>NW_027491619.1:600000-1082527 GCF_021521415.1 Bidens hawaiensis | reverse complement strand
AGGGCGTTCATGCTTGAAGATGGGTGACACGAGATTTTTGGGATTACTAGACATGAGAATGAAGATAGAGATATGAAGCTACTGCCAAGGGGGAGTCTGTTGGTGCATAAGTCAGTAGTTCAGTATCTCGTGTGTTGTATGTGTCTGTAATAGTGTTAGATTGTTTGTTTTGGTTTTGAATATTGTTTTACACAAGTTCGCCTAGGATGTAGGCGAACTTGGAGATAAGCGAAGTTATGACAACTTCGCCTAGTATGTTAGGCGAAGTTGTCGAGGTTTATTTAAACCTCACTTCGGCTTATTTTGGTTAAGTTTTCCGAACGTGTATTGGTGATTATTGATATCACGTGTTGAAGTGTTGCAATACAATCGTGTTTATTAGTATTGTAACGTGTCTTTGTTTATCGGTTCAACGTATTATCTATCTTACGCTCGTATCGTATTACGTGGGGATTCCGCACCCTCGTGTTACGAGATACTCCTGTGTAGATCCGGCTGGGAACCTACATATTAATTACATGGGAGGAATTAATTTGAGGTACTAGAATAATAATAATAATAATAATAATAATAATAATAATAATAATAATAATAATAATAATAATAATAATAATAATAATAATAATAATAATATAATAAAGATAAAAGGATGGTGAGCTAAAATAGATAGAATTAATTATGTACTTAAAATGGAGATGAGCTAAGGTCCATGGGCTTAGGGAGTGTAAATACCCCTTAAACCCTAAAATCCTTTCCATCTCCATCATTCTACACCTTAGCATACACCAACAAAGCACACACATAAGCCAAATACTCTCTACACTATTCTATTCAATGGTCCAACACCAACCGAAGTTAAGAAATCATTTATCTCAGCTAACCCAACATTTAAGAGCCCGAAACCGCAGCCCTGGGATGCCGAATGAGCCATTTGAATCTAGCTCTAGCTTATTTTGAGTGTTTAGCCAACCAAAACGAGCTTAAGGGCCACCTTAGCTCAGAACTGGACACCCCAAGGCTACCTAGGTCATAAACTATCAAACTGCGGTACAGGCGTATATAAAGGAGGCTGGCCTGCACATATACGATCAAACCATGGTGGTTAACGGCGGCTGACGGAGCCGGAATCGAAGAAAAACCCTAAAAACGCAATAAAGGAGGCCAGCCTGCACATATACGGGCGTATATGTATATGTCCATATATGTATAAGCCGTATAAGTTTATATGCTTATATGTATGTCCGTGTAAGTGTATATGCGTATATGTTTGTCTGGATAAGTGTATATGCATGTCCGTATAAGTGTATATGCGTATATGTATGCTCGTATAAGTGTACATGCGGATATGTATGTCCGTATAAGTGTATATGCGTATATGTATATCTGTATATGTATATGGCCGTATATGTATATATGTGTACTGTATATGTATATAGCATATATGTATATGTAGCCATGTATGTATATAACATATATGTATATGGCCGCATATGTAAAGCATGTATGTATATATATGTGTACAAGGGTATATATGTGTGTTGTTTATGTATATGTAGCCGTGTATGTATATAATGTATATGTATACGGCGGCATATGCAAAGCGTGTATGCATGTATATGTGTACAAGTGTATATATGTGTAAAGCGTGTATGTATATATGGCCGTGTATGTGTATAACGTATATGTATATATTTATGCCATATATGTTGTGTATATATGTATGTCGTATATGTATATAACGCATATGCATGTGTGTAAGTTCTGTATGTATGTATAACTAGGGTTGTTCAAAACCGGATATCTGAAGTTTCGGATAGTGAAAATCACTATCCGAATCCAAATACGAAACTTCGGATATCCGAGGTTCGAATATCCGAAATTTAAGACATCCGAACCTCGGATATCCGAATATCCGAAAAAGAAAAAAAAACCTTGTTTTAATTATAAAAACCATACATCTTAAGATTTTAAGTTTTAAATCCAACAAAGTACAACCGAGTAGCCGGTGGCGGAGCCTAGAGACGAGTGGACGGTGGCTGAGTCTGACGGTGGTGGAGACTAGAGAGAGTGGAGACGAGTGGAAGGGACTGACGGTGGTGGAGAAGAGGTATGACGGTGGTGGAGGCAAGTGATCCACGTACTGATGGTGGTGGAGAGGAGGTTTGATGGTGGTGGAGACAAGTGACTGATATGCCGTATATGACGTATATGCATGAATAACGTATGTGTATGTATGACATATATGTATGCATGGCGTATACATACGTAAGCGTTAGATATAGACTTATATGCTGGTTAAGATAATACTAAGTAAAGAATTAATAATGAAAGGTAACATTAAAAATGAGTATGACTTAGAAAGAAATACCAATGAAGTACACGAACTCTAGAAGTGGTAATTGATTAATGTGCCATATTACACAGTCAGTCGTACATTGCAAAGGAAGGACTTGACCGTCATCAGAAGCAGGACACATGTGAGTTTCTATCCCCACTTCCTTGTTACGTTTTCGGGGCTGTGTGCATACTCAATGTGAAACATTAATACACTTACCTTAAGTGGTAAGTGTATGCCATGAATGATTTATGTGATAGTTATTATATTGAGGTTATGAATGAATGTTTGTCGGTGCGTTAACGATCTTCAGATATTGCACGTATTGCCAAGGAAGGTGATTGTTAGAAGATTAATGAGAAGGATGCCTAGTGTGTCTGTATGTTATGATGTAAATCGATTTATTTACGTTGGTACCTTATATATATTTATGGTATATGTGGTACGTGTAAGCAGGTGTATGTACGGTATGCGTGCTCTATGTCAGACATAGTAAGTTAGGATGACAAATCCCTCTAACTTCTGTTGGACATAGACGTGGCATGTGATAGCGTAGTTAAGGACTGTGGACCTTATACGTGTTATAGATGTTAGATGTCAACGTAGATAAAGACTGTGGACCTTATACTTATTGTAGATCGGAGTCAACATAGGAAAGGACTGCGGACCTTAAACGTGCTGTAGAAGTAATGTGGTAGCATATGGGAGGACTGTGGACCTCATACATGCTATGATATAGGTGACAACATAGGGAAGGACGGTGGACCTTGTACGTGTCGTAATGTAAGATGGTACATGGAAGGACCGCGAACCTTGTACATACCATGAATAGTGAACATAGGTAAGGACTACGGACCTTTTACGTGTTCAAGACCTTGAGTATAGGTATAGACAGCGGACTATCAACATACTCTTGGTTGACTAAGGCAAGTGAACGTATGTATGTATGTATGTATGTATGAAAGAAAGCTAACATGTTAAGTATATAATGTCACACCCCAAACCACTGCCTAGGCGTATGACACATATGTTGGTACCATGTTTGTAAATAATCCAGAGTTACGGGTTTAATGAGGAAATATTTGCTAGATTAAAATATAATGTTTATATTAACAAAAGGACGGGATTTTAAAAGTTTTCCGTTTAGTGTTTACATATGATTACTTGTTTATACAAAACCACCATTCAAGTTTTAATGTTTAACAAAAGATCCGAGCCATAGGATAACAAAACACTTCGAGCATTCCAAACTCCTAATCTTGATTACCTGTAAAATGTTTAGAAAATACGTCAGCAACACATGCTGGTGAATAAGCTGATGCATAAAATATTTTCTTTTACTTGATTACCCCTCGAGATATAACATAGGTCCAACCCATCGTGGCATAGGAATAATCAAGCTTAAAAAAAAAACACAATTATAAACTTAAATCACACACAAGACACCCCAGCAAACACCGCATCATTCAACTTTACTTAGGTAACATAAGTATACAAATGGTTAGTCTCACTCGGACGTAACTTAGGTCCGGCCCATCGTGGCGGAGGTCATGACCAGGCGTAGCGCGGTGTGCCCACCGACTTTTTACCACATATGTAAGGATCTAAACAGTCGTACACGAAAGTTTGAGGGCTAGCGATTACTTTTGTTTATAATGTTTTAGAGATACGTAATCTCATGTAATTCATTTCATTTATTTGACTCAATTAAAAAAGTTTATGAAGTTGGGCGTATTCACCTTTTCAAAGGATCAACTTCAATACATTGTCCGGTTCTTCCTTTTGTTGCTATCTTGCACCTATAGTACCAGTATAACCTTTTATTAGTCGGATCTTTAATCCGGCTTAAGACCTCTAGTCTTTTTTGTATAATCTTTCGATTATATTTTATTTTAAACCTTTAGTTTAAATATTCTTTCTTTCTTTTAAAAGTAAAAAATCTTTTATTTAACTTATTTACTTTTCTTTTCTTTTAAATAAAATTTTTTATTTAACTTATTTACTTTTCTTTTCTTTTCTTTTATTTAACTTATTCTTTAAGAAACGTATACTTTTCTTTCTTTATTTATTTAAGAAATACAATATTAACTTAAATAATATTATAAAAAGAATTTCATTATAATCATAGTTCTTTCTTCTATATTCTTTGATATGTTTTCTTTTATTAATTTTCGAGGTATCGAGTATAACCTCGACTTAGGGTTTTAAGCCTTTATTATTTTATTCGGGCATTATGCCTACCTTGCTTGGCTTAAAACAATCCTAGATACTTCGGCAACACTTCGACGCCTTCTTGTATCTCGAGCTCCTTTGATCAACACCTTTCTTTGACACGTTTATCGAGGCACGTCTTACTTCAATCTTCACAGCACGTATTTCGAGGCAGCATCGGGTCGTCTTTTGAGGGTCGTGATCTTAAAGATAACATCGTCGGTAATTCAGGATATTGTTGGTTTAATGGCACGAAACAAGAGGGATGGGGCACATATTTCGAGGACGGTTTGCACGTACTTCGAGGTAGTGAGAGATGGATTTCTAGAGAGAGAAAGAGGCTGTGAAACTTGGTGTGAAAAAATGAGAGGCTGGAGCTTGCTCTTTATAGGCTAACCCGAGAACCCATCACGATACGCGATGGTCCCTTGATCAACCCGTCGCGTATCACGACGTAGGTATTACCACTCACCCATAGGTTTGCCACGTGGCGACACGTGGTGGAACACATGTCCGGTTGTCAGAGTGTGTCATCGGGATACGCAATGACATTGGCTCTAAGGCCGCCGCGTATCGCGATTGACCAAAAAGATAGAATTTTCATTTTTAACCCTGGAGTTTAGAACTTGTTATTTTTGGCCCTTTAACTTTTGAAACTTGGCTCTTTTGGTATGAAAATTTCATGATGTTACATCCTCCTCACCTTGGAATGAATCTCGTCCACGAGATTCGCTCTTAGAATAAGTGGGGGTGCTTTTTCATCATTTTAGATTCAAGTTCCCAAGTGTATTCGGGGCCTCTTCGTTTGTCCCACTTTACTTTGACTATTTTCAAGGTTCGTCTCTTTAATTTCTTTGTTTTCGAATCCTCGATTTGTATTTGTCTTTCTACGAATTTTAGATTTTCATTTATTTCAACGTCTTTTAAAGGCATAGACAAAGATTCATCAGCTAGACACTTTCGCAAATTAGAGACGTGGTATACATCGTGTATCCCGTTCATTTCTTTAGGAAGTCGCAAACGGTATGCGACGGTACCAATTCACTCGAGTATTTCAAAAGGTCCAATGAAACATGGACTTAACTTTCCTTTCTCGCTGAAGCGAACAACGTCTTTCCATGGCGAGACTTTTAATAGAACTTTATCTCCTATGTTAAATTCCAACGGCTTATGACGGACATCAGGGTAACTCTTTTTTCGGTCACGTGCCGTCTTAAGTCGTTCTCGGATTTGTAAGTCTTTGTCAGTGGTTTCTTGGACTATCTCGGGTACAGACAATTGATTATCTCCGGTTTCAGACCAGCATATCGGCGTTCTACATTTTCGACCACACAACGCTTCGAACGGTGCGGCATGAATACTTGTGTGAAAAATATTGTTATACGAGAATTCCATTAGGGGAAGATGGTCGTTCAAACTTCCACCTAAGTTAATCACACAAGCGCGGAGCATGTCTTTCAATGTTTGAATTGTCCTTTTGCTTTGACCATCAGTTTGGGGTGATAGGCGGTGCTAAGGTTTAACTTTGTGCCTAACGCTTGTTGGATGCTTTTCCCAAAATGAGACGTAAAACGACTGTCTCGATCAGAGATGAAAGATAACGTACTCCATGCAAAGCGACTATGTTGTTTACATAAATACGTGCTAATCAATCCATCGTATAAAACTCGTTAATAGGTATGAAATGTGCAGATTTTGTTAACCTATCGACGATAACCCATATTGCATTATGTTGTCGTGTCGTCTTTGGGAGTTTTGTGATAAAGTCCATGGTTATTAACTCCCACTTCCAAATGGGAAGTTCGGGTTGTTGAAGCAATCCCGATGGCCCTTCATGTTCGGCCTTGACTTTCAAACAAGTTAGACATTTTGCAACATGCGAAGCGATGTCCTTTTTCATTCCATTCCACCAGTAGTTTGGCTTAAGGTTTGGTACATTTTGTCACTACCAGGGTGCATCATGTATTTGGACTTGTGAGCTTCGTTCATAATCTTTTCACGCAAGTCCATAACGATTGGTACCCAAATCCGGTTTCCCATTCTAAGTATACCATCATCACCCTTGACTAGCAAGTCAATTGTGTCGTTACGTTTTTCGTCGGAGATTTTGTTTTCATTAATCGCTTGGAGTTGGGCGGATTTGATTTGTTCAATGAGATTTACTTGGAGTTCTAGTCTTAACGTTCGGACTCTTCTTGGCTTTTCATGTTCTTTACGACTTAGGGCATCGGCTACAACGTTAGCCTTCCCTTCATGATAAACGATTTCACAGTCGTAGTCATTTAGTGTTTCCATCCAACATCTTAGACGCATGTTGAGTTCTTTTTGCTCGAATATATGTTTCAAACTTTTATAATCGGTAAACACGACATATTTAACTCCATAGAGATAGTGTCTCCATATCTTAAAAGCAAAGATTATGGAGCCTAACTCTAGATCATGAGTTGTATAGTTCTTTTCGTGTATCTTGAGTTGACGAGAGGCATAAGCGATTAATTTCTTGCGTTGCATTAGTACGCATCCCAAACCGGAATGAGTTGCAACGCTAAAGATAACGAAATCCTCGCTACCTTCTGGCAAGGCCAGTATAGGTGCTTGGGTGAGTTTTTGCTTGAGTATATCGAACGCCTCTTGTTGTTTAGTTCCCCATTCATACTTGATGTTTTTACGAGTTAACGAGGTTAGGGGAACGACTATATGAGAGAATTCTTCAATGAACCTACGATAATAGCCAGCCAAACCTAAGAAACTTCGGATCTCGGTTGGCAATTTCGTATCTCCCACTTAGAGATAGCTTCAATCTTAGCGGGGTCCACTTGAATTCCATTCACGTTTATGATATGTCCAATAAATTGCACTTCGTGAAGCCAGAACTTACATTTCAAGAACTTGGCATACAACTTATCGGTTCTATGTAATTCAAGTAAGACTTGGAGGTGAGTTTCATGATCTATCTTAGACTTAGAGTAAATAAATATGTCGTCGGTGAATTCAATAACAAATTTATCTAAGTAAGGTTTACATATTCAATTCATCATGTCCAAAAACACGGCTGGGGCATTAGTGAGACCAAACAGCATGACCGTTAACTCATAATGTTCATACCTTGTTTGGAACGCGGTTTTTGGAATGTCCTTGGATTGGACTTTGAGTTGGTGATAACCAGAACAAAGATCGATTTTTTAGAAATAGCTCGCATCTTGAAGTTGGTCGAACAGATCATTGATTTGAGGTAGAGGGTATCGATTCTTGATAGTTACTTTATTTAGAGTGTGGTAGTCTATACACATACGCATTGATCCATCCTTCTTCTTGACGAAAAGAATTGGCGCTCCCCACGATGATGAACTCGAATGAATGAAGCCTTTCTTGAGCAGCTCATCAAGTTGTTTCATTAACTCTTTCATCTCGGTCGGTGCTAAACGATACAGGGCTTTGGCGATTGATGCAGTGCCAGACATAAGATCGATCCTAAACTCTACTTCACAATCGGGAGGGATTCAAGGAAGTTCATCGGGAAAGACGTCAAAGAATTCAGAAATGATAGGTACGTCTTTTATTTCTTTAGGTTTGGATTATTTGGTAACGTAGGCCATGAATGCTAGACATCCTTGAATTAAACATTTGTTAGCCCTAATCATTGAAATTATGCTAACTTGGCCAACGTCTTTGTCCCCTTCAATTCGAATGGTTAGTTTATCAGGGGCTCGTCGTTCGACGGTTTTGCTATTGCAAATGATACGACCATGGTTGTTGGATAACCAATCTATACCAAGTAGAATGTCGAAACCAGCAAGAGTCATGGGTAACAATTATATGGGCAGAATATAACCAGCTAATAAGATATTTTTGTTTTCTAGAGCTTCGAAGATTCTAGCAACTTCACCACTAGCGGTCTCGACGCTTAGAGTTTTATTTAGTTTCATTAAAGGTTCGTTTAATAGACTACAAAAGTTATAATCTATGAAACTTAAGTTGGCACCAGAATCGAATAAAACCCTAGCATATGTGTCGTTAACTAGGAACGTACCGGTGATGGTTTCCGGAATGTCAGCCGCCATTTTGGTATCAAGCATAAAGACACTTGTGTTTCGCTTCTTTTCCTCGTTTCTTTGGCCACTTCCACCCGCACAACCAGCAGCGGGTTTGTTTTTTGGGAACTCAAAGCTTAGGTGACCCATTTCCTTGCAATTGTAGCAAGTCATCGTCTTCTTCCAACAGTAGGCCATGGCGTAGCCGGGTCTATGACATGAGTCGCAGACGATTGTGGTAGAGGACAGAGCAAAGTGGCATCTACCCTTGTGGTACTTCTTGCATGTCTTGCATTGAGCTTAGTTGGAATTGAATCCATACTTGCGTTGATTTACACCTTTTCCGTTGAATCGGGCACCTCCATTCTTCTTGTGATCGTTCGTCGGCACAACCTTCTTGTCTTCTTCTTTGTTGCGGATAAGACCTCTTATCAGATAACCAGCCAACTCCGTGGCGGAATCAGTGTTTTGCGGTAAGTGGGACCTCACCATATCGTGGATTTCCCGCGGAAGTCCCCATATATATCGTGTGACTTTGCTGGATTCAGGGGTTACCAGCTGGGACATGAGTCGACAATACTCAAGAACATTGATGTTGTACTTACGGAGGTTCGTTCCTACAACTTTTTGATTAAGGAATTTCGATTGAATTAGACACCATTCATTATGATTCCATAACGAATGGTAATAACTTAACAAACCAGCCTCCATTCGTTATATTACATAACGAATGGGCTTATAAACTTAACGAACTAGCCTAGTCAACTAACGAATGGACCCATTCGCTATACAATCCATAGCGAATGGCCATTTTACAATAAATATACATTAAATACACAGACTAGACTATCTATAACTTATTCTATTGCTACAGAGACTAAAACCGTGCACTAACAAACTCCCCCTTTTCCATAGCTCTCGAATACTTTAACTGGAAATCACCAGTCACAAATCATGCACTAACATAATAATATTGAGGAACAAAGTTCAGATCTTTTAGGGCATGAAATTGAAAGTTTAGACCATGTTGTAGACATGGAAACCTTTGAAGAGCCAGTGATGGAAGTCAGGTATTGTTTGAAGATGATGATGATGTAGTAGGAGAGGATCCAGAGGTTTTGGAACATACAGTTGAATGCCTAGATTCAGCCGAAGAGATATCACCAGCTAAAGAATCAGAATCTGAGATAGGTTCATATTATCCTGATCATCCTCCGTTACACATTATTCATAGAGATAAATTGGGAGATGTTGATTTAAACTCGAATAAAAAGAAGGTGAAGATGAAGGATAGTGGTCAAAGTATTAATTAAGGGGCCCATATTGGTTCTGTTTTCGTGTACACCACAGGAAAAAAGGTATGGACACAACACATCAACTACCGAACATACAAGGGAAACTCGGTGGGAAAATGCTCGGTTTGGCCCCGATCAATATTTGATTTTTTGAAGATAAGAAAGAGTGTGTGGGCTCGACGTGTTCACTACCGATCATATGTTGAAAATTTTGAAGGTAAATATGCATTCACACCGGCCCGCATTGGTTTATCGGACATGCTGAACATGAAGAAGGAAGTAGAGCTGAGGGGTGTCAACTACCAAGCTTTTATAGGAAACTCAGCAGGTAAATGTTCCATGTGACCACCTTAACCTCTCAACCTGGTAACGGTCTGGCTGAAGACCTTAACAAAAAAACTTAGCGCTGATCGGGAGGCAACCCGAATTTTATTTTCATTTTGTATTTTATTTTATTTTTTGTAGTTTGTTTAACCGTTTTATTTCAAGCGTACCACTGTAGCAAAAGCCAAGTGTGGGGATGCCACACATGGAAAAGTCGGAGTTTGCAATGTTTCGGTAAAGATTCATCTTAACAAGAGTTGCAGCTACCCAAGGTGCGTTCATACTTTGCTACGGTTGATTCAGGTACGCGTATACTTTTTTGCATCTGAACTTTGTGGGAGTAGTTCGCTATAAACCCTCACGAGACCTCACTCTTCCACCCGGGCTACCGGGGGGTTTAAAGGGCTTGTTGCTTATGCTAAATGCAATAGTGATTCCTACAAAAGTGAGTTAGGTCTTTTAAGCTTCTCGAAAGTCTTCCCATGCAAATGTTTTTCAAAAAGAATATTAAAATGAACCGTTTTGATGGGGATAACGAGTCATGGGGACGGGTGCACATGCTTCATATCGGCAGCCTAATTCTACCGGTACGTGTGTGAGATTTGCCTTATATATAATACACATATAATATATAGTATATACACATGTCATATGAGTTCCATTATAGAGGGTAACCAGTATGCCCACGATATCTAGAACTTGGTTGTCACATGCAATCCGAGATCTTAATACCACCACCTGTATGGAGAAATAGGACTGTTGAAACCCCACATTATATTAGCCTTAAAAAATTAATAAAATAAAAGTAAAATAAAATAAAAATCCCTACCCTACATTATCCCCTAGGTACCAATTGTTGCCTTTCCTATTTTTGTTTATTCTTTTTAACCCACATTATAAGCCGTGATAGCCTTTACCTTTTATTTATTAACACTGTGGATCAAACTTGGTATGTCAAGAGTAGTTTTTAAGTTATTTGTCGAGCATAGTACACAATGTACAAATGTCTCAGTTAAGTTATTTGCTTATGTGATGTTAGTGTTAATAGTTAAAAAAAGTTGGAAAATCAAATAAAGGCTAAAAAAGAGTCAATGTTTAAGTCAGTTTTGTTTGAAAATAATAGTGAGTATCTTTGTTTGTTTGTTGAATAAATTGGGTTTCATCCACCATAAGTCACTAAATAAATCCTCTTCCACACCCTAACCTAAGCCACAGCAAAACCCTTAGTTCTATTCTTTATGCAACAGGTGAGTAATGAGTGTAGATATGACTTGCTTCCAAGCTTATTACATTGTGTTCATACTTGGTATAAAGGCCAGAGAGATACTAGTACATTTTATGCTGGTCCAAATATTAAACCGAGAGGAGAGATGTTATATTAAGAGGGGTATGAACATGTGTGCCTTAACCGGAAACAAAGTACACTCGTTTGGGCGGTTCCATAGTGTAAAATGTATCATTAAATTATTTGGTGGGTTATCAACCTTAACAGTGTCAGTTCTTGGAATTGGGTATGATCTTATACCTCACTAGTGTTAATACTGATAATTGATGAACCATCGATCAAGGTGTATGTGTTGCATAAGAGTTTTCTTGAGGGCAAGCAAAAGGTAAGTTTGGGGAGGTGATGTGTGGTTGAAATAACATGATTTAAGTGTTTTATATTGTGTGGTTTACTTGTTTATAAGTATCGAACACAAGTACTTTGATTGGTTTTATGTTTACAGGTGATCGGAGCTTAAAGGAGCTCATTTGGAGCATTTATGATGGAGTGTAAATGAAAGTAATGATATATTATATGATAGAGAATTGAAATACGAAGATGGGGCCGCATACAGGGACGAAAATGGAGTTGAAATGAAGATTTTATTAAGAAAACGATGTTTTGGTGCTGTAGCCGCCGTATGGCAGTGATCGGAGGCCATAGGCTACGGTGCCCAGGCCGTAGGCTACAGCCGGGTCTGACGAGAAATCGTTTTTTTTTTTTTTCTTTCATATTTAAGCCCAATTAAACCCTAGGTCGAGTATTATTCATACCCTAGCCACCAAGGACGACATTGGAGGAATTCTTCACCATCTTAACACCTCTCAATCACCAAATCATCCAAGGTTTCATCCTTCCAATCCATATTAGAGTCAATCGTGATGCAGAGGCAAGGCTAAACCACTCTTGACAACTTCAAGTGTTGGGCTTGCATATGAACTGATTATTCTTATGAACATTACATGTATTGGGATTTAGTTTTGATTAATCTTTTGGTTGATTGAATCTATATGTTTATTGTAATTGATTAAACAATTTTGTTTTTGGGACTTTCTTTTATCATCAATTATTTTGTTTGTGTTCATCAACATTCAGGACTAATTTCTTATCTTCATTGAACCGTTTACCATTAATCATTGGTAGATGCTGAGTTTTATATTAATGAACTATTAATTAAGTAGACCGTGTTTTGTTGTGTCAATTCTTCGGCTTATATTCTATAAATCATCATAACCAAACTACTGTGTCTAGTAATCATTTATCTATTCAAATACACGAATCATGTCTATGTGATTTCTTGATTTGTATAAATTATTGTTAGTCAGTTTATTGCATATCCCGAACCTGAAGTGTAGTCACTGTTTTCTTAAATTGTTTTACAACCATATTAATTTCCAAACCTCTTGACATCGTCTGTCCTTTTAGTTTAATAATTACATAAGTTATGAGTTTTATTAGCACTTTCCACTGATTCCCTGTGGAGACGACCATACTTACCCGTACTAGTTATATGTATTTAAACTTTATAAATAATTGTTTTTTATTAGAGCAAGACATCTACATCATCTGTTTACAGAATGTCAAACCCAAACAATCAAGAGAATAATGACGAAGTTTCAATTCAAAGAAGCAACAAGGATATCACAAAACCTGCACAAGAGATTCTTGAGCAGTATCTGGTTAAAATTCAAGAAATGATTCATAATGCAATGACTCCTCTCATCGATGCAATGAAAGAAGGGTCACACAAAAGTAAAATTCAGCATTTAATCAATACCTTTAGAACCCACACATATCGAAATCCTTTTAGACAAGAAGAAAGTGTTCATAGCTCCAACTATGAGAGCAAATTCAACCATAAATTCAAGAAACAATTAGTAATCCAAGGCTGTAGTTTCAAGAACTTCAAAGCCTATGGACCAAAATAATTCTATGGCGATAAAGGTGCCATATCAACTTTACGATGGCTTGAGGAGATCGAGTCAATCGTCATCATCAGTCAATGTACTGAGATTCAAAAGATTCAGTACTCTTCTCAACACTTTAAAGGTGAAACTTTGGAATGGTGGAATACCGTGATCATGTCAAAGCGTAAAGAAACTATGTATCAATTAAAGTGGGAAGCTTTCAAAGAACTTGTGCTACAAAAGTTCTGCCTAATGCATGAAACCGATCTTATTCAAACTAAGTTTTTGAACCACAAGGTGGAAGGCACAAATCTTAAGGATTACAATACTAAGTTTCATGAGTATTGTAGATTGGTACGACACTTGGTAACACCCGAATTCAACAAAGTAACCCGCTACATTTGGGGTTTACCTGGGGAAATTAGAGACATGGTGAGATCTCATTGCCTCAAACTGCTTAATCAGCCAAGGAATTATCCGGTTATCTCATGAATGGTCATATCATAAATCAAGAAGAAGATAAGAATGGCAAAGGAAAGAAAGAATAAACCGAGGAAAATAAAACGAAGAAAAACAAAGAAAAGGACGAAGGGTCGTTTAAATTCACAAGACCAATCTGTCAGGAGCTTTGGCAGAAGTCTGATATTGGCAGAAACATCATGGAAAGTGTTTACGACCAACCAAAAATATTCCATTAGTAACATGCACCTTTTGCAAGAAGCTCGGTCATTCGGAAGAAAATTGCGAAAGTAAAACAGTTGTATGTTTTAGTTGTGGAGAAACAGACACTTCAGCTCAGAATGTCCGAAAAAGACAAGCAACGCAAGTGAAAGCGGTACTAAGAAAGGAAAAGCTAAAATAAATATGTTAAACTCACAAGGAGCATCAGACAATAAAGAATAGAAGAAGACAAGAGTATGCCAAATGAATGTTTAAGATCCAAAGGAATTAAAAATAACTAATAGTTTAGTTAGCTCTTGTATACTATTTGTAATCTCATTTAAAACGAGAAATTTTGTAATTTTATAAGCGTATTTAAAACCCCTAATGTATATAAAGAAAAATATTAGCATACAAATTGTGTCTTTACACAAGAATGCTTATATATAAAGGAAAAGAGATAGTTAAATTTCGAAAAATTTTTAAATACAAGAAACTTTGTTATTCAATAATCATCATCTACAGAAAGATGAAATGAATAAATTAAACTAGGACATAAGAACATGTCTTCTCAAAGAGAATAAGTTATCCGAACTTTGAAAGTTCAAGAGTATAACTGATGGAAATAAACGGAAGGAATCCGTCAAGATCATGAAGTAAAGGATATCATTACTCGAGTATGAATATGTTGAATATTATCAAGATGAATAAATCAAAAGGATTCCATAGACTGAATCCAAGATGCTATCTAGTTGACATCAGTAAATGCTTAGTATACAAAAGATAAGGTAAATAGTTAAACACAACTGGACACTGTGGTTAACAATTTACAATTACTTATGAAATTCTGAACTATTAACAAAATACATCATCCAAAGATGTGAGTTAACCACAAATCATAAAATGGAACCTTTCAAACAGTTCAAGTTAAGCTCAAGCAACATATTAAAAAGAATCTGATATCAAATCGATAAGCAAGGAATCTCTCACAACGAATCTCGAGGGCGAGATTCATTCCAAGATGGGGAGGATGTTACATCCCAAATATTTTAATCTAAATTTGACAACTTAATAAAGTTGAAGGATCAAAAATATTCCCAAGGTAAGTAATGAAGAACTTTAAATAAGGTAAATAAAAAGAAAATAAGGAAATAAAAATATTCCATAAAAGAAACCCATTCCATGGAAAGAAAAATTGGACAAAGAATCCATCTCACATGGAAAGATGGAAGAAAGTGGAAGCATTTCACATGGGTATAAATAAGGAAGATAAAAACCATCTCACGTGGAAAATGGAAAGAAATGGAAGCTCTTTATAATACATGTAGTTTCAATCGTAATATTTTTTATGCTTAGCATGCACCAAGTGGTCCTAGCAGAGGGTGCGGAGCACCCGGCGTGCACGCGCGCGCGCACGGGCTCGAGCTCGGACGATGGCGAAGGCGACGGCACGACGAAGGGCAATGGGCGCAATGTGGCGCTTTGATGGCGACCAAAAATGAAAAATCGTATCTAGGAACCCATCGCGATACACAATGAGTCCAAGAACAAGGTCATCGTGATACGCGATGGCCCGTTATAACTCAGCGACACGTGTCGCATCCGGGTAACACGTGGAAGACCCTAAGGCTGAGTCATCATGCCACGTGTTAATCACCCGCCATCGCAATACGCGACGTCTTAAAGGAAGGGTCCATCGCGTATCGCGATGGGACCCAAAATCATCTATAAATAGAAAGAGTTCACGGCTCATTCACTTCACACCAAAACACTTTCTCTCTCTAGAATATTTTCTCTCTACCTCATTTTGTGTGCCGAGCATCGTTTTGCGTGTTGACCTCGAAGTACGTTCCAAGCCTCGAAGTTTTGACGAATTAAACTCTAGTACGGGATATAGAGTAGAAGTCTTGTTCGTTCAAGCTTAGGTTTATAAACTCCAAATACCCGCGTAAGGTAGGAGTTCTGTCTAACTTATTATTTTATTAATATTATTATGGCAAAGACCCTTGTCGGGGGTATAGCCTAGACATTGATCAAGTTAAAAGGTAATAATTAAAATAAGATTTCTTTATGATTAAGAAATACAAAAGTATATAAACAAAGGTTATAGCTAAAATATAGTTTCTTCATAGTTAAGAAACATAAGCATTCACATACATGGGTATATTATATCTTCATGATTAAGAAAAGATAAGTTTTTACCTACAAATGGTATAGTAAAAGATAGTGTTTCTTTGTGATTAAGAAACATAAGATTTTATATATATCAAGGTTATTGACTAATGATGTTTCTTCTGTAACGCCCTGAAATTCGATTGGTAAACTAGGATCGTGAAATCATCGGAAACTATAGACTTTGGGATTCTGGACGATAAGTTCGGAACCCATATCATTGGAAAAATCTGCTTTTATCATTTAAAATGTTTATTTTATAAAACGACATTTACGCCTGAAAAATATTAATTTTTATGCTTTCGAAAAATTAAATGTTCTTATTTAAAAAGATTTCAAATAATTATTCGGAAAATGGTTTTATAAAAGTTTTGCTGAAAAAGTTTTAGTTTGTTTAAAAACTTATGAACTCGACTAGTCTTGACCCGTCGGTAGCCTAAACCCGAACCCGAGTCACCCGAGTATTTAAGCGGAAAATCAAGTATTCTTACACCATCTCTTTCATTTCCACCAACACTTCCCACCCAAACACTCTCATTCTAGAGAGAGAAACTAGAGAGAGAAAGTCTTCAAACTTCAAATCCGAGTCCACAAATCTGTTTGTTGTTATTCTTGGTAAGATCTTCTTGAAAATCATCCATTTTCATAACCATTTTCGGCCTCAAATCGAGCAAAAACACCCATTTTCGTTTCTAGAGTTTTCGGGTCAAAAACCGTCTTGTTTTGGTGTCAAAATGCAGGCTTTTGTGTTTAAAATCACTAGGAATCGATAGCCCTTTCAATCCCGAGCATTTCCATGTCAAAAACTTCGATTTTGGGTCAAAAATCTGGAAAATCTGAAAAACCCGTAGGTTTCTCCGTCGCCCAGCTTGAAGGAGTCGAATCAGACTCATTCGATCGAACCAGTCGATCGAATCAGTCCAGTCGATCGAATAGGAAAGCAACCGAATGGTCTCCAACTCATTCGACCGAATGAGTTTCGTATTCGATCGAACGAGTGTCTATTCGATCGAACAAGTTCCATGTTCGACCGAACGAGTTTTTCCAACTGGTTCGACCAAATGTGTTTCTAGTTCGATCGAGTGTGCCTCAGATTCGACCGAATGTGTGTCTATTCGATCGAACGTGTTCCTATTCGATCGAATCAAGCCAGAACCAAGCTGTTTTCGTCTTTAAAACCCAGTTTTTGCTCGAGGCCGCGTAAGCTCGTTTTCTTAGACTTATAGCACGTTGTTAACCTTATATATATGTTCAACTCTAGGCTAAGGAGATCTATTGTAGCACCATCCTAACCCGAGATCAAGGTGAGTTAATAGCCCCTATTTAAGCTTTTCAAAACTATGGGGTGGAAACATGGTAACTTTACACGTTTGGATAAAATCATTTATGCAAACACTCTTTAAACTATAAACTTTTGGATTTCTACACACGTGCGGAAATCCACAAGCTTTTTAAGAATCTATAAACTTTGGAAATCTATGAACATGGGGAAAACCCATCAACTTATGGAGATCTAAGAACATTGGAAATCAATGAGTATGGGAAATTCTATGAACATTGACATCATGGGAATGGGAATCATATTCATATCATCATAGTCATTGTGTCAGCATGGAAATCTAGAGATCAAAGCATCATGAGTTGAATTGGACGCGAGAGTCTATTCTACTCTCGGTAGAACTCGCGACCATGAGTGGCATTCTATTCTCGGTGGCACTCGTAACTCTTGGGATTTCATACTAGTCTCGGTGAAATCCATAACTCTTGAGGACCTATACTAGTCTCGGTAGGGACCAAGGGAACCCAGGATTCTTTGGGGAGTCTATCCTACTCTCGGTAGAACCTAGCTGAGTCCTGGATGACAAGAACGAGGTAGTCTTGGTTTAAGTCTTGCGTGGGATCAATCAAGTCTTGTGTGATCATTGAGTTTCATCATCATTCATCATCATCATCATTTATTCACCATCATCTTGGATACTAGTAAACAGTGGGATCTTGGTGTTGGTTTATCTAGTAAACTTAGCATGCTCAAATCTATATGTCCTTATTTATGCTTAACTGCTATGTGCTACATGTACCGTTGGGAGACCACAAATCTTTGAGTAATCTTATCACAAACGACTCTAATGGGAGAATAATAAGCCCGCTGAGAGTCCAGGAGAACATCTCATGTTTTACTTACTACAAAAACCTCTTTGGGAAAACCAAGAGACCTTTTCTTACAAACCATCTTAAAACCGGGTATTATATCCAAACATAGTAGTATAAGTTGTAGGAGTGGTGGGTTAGCCGCAGGTACACCCTATATATAAACCCCTACAACCTATACTAGTATGTTTGTGTATAAACTCTTTTTCTTTAAACCTATGAATTCACTCATCTACTTTATGTAGTTGACAGTTTGTTACATGTTTTCAGGAAATAATGCAGCAAGAAATCCCTAGCAAGTTTAGAGGCCTTAGAGAGATGAAGGCTAGTCTAGGAGTTGTTTGGAAACTTGATATTTTGTATTAAAACAATTTGTTTCATGTTACCTGGATGGTGTAATATTTGACATTTTGGTTATGTTTATGCATTTAGACTTTTATACTATTGTGCTCAACAATCACGACTTAGTCGCCGCGCCTCGATTATTCCGCCATCACGATCGGGGTGTGACAGATTGGTATCAGAGCCAGTGGTTATAGGGAATTAGGAAACCGACCTAGACTATAACCTAGGATCCTTGACTCTAGATAGCTCATGCATCACAATCACATGTCTACACTTATATACGTGCTGCGTGCTTATGTGTTGTATATTAACTGTTAATCTCTTGAGCCATGTCATTCTGTGTTCTTGGTATAATCTATGTCCTCTATTCTTAATCTTTGGCGTGTCATCGATTCTATCTAACGCTCGTTTTTTTTTTCTCGTTTTGTCAAGAATGCCTCCCAGACGTGCACCCGCCCCCTTGGACTCCGCTGATCTAGCCAACCTTATAGCCCAGCAGATCGCGGCTGTGTTACCAGGCATGGTAACAGCCATCAGCCAGGGGCTGAGGCAAGAAGGAACCTCTGGGGCCAACCAAATTCCAGCTCAGAACGCAAATGAACCAGCAAATAAGCCATACAAGGACTTCATGGCTACCAAACCCACCAGCTTCAGCGGTTCAGAAGGCGCCGTTGGTCTCCTCCAGTGGATCGAAAAGATGGAGGCTGCCTTTGTTATTAGCTCGTGCCCTGAGACACTGAAAGTCACGCACGCGGCAAGCATGTTGTCTAAACGCGCGCTGACCTGGTGGAACAACGAGATAAGAACCCGCGGGCGTGAGGCTGCCTTGGCCATGACCTGGTCGGAATTTGTAGCTTTGGTTACCCGCGAGTTCGTACCTCGCAGTGAGGTGCAGAAACTTGAAGCTGAGTTTTGGGTGCACAAAATGAAGGGCGCTGATCACCAAGGGTACACGGAGCGTTTTCAAGAGCTCTCCCTTCTCGTACCACACTTGGTCACCCCTCCCTCCCGGGCTATTGAGCTTTACATCAATGGCCTACCTGACACTGTCCGTGGAATCGTTATCGGGGCTGACCCATCAACCCTACAAGCGGCCATTGAACTAGCTGCCCGACTGACCCAGGACCAGGTTAAGACTGGGGTCCTAGCCAAAGGTACGGGCAAGGCCGCTGAGGGCTCATCCAAAAAGATCAACCGCATCAAAAAGCGTAAGGCTAGCAGTTACGCGATGGTTACTCCCGCAACCCCAATCAGCTCTGTCGCTCCTGCTCCCACCCCTTCTGGAAGGCCAAAGAGGGAGTACACTGGGGTTCACCCCAAGTGCGGCACTTGCCAATTTCATCACCCTGCCGGAACCCCGTGCTGGAAATGCACGAACTGTGGACGTTTGGGGCACCTAGCGGAACGCTGCAGATTTCAAGGTAATCAACTGGCAATACAGAGCAGCAGTTCCCAACCCAGCAACACTCGAAGCTGTTTCGAGTGTGGAGCCACGGACCATTTCAGGAGCAGGTGTCCTCGTCTTGCAAATCTTCCTCCGGCCCGAGGCCGAGCCTTTACTATTGGCGCTGCTGAAGCTCGCCAAAATCCTGACGTCATTACTGGTACGTTCATCCTTAACAATCTCTGGGTTTCTATTCTATTTGACACGGGTGCAGATAGGAGTTTTATTTCTAGCGAGTTGGTCCCATTGCTTAATCTAGGAACCTCTGTCTTAGACCCCGCTTTCTCTGTCGAAATGGCAAACGGAGAGTCTACCCAAGTGAACAAAATCGTTCGCAATTGCACGCTTACGTTTGATCAGACGTCTCTTAACATTGACCTCATCCCTATGCAATTAGGAAGTTTCGATGTAATTGTTGGGATGGATTGGTTGTCCATCAACCACGCGGAAGTGGTGTGTGCTGAGAAGCTCATTCGCGTTCCTTGTTCTTCTGGCGAGTCCATAATTATTCAAGGAGAAAGATCAGGCAGATGTCTGAAATTAATCTCCTGCTTTAAAGCTCGGCGATGCCTTCGAAAGAAGTGTCTCGCCTTCCTAGCTCATGTCTCCATCAAGAAATCTTTGGGGAAGAAGCTCTCTGATGTCCCCGTTGTGCGTGAATTTCCAGACGTTTTTCCTAAAGACTTACCCGGACTACCTCCTAGCCGACAAGTCGAATTCCACATCGAATTAGTTCCCGGTGCAACCCCCGTGGCAAAATCTCCGTATCGTTTGGCTCCGTCAGAAATGCAGGAATTATCGAGCCAGCTACAGGAACTACTAGACAAGGGTTTTATTCGCCCTAGTTCATCTCCATGGGGAGCTCCAGTCCTCTTCGTCAAGAAGAAGGACGGATCTTTCCGGATGTGCATAGACTATCGTGAGCTTAACAAACTCACGGTCAAGAATCGGTATCCATTACCAAGGATTGACGATCTTTTCGACCAGCTGCAAGGAGCCACTTACTTTTCCAAGATCGACCTACGCTCAGGTTATCACCAAGTACGCGTCATGGAGGACGACATCGCGAAAACCGCTTTCAGAACTCGTTATGGACACTACGAGTTCCTAGTCATGCCTTTTGGTTTGACGAATGCCCCTGCGGTGTTCATGGATCTCATGAATCGCGTTTGTCGTCCATACCTGGACCAGTTTGTTATCGTCTTCATTGACGATATTCTCGTTTATTCCCGCTCTAAAGCCGACCATGAGCTTCATCTCAGGCTTACCTTGGATCTGCTGAGGAAAGAGCAACTCTACGCCAAATTCTCCAAATGCGAATTCTGGCTAAGGGAAGTTCAATTCTTAGGTCACATCATTAACAAGGAAGGCATTCATGTCGACCCTGCCAAGATTGAAGCCATCAAAAATTGGGGAGCGCCTACAACGCCAACCGAAATTCGTTCATTTCTTGGTTTAGCTGGGTACTACCGTCGATTCATCTCGAACTTTTCAAAGATCGTATTGCCTCTCACAATGTTAACTCAAAAAGGGGAACCATTCATTTGGAACCAAGAGCAAGAAGAGGCTTTCCAAACATTGAAACATAAACTCTGTCATGCACCAATCCTGTCACTTCCTGAGGGTAACGATGATTTTGTTGTTTATTGCGACGCCTCGAGCCAAGGTCTAGGCTGCGTCTTAATGCAACGCGGTAAGGTCATCGCTTATGCCTCGCGCCAACTCAAGAGTCATGAGAGGATTTATGTCACCCACGACTTGGAATTGGGTGCTGTGGTCTTTGCCTTAAAAATATGGAGACACTACCTATACGGTACGAAATGTGTCATCTTCACCGACCACAAGAGCCTACAACACATCCTCAACCAAAGGGAGCTAAACATGCGACAACGTCGATGGGTTGAACTCCTAAGTGACTACGACTGCGAAATCCGCTACCACCCTGGAAAGGCTAACGTAGTGGCTGACGCGTTAAGTCGCAAGGAAAGGACCCAGTTGCATGCGATCCGTATTCAGTCCAATCTTCCCTCCTTGGTTCTTGAAGCTCAAAAGCAAGCGATTGCTGGTGGTGATCCCAAAAATATGCTATCTTGCGGTGCCGAACGGAAGTTTGAAACCAAGTATGATGGTATACTTTACTACTTAAATCGCATGTGGATTCCAAACTCTGAACCACTTCGAGAACTTATCCTGAACGAAGCGCACAAATCCAGATACTCTATTCACCCGGGCAGTGATAAAATGTATCAGAATCTCAAGTCTCACTTCTGGTGGCCGGGTATGAAGAAAGTCATAGCTTTGTACGTCGGTAGGTGCCTAACATGCTCGCGGATCAAGACTGAACATCAGAGACCATCTGGCCTGTTACAAAAACCGATCATACCGCAGTGGAAGTGGGACGAAGTCGCTATGGACTTCATTACCAAACTCCCGCGGACACCCAGCGGTTATGACACGATTTGGGTTATCGTGGATTACTTGACCAAGTCTGCCCACTTTCTCCCTGTCCGCGAGGACTACACTACGGAGAAGCTGGCGCGGATTTACATTCGTGAGATCGTAACCCGTCACGGTGTGCCTAAGGGCATCACGTCTGACCGTGACCCCTCTTTTGCGTCAAGGTTCTGGAAGTCATTTCAGAAAGCCTTTGGGACAAGTGTGAAACTTAGCTCTGCCTATCATCCTGAAACGGACGGACAGAGCGAAAGGACCATACAAACCCTGGAGGATATGCTCAGAGCCTGTATCCTTGAATTCGGTAGTAGCTGGGAGACTCACCTTCCTCTTGCAGAGTTCTCATACAATAACAGCTATCATGCTACCATCAAATGCGCACCATTCGAGGCACTCTATGGCAGGAAATGTCGTTCTCCACTGTGTTGGTCCGAGACCGGAGATTCTCAAATCCTCGGCCCGGAACTGATACAGGAAACCACTGACAGTATCGCCATCATCCAGCAAAGACTTAAGGACGCCCGCTGTCGACACAAGTATTACGCTGACAAACGCCGCAAACCTCTGGAGTTCCAAATAGGCGATCGCGTAATGCTCAAAGTTTCCCCCTGGAAGGGCATTGTTCGCTTCGGGAAAAAGGGAAAGTTTGCTCCAAGGTACGTAGGACCTTTCAAGATCATCGAAAAGGTCGGACCCGTAGCCTATCGCTTGGAATTGCCTCCAGAACTCAGCCGTGTTCACAACGTTTTTCATGTGTCGCAACTCAAAAAGTGCCTCGTTGACGAGACCGCTCAAATCCTGATCGACACGGTTCGCATCGACGACAAACTACACTTTGTTGAGGAACCTGTCGAGATCCTAGATCGAGAAGTCAAAAGGACTAAGCGAAGCCGGATACCCATAGTCAAGGTACGTTGGAACAACCATCGTGGACCCGAGTTCACATGGGAGCGAGAGGATAAGATGAAGGAGGAATACCCTCATCTGTTCGCATAGTCATCATCTTTGTAATTCTAGAAATCTTGGAGTCTATGTAATCGTAATCATGTAATCAGGGACCAATATCAATCAATGAAGTATCATGTTGTTCCTATTTGCTTATAAATATTCTCTTATTTGCATAACACCAAGTTTGGCTACCCATGACTCGTGCTGGAAAACACAAGTTGTGCATACTTAATCATGTAAACATTGGGGTAAACTATGTATCATTGAGCCAAAATTTGTCATCATTCTAGCATTCATGAAGCATGGTTGTGTGTGTGTGTGTGGTGTCGTGTCGATTTTTCTAGCCGCACACAATGGAGTTTATACATTGATACAAGGTGAACTCGTAATTATAGTCCGGAATATAATTACATCAAGTTCACAGGTGTATACGTGTATAAACAATATGCTATTGTGTAACTATGAGTCGTGAACTCAAGCTTCGTGTAGGGAATTAATCAATGAATGTTGAAGGAGTGGTGGGTTAGCCGCTGGTACACCCTATACATAAACCCCTTCGGCACAAGTTGATTATGTCTGAAGCGAGACTTGGAATTAGGGACTCATAGTTAGCGTGGCAGCTGTGAGGCGTTAAATTCAAGAGTTATTGAGGGAATTATTCATTGGAGATTGAAGGAGTGGTGGGTTAGCCGCTGGTACACCCTATATATAAACCCCTTCAATCCGAAATGAATATGTCTGATGTAAAGCTTGAAGGTGATGCCTTGTAGTGGAAAATAGTGTGTCGTCCTGTGTGTCATTGAACTAATAGGAGTCGAAAGAAACACCCAAGTGGAGTTGAGGGAGTGGTGGGTTAGCCGCTGGTACACCCTATATATAAACCCCTTCAACTTGATTTGGTGGTATCCAAGACGAAAATTAGGGGTAGTGGCGCATAGTGGTCATCATGGGATCATTTGATCTAAAACATCATTGCATCAACTATACTAAGTTCTAAATTTCGGGACGAAATTCCTCTAAATTGGGGAGGATGTAACGCCCTGAAATTCGATTGGTAAACTAGGATCGTGAAATCATCGGAAACTATAGACTTTGGGATTCTGGACGATAAGTTCGGAACCCATATCATTGGAAAAATCTGCTTTTATCATTTAAAATGTTTATTTTATAAAACGACATTTACGCCTGAAAAATATTAATTTTTATGCTTTCGAAAAATTAAATGTTCTTATTTAAAAAGATTTCAAATAATTATTCGGAAAATGGTTTTATAAAAGTTTTGCTGAAAAATTTTTAGTTTGTTTAAAAACTTATGAACTCGACTAGTCTTGACCCGTCGGTAGCCTAAACCCGAACCCGAGTCACCCGAGTATTTAAGCGGAAAATCAAGTATTCTTACACCATCTCTTTCATTTCCACCAACACTTCCCACCCAAACACTCTCATTCTAGAGAGAGAAACTAGAGAGAGAAAGTCTTCAAACTTCAAATCCGAGTCCACAAATCTGTTTGTTGTTATTCTTGGTAAGATCTTCTTGAAAATCATCCATTTTCATAACCATTTTCGGCCTCAAATCGAGCAAAAACACCCATTTTCGTTTCTAGAGTTTTCGGGTCAAAAACCGTCTTGTTTTGGTGTCAAAATGCAGGCTTTTGTGTTTAAAATCACTAGGAATCGATAGCCCTTTCAATCCCGAGCATTTCCATGTCAAAAACTTCGATTTTGGGTCAAAAATCTGGAAAATCTGAAAAACCCGTAGGTTTCTCCGTCGCCCAGCTTGAAGGAGTCGAATCAGACTCATTCGATCGAACCAGTCGATCGAATCAGTCCAGTCGATCGAATAGGAAAGCAACCGAATGGTCTCCAACTCATTCGATCGAATGAGTTTCGTATTCGATCGAACGA
The DNA here is from genome assembly GCF_021521415.1 of Bidens hawaiensis. Lineage (NCBI taxonomy): Eukaryota > Viridiplantae > Streptophyta > Magnoliopsida > Asterales > Asteraceae > Bidens > Bidens hawaiensis. The sequence goes on along the minus strand of NW_027491619.1, from coordinate 1,057,084 downwards.
GTGTCTATTCGATCGAACAAGTTCCATGTTCGACCGAACGAGTTTTTCCAACTGGTTCGACCAAATGTGTTTCTAGTTCGATCGAGTGTGCCTCAGATTCGACCGAATGTGTGTCTATTCGATCGAACGTGTTCCTATTCGATCGAATCAAGCCAGAACCAAGCTGTTTTCGTCTTTAAAACCCAGTTTTTGCTCGAGGCCGCGTAAGCTCGTTTTCTTAGACTTATAGCACGTTGTTAACCTTATATATATGTTCAACTCTAGGCTAAGGAGATCTATTGTAGCACCATCCTAACCCGAGATCAAGGTGAGTTCATAGCCCCTATTTAAGCTTTTCAAAACTATGGGGTGGAAACATGGTAACTTTACACGTTTGGATAAAATCATTTATGCAAACACTCTTTAAACTATAAACTTTTGGATTTCTACACACGTGCGGAAATCCACAAGCTTTTTAAGAATCTATAAACTTTGGAAATCTATGAACATGGGGAAAACCCATCAACTTATGGAGATCTAAGAACATTAGAAATCAATGAGTATGGGAAATTCTATGAACATTGACATCATGGGAATGGGAATCATATTCATATCATCATAGTCATTGTGTCAGCATGGAAATCTAGAGATCAAAGCATCATGAGTTGAATTGGACGCGAGAGTCTATTCTACTCTCGGTAGAACTCGCGACCATGAGTGGCATTCTATTCTCGGTGGCACTCGTAACTCTTGGGATTTCATACTAGTCTCGGTGAAATCCATAACTCTTGAGGACCTATACTAGTCTCGGTAGGGACCAAGGGAACCCAGGATTCTTTGGGGAGTCTATCCTACTCTCGGTAGAACCTAGCTGAGTCCTGGATGACAAGAACGAGGTAGTCTTGGTTTAAGTCTTGCGTGGGATCAATCAAGTCTTGTGTGATCATTGAGTTTCATCATCATTCATCATCATCATCATTTATTCACCATCATCTTGGATACTAGTAAACAGTGGGATCTTGGTGTTGGTTTATCTAGTAAACTTAGCATGCTCAAATCTATATGTCCTTATTTATGCTTAACTGCTATGTGCTACATGTACCGTTGGGAGACCACAAATCTTTGAGTAATCTTATCACAAACGACTCTAATGGGAGAATAATAAGCCCGCTGAGAGTCCAGGAGAACATCTCATGTTTTACTTACTACAAAAACCTCTTTGGGAAAACCAAGAGACCTTTTCTTACAAACCATCTTAAAACCGGGTATTATATCCAAACATAGTAGTATAAGTTGTAGGAGTGGTGGGTTAGCCGCAGGTACACCCTATATATAAACCCCTACAACCTATACTAGTATGTTTGTGTATAAACTCTTTTTCTTTAAACCTATGAATTCACTCATCTACTTTATGTAGTTGACAGTTTGTTACATGTTTTCAGGAAATAATGCAGCAAGAAATCCCTAGCAAGTTTAGAGGCCTTAGAGAGATGAAGGCTAGTCTAGGAGTTGTTTGGAAACTTGATATTTTGTATTAAAACAATTTGTTTCATGTTACCTGGATGGTGTAATATTTGACATTTTGGTTATGTTTATGCATTTAGACTTTTATACTATTGTGCTCAACAATCACGACTTAGTCGCCGCGCCTCGATTATTCCGCCATCACGATCGGGGTGTGACATCTTCTTGACGGGGAAACGTATCATAGACGTTTATTCTTGAAGAAGAAGAAGCATAGCACATGATTGGCAAATAAAGAGAAAGATTTCATATCAAAATATTTTATTCAAACAAAAGATCAATCAAGGTTTAAAGCTATCAAAACCAGACTAAAGGTCTGTAGCTGGATTAAGAGACGATCCGGGTATTTATATAAACCTATTCTAATATAGGTCAATCAATCAATCATTTACAAAGGTTTTCAAACAAGATCATCACATCATTCAGAACAGACAATCACATGTGAATACGTTAAACCTTTTTCAATCAGTCAAGATAAACGGGTTGTTTATCTTAAACACATTCAGTCAAATATTTTATGAGATTACGCGATCTCTAACATAAATATTAAAGGGATTACGTGATCCCTAATTTTACAAGATAGAAAATGAAAGCAACTCAGACCGAGAACACATGTGTCTGGATCCAAACATAATTAATCTGGTCTTTCAATCAATGCTACGTGGCCGCAGACTAGATATCATAATAAAAGCTCTCCATTGGGCATAAGTTCACGGAGAACCGTAATTGTGTATGTATGGCAGTGACAAATCCGAGAAATAAGAGACGTTTCTGATGAGATTGTTCAAGAAAACTATCTTGTGAGTCAAGGAAAGTTTTATAAAATGTTTTTAGAGTTAACGATTCACCAGCATATCGCTGACGTATTTTTCCCCCATATTTCATGGAAACATATTAGCATAGGTAGCAAGGAATTATAGCGATTCAATAAGATAGACGCTTGCAAGGTAGAGATGACTCATTTTTAAAATCATTAAAAGATTGCGAACAATATTTAAACAAGGTTTATAAATTATTCACTTAGATATTTATTATCCGTGAAGCTTTTCAAATACATTGAATATTTTATTATGATAAATAAAGGGTTTACAAATAAATTAATGTTTTAAAATATATATTAATATTTTATTATAAATAAAGACTTCCGCTAAATAACTGCAACTCTGATATATTTACAAAACAGGTACCAACTATTGGTCACACGCCTAGGCCCTAAGTCGGGGTGTGGCAGGTTGGTATTAGAGCCATCGATCTTAGCGAATTAGGTATTTGATTATACCTAGGCTTTGATCAGAAATAAGTTTATGATAGTTATTAAGTATTCAATTAAAAATATCAAGGAAATAATTATTCAATGAATAAAATCGTTACGGATAAGATATAAACTAGTATGGATAAGATAGGAAAACACACTCCTATCCTTAATATAACCTCATACAGATGTCCAATCGTCAATCCTGCTAGAAATCAATTCAATCGCGATCAGGTAAAGGGAAAGGCTATATGGGAACATCTTTTCTCCCAATTACTATATCTAGTGATGAAAATTCATACCAAACAACAATGGAAGAAGATTCAGATTCATTTGATTCTGACATCCCACTAGCTCAGATTATTCCAAAACAGAGTACGTATGGAGCCGAATCAAGTAGATCTAAGAAACCAATGATGTCAAAAGGAAAATAAGTAATGACTTATCTAGAAGAAAATCCTCAGGAACATGAATATTATAACTATTCAACAATACAAGATCTTTACTTTACCCACATTGAAAGTGAACGTCAGAACATGAAAATGCATGACATTGAAGATGATTCAACTTATTATGAAATCAATGTCACCAAACTAGCTGAAGCAATGCTCAAGGCAAGGTGAAAAGAAAAGGTGAAAGGAGAACGCACCAAGAAGAACAACAAGATCAAGAAATTGATTGTTCGATGGAAGAAATAAGAATCTTAGTAGTTGTAGACAATGTAATTGTAATAAAATGTCGTGTAATCATGTGACAACATAAATAAGAGATATATTAAAATTTCCTCAAAATTAGTAATGTGTCTGTTAAAGAAATATGTCAAGAAGAGATTGCACAAACTCTCAAGATAATTCTTTCAGTACATCTGGAAGTGAGAGACTATTAACTAGGAGATAAAGGAATGGTCCAGGTGGACGAAATCCAAAAAGGTAACTATGAAAGAGAATTAGTGAAATAATTAACAAGGATTAAAAGAAATAAACCTAAGAAAGAGAATTAGTGAAATTCTCATGGTCTGCTTGAACATAGGAGATGTAGTAGATATACAACAAGAAAGCATTGATGTCTCACAAGAACCTCATAAACCATCATGAAGATATGTGGAAAATGATATATGGGAATTATCATTTCATACGATTATCTCAAACATCAAATTCTCAAAAAAAGAATAAACAACTAGATTGTGTCATTACGAGACGAACAACCTCCACAAAGATTAGAAAGAAATCCCCTCAAAATGCGACAGACTTAATTAAACATTTTATAAACAAATCAATCTTTTGTGCTTGTATCAATTGTTCAGTGTCACACATCTGCTGTAAACATTCAATCATTAAAATAAGATATTCCTTTCATACTAAAATCTATTATGTTTGGAGAATGTCAAATCCAAACAATCAACAGAATAATGACGAAGCTTCAATTCAAAGAATCAACAAGGATATCACAAAGCCTGCACAGGAGATTCCTGAGCAGTATCTGGTCAATATTCAAAAAATGATTCATAATGCAATAACTCCTCTGATCGATGCAATGAAAGAAGTGTCACACAAAAGTAAAATTCAACGTTCAAACAATACCGTTAGAACCCACCCATATCAAAATCTTTCTCATCAAGAAGAAAGTGTTCATAGATCCAACGCTGAGAGCAAACTCAACCATAAATTTAAGAAACAATTAGTAATCCAAGGTTGTAGTTTCAAGAACTTCAAAGCCTATGGACCAAAATAATTCTATGGTGATAAAGGTGCCATATCAACTTTACTATGGCTTGAGGAGATCGAGTCAATCGTCATCACCAGTCAATGTACCGAGATTCAAAAGATTCAATACTCTTCTCAACACTTTAAAGATGAAGCTTTGAAATGGCGGAATACCCTGATCATATCAAAGCGTAGAGAAACTATGTATCAATTAAAGTGGGAAGCATTCAAAGAACTTGTGCTACAAAAGTTCTGCCCAATGCATGAAACCGATCTTATTCAAACTAAGTTTTTGAACCAAAAGTTGGAAGGCACTAATCTCAAGGATTACAATACTAAGTTTCATGAGTATTGTAGATTGGTACGACACTTGGTAACACCCGAATTCAACAAAGTAACCCGCTACATTTGGGGTTTACCTCGGGAAATTAAAGACATAGTGAGATCTCATTTGCCTCAAACTGCTGATTCAGCCAAGGAATTAGCCGGTTATCTCATGAATGGTCTTACAATAAATCAAGAAGAAGATAAGAATGGCAAAGGAAAGAAAGAAGAAACTGAGGAAAATAAAACAAAGAAAAACGAAGAAAATGAGGAAGGGTCGTTTAAATTCACAAGCCCAATCTGTCAGAGCTGTGGCAGAAGTCTGACAGTGGAAGAACACATCATGGAAAGTGTTTACGACCAACCAAAAATATTCCATTAGTAACATGCATCTTTTGCAAGAAGCTCAATCATTCGGAAGAAATTGCAAAAGGAAAACAGTTGTATGTTTCAGTTGTGGAGAAAACGGACACTTCAGGTCATAATGTCCGCAAAAGACAAGCAACGCAAGTGAAAGCGGTGCTAAGAATGGAAAAGCTTGAATAAATATGTTAAACTCACAAGGAGCATCCGACAATCAAGAATAGAAGAAGACAAGAGTATGCCAAATGAATGTTCAAGATCCAAAAGCATTAGAAATAACTAATAGTTTAGTTAGCTCTTGTATACTGTTTGTAATTTCATTTTAAACGAGAAATTTTGTAATTATATAAGGTTATTTAAAACCCCTAATTTATATAAAGAAAAATATTAGCATACAAATTGTGTCTTTACACAAGAATGCTTATATATAAAGGAAATGAGATAGTTAAATTTTGAAAAATTTTGAAATACAAGAAACTATGTTATTCAATAATCATCATCTACATAAAGATGAAATGAATAAATTAAACTAGGACAAAAGAACATGTCTTCTCAAAGAGAATAAGTTATCCGAACGTTGAAAGTTCAGGAAAATAATTGATGGAAATAAACGGAAGGAATCCGTCAAGATCATGAAGTAAATGATATAATTACTCGAGTATGAATATCTTGAATATTATCAAGATGAATAAATCAAAAGAGATTCCATAGACTGAATCCAATATGCAATCTAGTTAACATCAATAATGTTTAGAATACAAAAGGTAAGGTAAATAGTTAAACACAACTGGCCACTGTGCTTAGCAATTTACAATTACTTATGAAATTCCAAACTATTTACTGAATGCATCATCCAAAGATGTGAGTTAACCACAAATCATAAATTGCAACCTTTCAAACAGTTCAAGTTAAGTGTAACACCCCGGCTAAAGCGGAAACGCCTGAGTGTGACGTACATATTGCTCAAAACACATGTGACACTATTAAGTGATAACTTTATCATTAATTAATTTAAACATCAAGTACACAAGTTTGTAACAAGAAATACAAGAAAAATATACAAGAACAATTAACAACTTGTCCATTTATCAATATAACCTAAGTTCTAGTGTCTTCTTCTTGTGTCAACTTCGAATAAATGTACCTGTAGCATATATATATATATATATATATATATATATATATATATATATATATATATATATAATGTCAACTAAATTAATAGTTGATGACTTCACACAAGTTTGATATAAGTACATAAAAATCATACAATTCCATGAACAAGTGTAAATGAGCAAGTAAAGTCCTTTCCAGTTGGGATTGTGCACCAACATACTCAGATAAGCGCTAGTAAGGTCCTTTCCAGTTGGGATTGGTCACCAACGTACTCGGATAATGAGGCCCCTTTCCACTCATAATATTAAATGTCTTGATCGCAAATGGGAGCGTATGATCATACGAACTGGAAGTAATCTATGCACGTAATCTTTGAGCAAATAACAAGTAAACACACAAGTCCATGTAGCGAATTGTAGTTTGTAAATAATGATTAAGCGAAACTATAATTTGGATAGGATATATATGCTACCCCCAAAATTAGTTAACGAGTAAAAAGGGGGTGTGAGAAACTCACCTTTAATATTGAAGACAACTTGAAATAATAACCGAAAGCGAGTTAACAAACCGAAGCGATCGAATCTCACGAAACTATAAGGAATAATGAATATACAAAATTAAGGACTTGCTAACTGTATTGTAAAGTTTAAAGAATACTAAATTAAATGAATAAATAATAAGATAAAAACAAGGAAAAGATCAAAAAGACAGATGAAATACAAAATTGGTTTTTGGACATGAAACTGTTCTGTTTTGTTTAAGGTATTTAAAGTATCAAACCATTTTATTATAAATCAAGGCTTTCCAGTCTACTAAATTAGAATGTTTTGAACAACTTTTATTTAGAAAAGATTTGCTGATTCGTAACCTAAATAAGCCAAAACAGCAAATGTAAATCAGAAGGTACGAATCTGCGCACTGTTTATAAAATATTGATTGCGAATTCATATGAAAGAATTAAAATGCGTAAAAATAATTTTTAAGACCATATTTCAATGAAGTATATCATAGAATTTGGTATTGCACTTTTTCAGTTTGTTATGAACAAAAATTAAAATAAATAGAAATAAGATGAAGAAGAGTGGAATAATTAAAATCCTACCTTTGAAATGGAAAAATCATCTCTTGAACTTGTCAAAGAGTGATGTAAAGAATGAAAGGGGTTGGAGTAGGTTTTTATTTAGACAGAATTACAAATTTTGTCCTTTAAAATAAGACGAATTACGGTTCGTGTCCTTTTCTAAGTTTCCTTGCAGGCGGTGTACTTTAAACTTTTTTTTCCTACAAGTTTTGTCCTTTACGCTAACTGGGTTAGAAAAAGTCAGTTAAATACCCTCACGTGAGACGCATGTGAGGGCATTTTTGTCTTTTCGCCTGTACCTGCAAAAAGTTTATCACCACTCCCATACCTCCGGTTTCCGGCACCTGAACCACCACCTCCGTTTCCGGCCACCTGAACCATCACCTCCGAAATTCCGGCCACCTGAACCACCACCTTCTTTTTGGCCACCTGAACCATCACCTTCGAAATTTCGGCCACCTGAACCACCACCTCCGAAATTCCGGCCACCTGAACCACCACCTTCTTTTTGGCCACCTGAACCATCACCTCCGAAATTTCGGCCACCTGAACCACCACCTTCAGGTTCGTTTCAGTTCGTTTCTCTCAGCAATCAATCAGTTCGTTTCTCTCAGCAATCAATCAATCAATCAATCTTATCCTTCCGGCCTCCGTAGATTCATCCCCCAATTAACCTAGGGTTAGGGCTTTTTCAATTTAGGGTTAGGGTTTCGATTATTGAGATGGAAGGTTGCATGGACGGCGGTGGTGTGGCGGTGGTATGACTACAACACAATGTCACCGACGTCGGAAGATGATGGGTAGAGGTTGCGGCACTGAGGAAAAACATTGTCCCGTTTCTACTTCTAGGGTTTCAAACAAAACAGTTACTGATACAGACACAGATAACAAAGGTATAATACAACTGGCTCCAACTCTAGGGATAGATTTGTACTCACAGGCTTCTAAGGCGCTTGCGGTTCTGCATCCCTTTGATGTGGAGGATGGGCAGACTAGTAAGACTGCAGGTGCTGTAGCTGTTAGTACTAAGCTTCCTGCTGGTTTAGCCACTTTGTTGTCCAAGCAGTCGGATAGCAGTCACAAGCGGCGGAAGAAGTCGTCGCATTTCAGTTTGGATACGAAGAAAAACAAGGCGTCGGCAGCCAGTGAGAAGGCGAAAGTGAACAGAATTTGGTTTGAAACAGAGGAAGGTGGTGGTTCAGGTGGCCAAAAAGAAGGTGGTGGTTCAGGTGGCCGGAATTTCGGAGGTGATGGTTCAGGTGGCCGGAAACGGAGGTGGTGGTTCAGGTGCCGGAAACCGGAGGTATGGGAGTGGTGATAAACTTTTTGCAGGTACAGGCGAAAAGACAAAAATGCCCTCACATGCGTCTCACGTGAGGGTATTTAACTGACTTTTTCTAACCCAGTTAGCGTAAAGGACAAAACTTGTAGGAAAAAAAAGTTTAAAGTACACCGCCTGCAAGGAAACTTAGAAAAGGACACGAACCGTAATTCGTCTTATTTTAAAGGACAAAATTTGTAATTCTGTCTTTTATTTATACAAAATAAGGAGATTACTCTTAAGAATATTTTAATGATATAATTGATTAGGAGAGTGTTTTAGGGGAGGAGGTTTGACCAAAATTTAAATGGTATAGGAAGATATTTTTCATCTTTAAAAAAAAATAACTTCATGTAAAAAAATAAATGTGACATAACTTGATTAAAAATATGTACTTTGGTTAATGATCAATAATGTTATTTATGTGATATTTGAATAAATAAAAATCATGAGTGTTATAATATATATATATATATATATATATATATATATATATATATATATATATATATTGGTAATTATTAATATTATTAAATAACTTTAGGAAAGAAAAACTATTACATATGAAATATGAAACATATGTATATGTATAATTAACCAAATCACATTGAAAATTTTAAATGGGTGGGGTTTTCAGGTTAGAAAATTAACGAATGTTACATTAAGCCCAAGCAACAGATTAGAAAGAATCTGATAGCAAATCGATAAGCAAGGAATCACTCTCAACGAATCTCGAGGACGAGATTCATTCCAAGGTGGGGAGGATGTAACATCCCCTAAATTTGACAACTTAATAAAGTTGAAGGATCAAAAATACTCCCAAGTTAAGTAACGGAAAATTTTAAATAAAGTAAATAAAAAAGAAAATATAGAAATAAAAATATTCCATAAAAGAAATTCATTCCATGTAAAGAAAAATGGAAAAAATAATCCATCCCAAATGGAAAGATGGAAGAAGTGCAAGTGTAACATCCCATTTCTTGTTTCCCGTTTCGGTTAATAAAATAATAATATTAGGGATTATGAGATGGGCTTGTGTTGGGTTAAATAAATATGGGCAATGGACTTTGGTTAATAAGGAAAAAAGACCATGGGCTTAAGCCCAGGACCCATGATATATATACCATAATTACCCCATAAACCATTCATTTCCACCCATTTCATACACCACCCAAAACACACACTTAAGCACTCTCTCATCTTTCTCTCTCTCTCTCTAGCCGTTATAGCAAGAAGAAACCGAGCATCGATCTAAGGTAATGATAGTATGATATTGTATGGATCCAAACCCTTTAGATCTAGTCGCGAAACGATGAGCCGACACCCTAAACCGTTAAAGACACGAGATCCGGATGGAATAGGGTATAAGCCGATTGAAATATGAGCTTAGGGGTCACCCTAGCCCGGATACGGATCGAACAGGACGAAAAACGGTGAAAAACAGTGGAAAAACAACTGAGATCTCGCTTTTCCTGCGAGATCCCAGTTTCCGGTGATGATGGCGCTGGAAAGGAGGCGCCGGAGGTAGGGGAATGTTTAGGGAATGTCAGAGAACGTTCTGACATTCTCTGACCTAACCCTAAGGCGCGTGTAACGAATTCCTTGAGCAATTCGTTACGGAGAATTAACGAATGAGGCCTCAGTCCTTGATGCCAATTCGTTAAGAGAGAATAACGAATGAGACCTCATTTGTTATGATCATTCATTAATGCCAGTTTGTTATAAAGGTCAATTTTTTATAATGTCCAGTTCGTTATAAAGACCAGTTCGTTATAAAGACCAATTCGTTATGAGGTACAATTCGTGATAAAGATCCATTTGTTAAGAAGTAATGAATAAACCTCATTCGTTAAAGGGCAATATAACGAATAATAATTTGAAAGAATGACAGAAAGGACCTTGGACTTAGAATAAATGGTTTAATTACAAAGAATCCCTCGAATTTTATGAGTTAACATATAAAATAATAAATTAGGAATTCTAATGAAAATCGTGTTAAGGCAGCTCGACACCAGCCAGGGGCTCTGACCCTTGGACCCTACTAGGGGTTGCCGCCCCTAGAACCCTGCTTCCAGGGGCGGTGCCCCCGGACCCCCGTTCGTTGAGGGTTATAATTAAACTAGAAACACGATATGGGTAGTGATAGTTAATTGATACGTGTAATTGTTATACAGTTAGTCGCGCACAGCTAAAGAAAGGAATAACCATTAACGGTGAATGTAATAGGAATCAAGTGAGTTTCTATTCCCACTTCTATGTCATGCTTTCGAGGATGTGTGCATACTCAATGTGAATGTTAATACACTTACCTTATCTGGTAAGTGTATGCTATAATGATTTATGTGATAGTATTTATGAATGAAAGCCCGTCAGTGCGTGAACGATCTTCGGATATTGCACGTATCGACGGGGAAAGTAATATTTAGTATGCCTTGAATGAAATATGTAAGTATGACAGTACGTAGTGAAATGAGTATGTACGAAAGTGTGATTATGTAAAGAAAGGTATGAATGGTTATAGCACGAATGAAAGGTATGGTTTAAGTAAGGAACATACCCTAATAATATCTGCGAATGTAGGGAACATACCCTAATAATATCTATGAATGTAGGGAATGGACCTTAATAATATATGCAAATGTAGGGAACGAACCCTAATAATATCCGCGAATGTAGGGGAACAGACCCTAATAATATCCCCGAATGTAGGGAACAGACCCTAATAATATCTGCGAAGGTTATAGGGCAGAATGCTCTTTAAGACGTATATGTATGAATGTGAGTATGGAAGAAAGAATGAATGTATGAATGTATGTATGTAAGTATGTAAGGAAATATGAAGGTATGTATCTTCGGATACGTATTTACGTAAGTATGTGAATGTAATGTATGTTGCCTGATTAACTAGAACTCACTCAGCGTAGCTGACTTTTAGGATTCACACAGGTTAACAGACTAAGACAGCTAGTTTGAGAGGGACGCATGGCAGAATTGAGGAGGCTGGCATCCCAAGATTTGTCTTGATGTTTTGAATGCTATAATTTATGTTATGTTTTAAAGGACAAGTTATGGATTCTTGTAATGAATGATTGAAGTTTTATTTATTCCGCGAAAGTTGTAATTTACTCTGATATATAGAACTGTGTTTATGAGTAAATCCAACGCTAAAGTAGGGCACCGGGAACGGGGAGTTACAAGTTGGTATCAGAGCATAAGTTCGAGATAATAAAGCATCATGCATGCTTAGACTCGGACAGAGAATGGGACATAAGAAAGAAAAGAAAGAAGATGCCAGTTCAAGAAAGCCATGTGTCGATCAAGCAAGCTAAGTAAAGATAAAGTATGTGATTTATTTCACATGTAATGTAAGAATGTGTGAGGAAGTTAGCTTAATTGCTAGGGATAAGAGTATATAATTATATAAACTGTTTGATTGTCTAACTGTTAGAAGTAGAGCTAGCACAAGTGGACTCACAAAGGGAAGTGTCCGGAGCACCCAACGCGCACACGCACGGGCTAGGGCTTGGACAAGGACAATAGCGAAGGTGAAGGTGACGACACGACCAAGGGCGATGTGCGCAATGTGGCGCTTTGATGGCGACCAAAAATGAAAAATCGTATCCAGAAAACCCATCGCGATATGTGTCTGTTATGACTCAGTGACACGTGTCGTGTCCAGGTGGCCCGTGGCAGATGCTAAAGTTGAGTCATCATACCACGTGTTAATCACATGCCATCGCGATACGCGACGTCTTAAGGGAAGGGTCCATCGCGTATCGCGATGGAACCCAAAATCAGCTATAAATAGAAGGGTTCACGGCTCTTTCACTTCAGACCAAAACACTTTCTCTCTCTAGAATATTTTCTCTCTCTACCTCGTTTTACATGCCGACCATCTTTTTGCGTGTCGATCTCGAAGTACGTGCCAAGCCCCGAAGTACTGACGAATTAAACTATAGTACGAGATATAGTGTAGAAGTGCTTCTCGTTCAAGCTTAGGTGTATAAACTCCAAATACTGGCATAAGGTAGGAGTTCTATCTAAGTTATTATTTCATTATAATTATTATGGCTAAGACCCTAGTCGGAGGTATAGCCTAAACCTTGATCAAATTAAAAGGTAATAATTAAAATAATATTTCTTTATTATTAAGAAATACAAAAGTATATAAGCAAAGGTTATAGCTAAAATATAGTTTATTCATGATTAAGAAACATAAGCATTCACATACTTGGGGATATAGTTTCTTTATGATTAAGAAAATATAAGTTTTTACCTACAAATGGTATAGTCAGAAATAGTGTTTCTTTATGATTAAGTGATGGTCGGGTATTTTGTATATATATTAGTGTATTAATTATATAGTTTTATTGAGTATACTGTTAGAACTTTGGTACTTCATACGTGCTTTTGTATTTAAGGTAATTGATCATTAAAGTTGCTAAATGGGAGACCTGTACGAGCATGGATTGATATCTCGGGAAGACCGGAGCATGATTTGATGTCTTGGGAAGTGTTACAAGGATTCAGGAAGAGTATGGATGAGAAATCATAAGCCGATACTAAAACTGAACAAGATGGGTTGACAAAACACGACCAAGAAGTACAACGGGCATATCTTGTGCTAGACAATGAGTTACGGGACCCATAATAAATGAATTTTGGGTTTCTCGACGAGAAGAATCTAAGAATGAAGTTATCTTAGGTCTCGATACACGATGAGATGGGTTTAGGTACATCGCGTAGCGCGATGGACATGAAAAAAGGAAAAAATAATGAGTTTCAGCCTATATTTTCTATTTTACGAATGCTAATCAGGGAATTCACTTCCAGCCGTTTGTGGGATGACAAGGGCGATTCTAGGAGACCCGGATCACCTCCAATCACCTCGGGGTTCATAGTTCATCATCCTGATGTAGACTATTGTGACTTTTCAGTATTTTCTCATGTTTTAAAGAACAAACTAATTGTAAATGTTTATGATTAATCTATGAGTATTGATAATTGGTATTGCTATACACTCGGTCGGTTTGGGTTTATTTCGGCCAGACGATTAGTTTTTCAGTTGCAATGATAATTGCTTATAGGGTTGTTTTGACTAGTTTGAATATGATGAAGCATACAATTGCTCTTAGTTGAGTCACACTTGTAGGGACCATTTGATAACCAGTGTCGTGTGTTAGCGATTGTTGGTGCCTAAGGTTTAACTTGTTAATCGGTTTTTAGTCATTCTGTGATAATTAATCTGTTAGGTTGCATGAGAAATTGTTTAATTATATTCTTGAACCCCGGGGATGATTCGTCTTTGTTAATTTCTTGAATTCGTTAATTTGCTTAATCATTATTGAACCCAACTTATTTGCTTGTGTGAACAGCACTAAAACTTTTTACTTCATAATACTGAAACTTGTTTGCACGATTTGCATTGACCACATACTTCTTGTGTTCGACACCCTAATTACCCTAGCTTGCTTAGGTGATTAGGAACTGATTATAAGTGTTTTTGACAAGCTAACAACAGTCTAGAATCAAAATGGTGTCGTGGCCAGGGAACTAGTGCGCTTAGTGTTATATCGTTTGTTTGAGCTTTCTGAAAAAAAATCAAAAATACAAAAAGATTTTTCCTATTTTGCTTTTCTTTATTTCTGTTCCATTTTACCTTAGTTATTTTAGCTGTTTTTGCCGAGTTTTTTTTTTTAACAGATCATCCCGAAACCCGAGCACACTATTGTCACCATGAGCAATAATGGTGATTTTTGTTATTGTGAAGGCCAATATCACTATCGAGATTGTCCATCAGTTTCACAAAATTGGCAAGAGTGTTGTCATGGGCGAAGATATATGACGACATGCTATGAAGATGAAGGTTATCAATCAGACATGGATGACCAATATGATCAAGATTTGTATTAGGACAACTGTGAACCGGAGATGCTCTGTTTCTCAAGTTACCAAGACACAGTGGAATCCAAATTTGACAAATTGATAAATATTATAGTTGAGAATAACAAGAAAGTAGAGCAACAAAGGAAATCTCTCGAGGCTAAGTGGATTAATCAAAATAATGAAGAGATTATACACACTGAACCAGAATGGGATGAAGATGATTATGAATATTCTCATAAAGAAGATGATTACAAAGAAGATGATTATGAATATTCTCAGTCGGTTGATGAAGACCAACAAAATATTCTGCACTCTAAGCTTGATACCATCATGAACACGTTAATGGAACATAAGAGACGGATGATGGAAGAAGAAAAGGAATATGTGCTAAGACATGAAAGAATTTTGGCCTCGCTCAATCCGAATATTGAGGACAAAACATAAATCATCCGAGACCAAGAGGAGTTGGCTAGTGGTACTGTGTCTGATGGGGATGAAGAGAATGAGATTGTTGATCTTCCAGAGCAAGAAAGTGAAAGCGTGATTCAATTAGAAGATACAAATCCTTCAGAGTATGAAGAGCCTAAGGTAGCTAGCCCATGTGTATCCTATTCCTTCTCCGATACTTATTATTCCAAACAACAAGTGTGGGGATGAAGGTTTGGTAACGAATAACAAGAGAGTAAGCTTGCGTGATATTGGACAAATAATTAAGAATCGGCCTCACAATAATCATTCAAGTAGCATGCCAATCTGTGTGAAGCGGTTATGGACTTGGCATGTAAGCTACTGAGCGTATATTGAAAACTCGATGGGTAAGTGTGCGCTTCGACCACCGTGAGGAATTCAGGTATTGTCGAGCTGTAGACATCAATTCAACGCTTATCGGGAGGCAACCCAGGGTTTGTAAGTATCTTTCCAATTTTTTTCATTTTAGTTATTATCTGTTGTATTTGATTTATTATATAGTTTGTTTTATTTGGATCTTTGTGGTTCTCTATAAACCCTCACGAGACCTCACTCGTCCACCTGGGCTAACGAGGGGGTTTAAAGGGCTTGTTGCATACGTTAAATGCAATCGTGATTCCTACGAAAGTGAGTTGGGTCTTTTAACATTTTTAATTAGTTTAACAAAATTAATTATGAAATTAATTAATTCGGCTCGGTAATTATTTTGATAAAATTAATAAAAAAACATTTTTACATAACTCTTAAAAGACCTATGTCTTATTCTTGTGAGAAGCTTGCTTCTACACGTCTCGAGACTTTGCAGATTTGGTTTTTCGGATGGTATTTGGATGAGACGAGTGTGCACGAGTGTTTACGAGAGTTTACGAGCCACAGTTTTGCATTGCATGGTCATTTATATCAGGTGATTTCAGTTTCATAATCTATTTTGTTATTTTTACTTTTGAGTGTTGGAAGTGTTGTTGTATAATTGTTAGTAGAACCATCACATTATAGCCCCGAGTTTTCAATTATTAAACTGTCAGTTTCAACCCCGTCCCTCAAATGTTCATTAATTGTTTAAATATTTAAACATTTAGGACAATGTAAACCTCAAGTGTGGGGATGGGGGGAATTTGAAAATTTTAGCCCGATATTACTTCGAAGAGTGTTCGGAGACCAAAGTTATTAACTATTAATTATTGTCATTAATGCCAAGTTATAGATTACTGGTCATGGTTGGTTTTTCAGCTTCTCGATAGTTTTACTCACAAATGTTTTCAAAAAGAGATGTTGAAAATGGGGTCTTTAGGCAGGGATAACGAGTCAAGGGGAAGGGTATACATGTTTCATATCGGCAACCCAAAATTCCAGACATATTGTGAGATAGCCCCTATACTTAATACACATATTATAATATATATATATATATATATATATATATATATATATATATATATATATATATATATAAAGCATGTCTTATCATTTATTGAAGGAAACCAGTATTTTTTACAGAATTAGAACCTGTTTGTCATATGCTTATCGAGATCTCAATACCACCACCTGTATGAAGATAAGGACTTTAGAAAACCCGTACATACATTTCTCCCCACACTATAAGATTCCTCACCTAACATTATTCCCCTAGGTGCCCGTTTGGACCTCATTCATTTTTATTTGCTAAAACGAACATTACACACCATTTCAGCTTTGGCCTTTATTTTATTTTAACTCTGTGTGATGAAATCTAGTTGTTATCAAGTTGTATATAGTCAAAAGAGTTGTAAATATGTGATCGTCAGAGTTGTATATTTTTATTTAAGTGTACTGTTTATCAGTTGTGCAAAAAAAAAATTGAAAATCCAAAAAAAAAAAAGCCAAAAAGAAGTCTGGTTATATTCACTTATGTAATTAGCAGTTTGTTTGTTTTCAATTAGTTGTTTGTGTATTTGTAAAACTGTGTTTTATCCACCTTAGTCACTAAATATGCCTAATCCGCACCCAAACCTAAGCCTCGGCAAAATCCTTAGTCCGAGTCTTTATGCAACCGGTGGGTAATGGGTGGAGATAAGACTGGCCTGCAAGCTTATTAAGTTGTGACTCATATTTGGTATTTGAGGGTAGAGACATATACTAGCACATTTTTTGTTAGTCCAGATATTAAACCAAGAGGCGTGTTGATAGTGTGAGGGGTATGAACATATATGCCTTAACCAGAAATAAAATGCACTCGTCTGGGCGACCCTATTGTTTTTATTGCATTATTTAAATATATTTGTGGGTTGTCAATCTAGAAAGTGCCAGTCTGGGAAACTGGGTATGACCTTAAACCTTACTAGTATTAGTGGCGATAATTGACATACCTATGATGGAGGTTAATGTTTACTTTAGAGTTTGCTTGAGAGTAAGAAAAAGATAAGTGTGAGGATCTAATGGTCGGGTATTTTGTATATATATTAGTGTATTAATTATGTAGTTTTATTGAGTACACTGTTAGAACTTTGGTACTTCATACGTGCTTTTGTATTTCAGGTACTTGATCGTTAAAGTTGCTAAATGGGAGACTTGTACGAGCATGGAATGATATCTCAGGAAGACCAGAGCATGATTTGATGTCTTGGGAAGTGTTACAAGGATTCGGGAAGAGTATGGATGATAAATCATAAGCCGATGCTAAAACTGAACAAGATGGGTTGACAAAACGCGACCAAGAAGTAAAACAGGCATATCTTGGGCTAGAAAATGAGTTACGGGACCCATAATATATAAATGTTGGGTTTCTCGACGAGAGGAATCTGAATATGAAGTTATCTTAGGTCACTATACGCGAATGGATGGGTATATGTCCATAGCGTATCGCGATGGACATAAAAAACGAAAAAAAAAACGAGTTTCAGCCTATATGTTCTATTTTACGAACCCTAATCAGGTATTCACTTGCAGCCATATGGGGGACGACAAGGGGCGATTCCAGGAGCCTCTGATCACCTTCAATCACCTCGGGGTTCATAGTGCATCATCCTGAATCAATAGCTGAAGACTGATCGAAGATCATGAGCGGATGATTCGTCACGAGTCATTTCCGGGATGTAGAGTATTGTGACTTTTCAGTATTTTCTCATGTTTTAAAGAACAAACTAATTGTAATTTTTTATGATTAATCTATGAGTATTGATATTTGGTATTGTTGTGCACTCAGTCGGTTTAGGTTTATTTCGATCCGAACGATTAGTTTGCCAGTTGCTTTAATAATTGCTTATAGGGTTATTTTTACTACTTTTAATATGATGAAGCGTACAATTGCCCTTTGTTGAGTCACACTGGTAAGGACCGTTTGATAACCATTGACGTGTGTTAGCGACTGTTGGTGCCTAAGGTTTAACTTGTTAATCAGTCTTTAGTCAGTCTGTGATAATTAATCTGTTAGGTTGCGTGAGAAACTGTTTAATTACATTCTTGAACCCCGGGGATGATTAATCTTCGTTAATTGCTTGAATTCATTAATTTGCATAATCATTATTGAAACAAACTTATTCGCTTGTGTGATCAGCACTAAAACTTATTACTTCATAATACTGAAACTTGTTTACACGATTTGCATTGACCACATACTCCTTGTGTTCAACACCCTACTTACCCTAGCTTGCTTAGGTGATTAGGAACTGATTATAAGTGTTTTTAACTATATAGCGATAGTCTAGCATCATTAAGAAACATAAGATTTTATATATATCAAGGTTATAGACGAATGATGTTTCTTCTTGAAGGAGAAACATATCATAGACGTTTCTTATAGAAGAACAAGCATAGCGCATGATTGGCAAATAAAGAGAAAGATTTCATATTAGAATATTTTATTCAAACAAAAGAACAATCAAGGTTTAAAGCTATCAAAATCAGACTAAAGGTCTATAGTCGGATTAAGAGACGATACGGGTATTTATATAAATCTATTCTATTATAGGTCAATCAATCAATCCTTCACAAAGGTTTTCAAACTAGATCACCACATCATTCAGAACAGACAATCACAGGTGAATACGTTAAACCTTTTTCAGTCAGTCAAGATAAACGGGTTGTTTATCTTAAACACAGTCAGTCAAATTTTTTAAGATATTACACGATCTCTAACATAAAGATTTAAGGTATTACGTGATCCCTAATTTTACAAGATAGAAAATAAAAGCAACTCAAACCGAGTACACATGTGTCTGGATCCAAACGTAATTAATCTAGTCTTTCAATCAAGGCTACGTGGCCACAGACTAGAGATCATCATAAAAGTTTTCCAATGGGCATCACTTCCTGGAGAACCGTAATTGTGTGTGTATGGCAGTGGCAAATCATGGAAATAAGATACGTTTCTGCTGAGATTGTTCAAGAAAACTATCTTGTTAGTCAAAGAAAGATTTATAAAATATTTTTAGAGTCATGATTCACCAGCATATCGTTGACGCATTTTTCGCCCATATTTCAAGGACACATATTAGCACAGGTAGCAAGAGTTAGATCCATTCAAGAAGATAGACGCTCGCAAGGTAGAGATGGCTCATTTTTAAAATCACTAAAAGATTGCGAACAATATTTAAACAAGGTTTATAAATTATTCACTTGGATATTTATTATGCGTGAAGCTTTTCAAATAAATTGAATATTTTATTATTATAAATAAATGGTTTACAAATAAGTTATTGTTTCAAAATATATATTAATATTTTATTATTAATAAAGACTTCCGCTAAATAACCACAACTCTGATATATTTACAAAACAGGTACCAACTATTGGTCACACGCCTAGGCCTTTAGTCGGGGTGTGACATTACATGACATTTTAACAGTCCCAACTAATTAAAAATTAACGATACAATAGAGTTCGTCGGCCCATGATCGTTACATGGTGTTTTAACAGACCAAACAAATAACGAATAAACGAGAGAGAAGTATGACTGGTTGGAGCATCCCGTGAACCACCATGTATGATGAACTCCAACAAAAACATTCAAAATAAGTTGAGGAATGGATAGTAGGAGTGCCCATGGATACATTGGATTTTTTTCACCTAACTAACCATTTAAATAACAAAACACAATAATTAGAAATACCGAATTTAGACACGAACCACCGTGAATTCAGTATTAAAAATTCTGGGAATGCAACCGCTAATAAGGTTACATTCGACAACCTAAGGTGTCGGTCGTATAACAGTTGTGTTCCCGCTTTGGCCTATAAGCTAGAGTATTGTGGCCAGGTTATCCTCCAGCTAAGGAATAGCATCTTACCTTGGGTTCTCGGAGCCGGTTTGCCAAGGCCCAACTCACAGTACTCTCCCTCTTCCAATTACTACAGTAACTTGTTATACTACCTAGCCTTAAAGTGAGGGAGTAAAAACAAAGGTAAGAAATTCTTAAGAAATTTTCCAAACATAAAAGGCAATCTAATTTAAGAAAAGTTTTCTTTGAATGTTGAGATATAGCATCGGAGTTGTGTGTGTGTGCATAAATAATAATAAATAATACATAATATATTATCTATGAAAGTTGTAAACAATGAAATGAACACATAAGGCAAACAGATAAGTGCGTATGGAGCTCTAAGCATGTTACTATGGCACCACTAACGACCTATCTTTAACCTTCGCCTTTGATACCAATCTGTCATACCCGAACCTAAGGAGAAAATGCTGAGGCGTGAGCTGCTTGCTCACAGCTCTCAAGGTACTAACATGCAATATTAAATGTTACATTATCTATTAAATTTAATTAAATAATCAAAAACATCAAATACAAATTCCATATTTCAAATAAGTAAGACAAAACAAATATATCAACGTCCATAATCTTGTTTATTCTCTCTAGCATGCAATTCTAAGTTTTTCTTCAAAACCAGCTTGAAAATCACATCACACGATAACCTGCATATGTGTTAAAAATAAAATAATTTTGTCAACACTAGGTTGAGTGAGTAAAAAACCATATTTTCATGATTATATAATAATAAATAAAAGAGCGAATTGTGTCAAGTGAGATAAGCAATTTAATCAATAAACAAGTAAGTATGTTGTCGGTAATCTCGATGTCAGATGAACTGAACGATGGCTAACACGACGGGCGTATGATCATACTATAATGAGAAAATGTTGGACCTCTCCGACATGTATTTAAGTAAAGCATATAAGCATATAACAAGTTAGGCATAAATTGTTAAACACACAAGACTAACAGTTGCAAGTTTGAGTATTAATAATAGTAAAATATCTACGAACGCGTATGTCCCCAAAACAGTAAAAATGAGTTAAAAGGGTGAGTGAGATACTCACCTTAATAGACGGGCAAACGAGAAAAACAATATAATAAGAATGAGGACAACGATTCAATTCTTGACGGTAAAGCCTAATAAAAGATTATAAGCGGACAACTATAAGGAACTGACGAATAAATAGAGTTTGACGATCGATTATAATTTTGTTAAATATATATACTACTTAGGTTTATTACTTTATAGATCTATTAATATAAATCTTTAAATATATTCTAACTAATATATTTAATATAAACAAAATATTATGTAATAATACATGTTTAAAATATATACGTATAAAAAGTTAATTTAAACCATTTATATAGAATAGAGATTTATGATTTAAACATTACTAATATACTTAACCAGTCCTTATACTTATTAAAAACTCAAATACTTAAATTTAAACAAGTTTTATTATGTTTATATGTACACACACATGTATATACTTTATACATATATATATACACACACACATATATGGGGTTTATAGAAAAATATAAATTTGTTATGGATTCAATAATATTAAATATATATATATATAAGATTTTAAACCCTTTAACAAAAACATGACATAAAAACGGGATAGGGGGTTCGAACCGGCGCCTCTAGTCCCAAAACTAAACAGAACACAAACTGGGTGCTCGTTTCTTTAAAAGATGATGCGGAAACAATAAAACCATACACAAACAGACCCAAAATTACTATGAACCCTAGATTTGCCATTCGATTAAATCCGTTTGAGTTTGATTAATTAACCATAGGGTTATTAAAAAAGATTCATGGACGAACAAAACTACAAATACAATTACCTTAGACGAAAACCAATTGATGGATATACTGTTCGTCTTAGGGAGGGCATGGACGCGACGAGTATACTATAGCAACAGATCACAAAAGCTTAATTAAATAAGGGGTAATGTTTGCGACAATGGTATGAAGGTGCAGATCAATTTAATTGATATATAACGATCTATATGGTGTATTACTCAAAACGATTAAGGGCGATTCAAATAAATCAATCAATACGTATCAAATATATCACGAATTCCCAATTAGATTAGTCGGTAGAGTCGTTATGGTAAGAATAATCAAATGCATGATTCAATTTCTATAAACACTACGAAAATTAAGGTCCAAGAAAACTCAATTAAAATGGGGTACGATCAACGGGTCTTGGGTTGGGGTTTTGGATCAGGATACGAGTCTGGGTACCAGATTTGATAAATGGGTTATAACATAAGTTTTCATATCAGTCCCTAGGGTTAGAGGATGGAAACAAAAGAGACCAAAGTTCAAGTTTGGGGGATTTTTTGCCAATATCAGAAAGTTTATAATTATATAATATTAAATAATTAAACAATAATTAAATCTTCTCGATAAACGCGATAAAAGTAACCCAAACATCGAAACATGTCAGGTATTTAACAAAAGAATATTAATCCTAGATTCTCGGGCAGCAGTTCCACACTTGCACGTTTATCAAGGTATTCTTCATCAAAGTCTTCTAGGCACACAAAATGAGGTGACGTACGGTGGTCGCCGAGTCGTGCACGTACTTCGATGTGGAATTTCTATTGGCACGAACTCCGAGGAATCATCGGTTGAGTGCACGATTTACGAGGTAAGATTGTCTGTTCGAGGGAACGAATTACGAGGTAGAGAGAGAAAGTACTGTTAAGAGAGAGAGTTAATGGTGTGATGAAATGTGAGGGCTAGTCGCCCTATTTATAGAGTTGATCAGTTGACCCCTAGCGGTACGCGATGAGTCTTGAAAATGATCCATCGCGTATCACGATGGAACTGGCGGCAAGTTTTTGAATATAACAATCCATCGATATACGCGATGTGCTTTTGGTAGGCGATCGCGTATCGTGACTAGCCTTGTCGCGTCACTACTAGCTTTGCAACATATGCCACGTGGCCTGACACGTGGGGAAACGTGGCGAGACACGTGTCTCCGCCTGTTAGGCCACGTCATCGATATACGCGGTGACGTGGTTGATCGCGTATCGCGACACCGGCCAAATCTGGGAGTTTGTGACATACCCATCGAGGTACGCGATGGGTTTCCATCATGTATCGGGATGGGTCAAGAAGTCATATTTTCCATTTTAATCCCTTAACTTTGATATCTTGCCACTTCTTGGTCTAGCTTCCATTTACCAAAACCATTAAGGCGGCTCGCTACGAGCCTGTGTCCATCGCCCGAGCCCGTGCGCGTCTGGTGCTTCGCACCCTCCGCTAGAACCACTGGTGCATGCATGGAATAAAATAATATTATTATGGAAACTCTTCTCCTTATAAACAGCTTCCAAATATTTTATACTTTCCATGTGGGATGGATTCGTTTCCCCCATTTCCTTAATATGAAATTCTTCCAACTTAATATAATCTATATATATCTTATTATTTCTTTACCATATTTATTATTATTATAATATTTTTGGGTCCTTCTATT
Organism: Bidens hawaiensis; assembly: GCF_021521415.1. NCBI lineage: Eukaryota > Viridiplantae > Streptophyta > Magnoliopsida > Asterales > Asteraceae > Bidens > Bidens hawaiensis. The sequence goes on along the minus strand of NW_027491619.1, from coordinate 1,033,325 downwards.
ATCAAAGTTGACATTTTTAACCCAAAATAAATATGGTATTTTTCCAAGATGTTACACAATTCTATCAACAAACGAACTAACCAAGTTAACTCTTGTTAAGCAACGACTAAATCTCGGTATTCAGCCTTTGTGGTGAATAATGACACTGTCGGTTGCCTTTTTTGCACCATGATATTGCACTCGAATCGATTAGAAAAACATACCCGGTAGTCGAATGACGTGTGCTCGGATCTCCCGCATAGTCAGCATCACAATAGTCGTGCAATTCCATCCTTTGCTCCCTCTTGAACTCGACACTCAACCCTACAGCACCTTTATGATACCTTAGCATTCGCCTAGCTGCAAATAAATGGGGTCTTCTTGGGTTTTGCATATACCGACTTAACATTCCGACACCAAACGCAATATCAGGCCTTGTAACGTTAAATATATAAGGCTACCAACAATACACCTATACTCGGTTGGGTCTTCGACTTCATTTACTTCGTCCGGATACAACTTACAGTTTATATCAATCGGCGTTACGGCCGGTTTTCCCCGTAACATATTGAGCTTCACAATCATCTCAGTTGCATACTTGTGTTGATGTAGCAGTACACTATTCTTACCATATTCAAGCTCTAAACCAAGAATGTGCCTTAACTGCCCCAAATCTTTCATTCAAAATCTTGTATTCAAATTTTCTTTTAGTTGAACTATCACATCTAGTAAATCTCGCGTGATAATTAAATCGTCTACATATACGAGCACAACCACAACTTTTTTGTCCTTTAATCTTTACGAACAACCTTGCATTAGCAGTTGTTCCTATGAACTTGTTGCACTCAAGAAATTTAGAAATCTTCCCACACCATGCCTCGGAGATTGCTTAATCCCGTATACAGCTTTCTTTAACTTACACACGTACACGGGTCGAGACTGTTCTTCGAAACCCGGTGGTTACTCCATCTAAATTACTCGATCTAAATCGCCATACAAAAATGGATTTTTGACGTCCATTTTCCATAAATCCCAACCTTTACTCGACATGATAGCGATAAGAACCCTTACAGTAGTTACTTTTGCAACCGGGCTAAACGTCTAGTCATAATCGAGACCATATTCTTGAGAGAAACCACATGCTACAAGACGGGCTTTATATCTCTCAACCGACCCGTATGCACTTTTCTTAACTTTATAAACCCACCGACACGTTACAGGTTTTACTTCTTCAGGTTTAGGAACCAATTTCTAAGTTTGGTTTTGAAGTAAGGCTTCAATTTCGAGTTTCATAGCTTCCAACCACACTGCTTTGTTACATGCATCGTTAAACGAACCTAGTTCCATGTCGTCTTCAACAACAATTGCCATGTTCGCATACTTTGGATTTTCCTTTCTGTCACGAGATGACCGTCTTAACTCGACTGTTGGTGTTTGATGTTATTGCGAGGGCGGTTTGGTTTGACTATTTGACTATCCAGTTTCTTCACCTGGATTCAATTCGTTTCGTGAATCAATCTCGAGAATTCCACTTAAGCTTTCAAGTTTTTACTTTAGACTTTAGGTATCTGGCAATGGTTTATGTACATTTGACCACCATGACGAGTTCTCGTTGAATACTACATGTCGTGAAACATAACACTTACCCGTTATCAGTTCACAATACTTCCAGCCCATTCGTTGCTCATCGTAACCGACAATTATGCACCTAATTGCCTTTTTGTCTAATTTTTGTCTTAAGTGACTCAGAACAAACACGTAACAAACGCACTCGAACACCTTTAAATGGTTCACGTTTGGTTTCTAATTAACTAATATCTCGAAGGGATACTTGTATCCTAGACCTTGCTGTGGTGTTCGGTTAATTACGTACATTTCTGCATTCATTGACTTGGCTCAGAAACTCTCTGGAATGTTTTTCTTATGGACCCAACATCTGGATATTTCTTGAATGTGACGGTTCTTATGTTCCGACAAACTGTTCTACTATGGTGTATTAGAGCAGGTCAGTTGTCTCCCGATTTTGCATGCCTTCAAGTACTCGTTAAACTCTAGACTTGTATATTCTCCACCGTTGTCGGATCGAAGAATCATGAGTGTATTTCCCGTTACACGTTTGGCTTCTATGTGAAAGTCTTTGAATTTATCAAATTCTTCACTATTTTGTTTCATAAATGCTACCCATATCACTAACAGATTTTTTTCTTCATCGGTCCACACACGTCTGTATGAACCTACTCGAGAGGCTTATGAGTTTTATAAATTTCCTTACCGAATGGTAACTCATGTGCCTTGCCAAATTGAAAACCCGGGCACACTTCTTGTCGGTTTACTTTGAGCTTCGGCAAACCCACAACCAACTGTTTTTCCATCACAAGCTCGAGTTTATAAAAACCCCACATGCCCGAGTCTTTGATGCCATAAATCCATAGTTTGGTTGTTCTTCGTCTTCTCAATGTATGCCACTTTGGCCGATAACACATATACGGTCTCCTTTCTTATACCTTTCAACACGGGAGTTGATTTTGTCTCAAAGCGTTCATACACTTTTATATCATATGGATCAAACAACACATACCAACCTGATTCGGTAATTTGAGGAACCGATATCATATTTTTTATTCATTCCAGGAACATGGTAAACATCTTTCAGTACGAGATCCTCGTTGCTTTCTTTAGAAGGGTTAGAACATGGAAATATAACGTCAACTATATTCGAGATATTATGACGTGAATTATCGGCAATTACAACTACTTTATTTCCAGAATACTTAGAAGGGTTAGTAAACTTAGCACTATCTCCGGTCATTAGATTCGAGCAACCGGAATCAATAATCCACTCATCTAAATTATCGGTTCGATCTTCAACACCGGTTGTTAGTGCTAGAACATCTTATTCTTGAGCAACATTAGCTGCAACATCCCAGCCCTCCTCGACCTCGGCTACGTTACCCTTGTCCTTCAGTTAGTTTGTGCAATACTTGGCCATGTGGCCTTTTTCACCACAATTATAACACTTAAACGGAAACTGTTTGTCTCACGCCCTCAAATTTTGACTAACGGAATTTAACCGCGAGGCATGTGACATACCAGGATCTAGCACATTTGTTATACCAAACATCCAATTCAAAATATTATTTTGAAAATATTATTTTGGTCTCATTCAAACACGAGAAAACAAAAACCAAACCATACAGTTTAAAGTTTTGCGGAAGCGTAAAGTAGATGGTTTAAAATAATAAACCACGTGCTCAAACATGCACAACCCATCAAATGTAAGCAATGTAAAATAAAAGTTCATGCGAAAACTGTGACTCCTGACATATGCAATGCAACCCGCTCCTTAACACATCTAGCAACCTGGACAGGTATAAATACTCAAGGGTCAACACAAGGTTGGTGAGTTCGAAATTTGTAATAAAACAAAAGTAGTATATACAGTACAGATTGTATATGTAGCATAAGTAGTATATGTATAAGTAGACTTAGCAGCTTTTCAAATATACCAGGGTAGCTAACCCATTTACAAGCTACTAGACGTTTGAACCGAAGCTGACTGTATGTATGCCTTCTTACCAGGTCTATCACCAACACTGGCATATAAAAGTTAGGTAAATATAACACTTGTTTTACGACATCACAGTTGTGGTAGCATGACTAGCCCGAGTGGGGTTTGTCAAACCCAATAGTACTACTCCATATAACCCCGTTATCCCATCCTATCGGCTCAAGGTAACGTAAGGACTTTAAGTGATATAAGGACATCTAGGATAAACTTGTGATATATAAGAAACTACATAAATCCAAAACAAGCCGTTGTGTTTTCCTTTAAAAACCAGTATGTAAGTATATCCATGATTTCTCCCCGAAAATAAGTATAGGAAAATGTTGTGTTTTCAATCCAGAAAACAAGTAAGAAAAATATTTTGTGTTTTCAATCCAAAAAACAAGTATACGAAAATAGTTGTGTTTTCAATCCAGAAAACTATGAGAAGTGTTTTGTGTTTTCAATTCAGAAAACAAGTATACAAAAATAGTTTTGTGTTTTCAATCCAGAAAACAAGTAAGGAGAATGCATGAACTCACTCGGTGTCACGTGTAATAGACTTTTCTCAAAGCCAAAGGATGCACCTGACTCGCTAACAGTTACCTAGTACAAGTGTTTAAGTTATGAGAGTGTGTTAAAAAAACATATGACTCTAAGACCCATGTATGGACTCATACACAAACACAAACTTGACCCGATGACTTTCTGGTGATATTAAGTAATGTTAATAGTACCAAAAGTCCTAACATGTATCCACACATCATATCATAGCAAGGTAACCAAATATCCATCATACAACTTAACTTATGATCATTCAGTTCACGAAACAGATTCTAGCATATACAAAATGATTTTATTCACTAAGAAAAACTTGATGATAAATTCTAAAAGATTTATAACGGTAGAAATACGAATTAGGTTTCTTAAACAATTTTTATTATATTTTTATCATGTATACAAATCTCATAATATTTCTATTATTGCATATGTACAAAATTTTCAACAGATTGCCCAATAAAAAGTAGTTTAATGGTTCTTTCATCTCATAATTTCAAATTATGCAAGACTATAGTGGTAGGGTAGCAAAAAGACCCAAATACCCCTAAAAACCACCCGCAGGTGGAAAAGGACTCCCTCAAAAGTCACCTGCGGAACATATTAATCACCCGCATAACTCAAGCCAGAGGAAGAACAATAACAAGATCCACAAACTATATGCGGGAGGACCCAGGCGCCCTCAGAAGTTATCCGCGGGGTACTATTCCCGCCCGTGAAGATGACCAGATGGTGAAGTCAGATGGACAGCTATAATTAACTAACTTTCTAGAATATTTACTAAGATCCTTCATTGGGAAGCACGTGATGTAACAACCAATGAGAAACGGATAGGTGGAGAGTTTGTTATAACCGTGAACATAACATATAAGCTCGCCCAGTCATGTGCGGACACGTGTCCAGGTTGTTACAAAGGAATCTTCTGGAAAGGGATAGCTGGACCAATAATATTCCCTAAACCCTTCGGTTATAAGTACCTGCGTCATCTCCATGAGGTATTCATTCACACTCCACTTCTACTCTCAGTACTTGGTACTTTTCTCCTAATCAGAACAGTACTTATTCTCACGCATGAGGGTGGTTACGGGAAGATACCCCCCCCCCCTTGTCCTTCCCATAACGAGCTCACGGTGGTTATATTGCAGGTTTTTCGTCATTGGACTTGGGAGATTGAGCTTGTATCGTTAGTTAGGTAATTGTTTGACCCGTATCATGTGGACTCATTGATATAACTCCGTAAGTATTAGATTCGTGATTCTTCATTGGCGCCATCCGTGCTTGTGCTAGAATTGTGAAAGTTTTTGTTGTTCCGAACGATATGAGTTAATCTCTTCAAGGGCCGACGGAAACTCCGGTGACAACTAGGCGTACTATCGATGTCGAAGCACCTGGAAGTCCAACTCCAGGTGACTTAGGACATGTAACGGTGGAAACTCGCCGGGCCCATACAGAATTGGGTCTGGAAGACGGATCTGATAATTCTGCTCCAGCGAGATCTCACCGTTGTAACCCCAGATCTGAAGGAGTCCAATATCCTGAAGAATGGTTACACATTCTGCAAGAGAATTCCCTAGCTGAATATGAGAGCATGACCCGTGAAGAACAAATCCGCGCTCGCACCTTGGTTTATGGTGAGATCCCCAGGAGATCTCTACCCCCTCCTCCAACAGTTCGGAGGAGACAGATACGTGAAAGCCTTCAGGCTGAGAGATTTTCTGAGAGGGTTTCTGAGAGGTTTTCTAGGGAACAAACTAGAAAGAGAGTTCGTGACAGAGGATGTCCATTGGTGAGAGTATGAAGAAAGTTACGATCCGACATACCATCGAGGCGACACCAGTTACTTCAGTGGTGATGGTCAGGATTATAGAAGAGAGAGAACTAGTCACCCACATGCGGTGGTTCGCCATACGGAGTATTACAGTGATGCGGACGTGGATTTACAAAACCATACCGTCCCACAACATTCACTAAGAAGTCAAAGTTCATCCCGCGCATCACTACTGCTCCGTTCCCAGTTAACGTGAAGATTCCTACTACCTTAGGGAAGTACAATGGAATGTCAGATCCAAGTGATCACCTATTGAATTTTGTGGCAGTAGGAAGAGTCAGTGGTTGGACCCTCCCATATTGTTGTCATATGTTCGCACTGACATTAACAGGGGCGGCGCGGGAATGTTTGAAAAATTGTCGGATGGACAAATTAAGAGTTGGGAAGATCTGGTGGTTAAATTCTCTCAGTATTTCAGTCAGCAAAATAAACACACTCATGATCCTTCTGAATCTCTAGAAATCGTTAGGCAGGATAATGAGTTTATTGAAGACTTCATTTCCCGGTTTAATGATGAAAGTCTAAATATAGGGGGAATCAGTGAAGACATGTTGAGGGGAGCCTTTCGCAAGAACGTGCAGAGTAACGCCCTGATCCGCTGCCTAACGGGAAAAGATGGAATGCCTAAAGCATGGGACGAAATCATGTCTGCCGGGAAACTTTCGCGAGGACAAAGAAAACATTGGGATCTGAGAGCCCCAAGCAAGCAAGCAAGGTAGGTAGAATTCTAAGGAGCGCGAGGTAACAAACCTGCCAAAGGTTCAATTTGGTCGAGACTTCAACCATCCGCAGAGATTTTGAAGCAACCAGACGCAAGAACTTTGATTGGCAACAAGAACAAAGCAAGTACTTCAATGCAGAATACTAACAACTGGACTGCGCTGACAAAAACTCCCTCGGAAATTTTGACCACTAAAAATGTGAAATTCAGAAAGCTTCAATCGATCATGAAGAGAACATTCCTTAATCCCAAAAGGCATTGCAAGTTTCATGATGATATTGGTCATAACACAGATTAGTGTGTGACTTTGAGGAATGAGATTGAAGCTGCATTCAAGTCCGGAAAATTAGAGCACTTGGTAAAGAATGTAAGAAAAGGGACTAACAAAGCTTCCGCACAAGACAATCCCGGCCCGCCTAAAAAGCAGGTCAGGAATTTGAATGTTCATATGATTCAAGGAGGACGAGTTAGTGGTAATAAAAGGCAAGAGATTGATGAGGAAGAATGGAAAAGTGAAATCGTAATTTTCCGCGGGTTAATGGAGGTCCATGCAATAAGAATCTGCTGATAATCACTGCTCTTATAGGCCAGTACCGTTCGCAGTATGTTTTCTTTGATATTGGAAGCACGTCAGACATAATGTATGAGAAGTGTTCTAAGCAATTAGACGAGGAAGAAAAAGCGAGGCTAAAGCCAATCCATGTGCCAGTGTCTAGCTTCAGATACGAAGTAATGCATCCGCGTGAAGTGATCTCTTTTTCCGTCACACTCAGTGATGGAATTCACTCACGCACCGATGATGTCGAATTCCTGGTTTTACTTGCCAAGACAAAACACGATGTTATCTTGGGACGCGAAGCAATCGGTGATTTCAATGCTCATCCTTCTACAACTTACAATGCGGTATGGGTTCCAACCCGCACTAGAGTGGCAATCATCCATATAAACAGGCATTGTTTCACGACAGAAAGTTCAAAACCAAGTAAGATACCAAAGAGGTGGAAAGAACTTAACCAGGGAAGTGGGTGTTGAACAAGAAATTCCCAGATCAGGCAGTCACGATTGGACCTGCTTTCTCTGAAATAGTAAGGACGTTTTTAAAGCAATTATTGACAAGAAATTTGGATATCTTCGCTTGGCAACCCGCAGACATAACTGGCGTCCCATGAAGAATTGCGGAACACAAGCTGTGGGTGAATCCAGCATTCACGCCAATTGTCCAGAAAAAATAAAGATGGTCCCGAGCAAACCAAAGCCATGAATGAACAAGTCCAGGATCTGTTGAATGCTGGAATCATTCGTGAAATCCCATATAAAACATGGGTTGCAAACCCAGTCATTGTTCCTAAGAGCAACGGAACATGGCGGATGTGTGTCGATTTCAAGGATTTAAACAAAGTGTGCCCGAAAGACTGTTATCCATTGCCTGAAATTGACTTGAAAGTTGATGCGGTAACTCCGTTCAAGTTCAAATGCTTCCTTGATGCTTATGAAGGCTATCACCAGATCCGCATGGCGGCAGGTGATGAGGGTAAAACGGCATTCCGCACTGACCAGGGCACATTTTGTTACAAAATGATGCCCTTTGGATTACAAAATGTGGGTGCTACGTATCAGCGTTTGATGGATGAAGCCTTCAAAGATAAAATTGGACAGAATTTGGAAGTATACATGGATGATTTGGTTATAAAAAGCATAGAAGAGGATCAGATGTTATGAGACATAGAGGAAACATTTGACACTTTACGGAAGATCAATATGAAACTCATTCCAAGCAAGTGTTCCTTTGGGATGGAAGAAGAGAAATTTTTGGGCCTAATTGTAATAAGCGCGGGTTTTAAGGCAAACACGGATAAGGTCCAGACAATCGCCCGCATGCCTTCACCTTCTTCCCTCAAAGAGGTACAAACACTGAATGGCAGACTGGTGGCCTTAAATAGATTTTTAGCTAATCACGTGGCTAAGTCTTTTCCCTTTGTGTCAACTTTGAGGAATTGTTTAAAGAAAGCACATTTCAAATGGACCTCGGAAGCGGAACAAGCATTTCTGGAGGTCAATAAGTGCTTAATGGAGTTGCCTACTCTGACAGCACCACAAGCGGGAGAGCCACTGACTTTATACTTATCAGCATCTCACATCGCCATTAGGGTTGTACAACTGACAGACAGAAAAAATATTCAAACACCGATCTATTATGTTAGCAGAACATTAACAGACCCAGAAACTAGATATTCAATGCTTGAAAAACTAGTGTTGGCATTAGTCTATGCAGCTAGGCACCTCCGCAAATACTTCCAAGGACACCCAATCAACGTGTTGACTGGGTACAAACTGAAAAATGTGTTAAGTAAACCAGAATTATCTGGAAGGTTGGCAAAGTGGGCCATAGGATTAGGAGAGCATGCGATTGAGTACATACCTCGACCCGCGATAAAAGGTCAAGTGCTAGCAGACTTCATCACATAAGTACCCCGTAACAAAAAAGAAGAGTGCTTGATCGAGCAACGAAATCCAATACTCCCTGAGCGAGACCAAGTTTGGTCACTGTTCAAGGATGGGGCTTCAAGTGGCGAAGGGTCAGGCGCAGGCCTCAGATTAGTTAATCCGGAAGACCATGAGTTCACTTATTCCATAAAATTGAACTTTAAAAGTACCAACAACGAGGCAGAGTACGAAGCTTTCTTAGCAGACCTGAGGATAGCCAAAAAACGTGGGGTTAAACATTTGGAAGCACGGGTAGACTCGATGTAGATAGCCGGAATCAACGGGACATATGAGGCAAAAAACGATGTGATGGCTTCATATCTTTCTCAAGCAAAAGACCTGATTCTTCAGTTTTCGTCTTGCAAGGTCATCCACATCAAACGAAGTGAAAAAATCCGGCAGATGCCCTTAGCAAACTAGCTTCAACAAATTTTGAACATTTTACAAAAGACATCCGCATAGAAGTTCTCGATCGTCCTTCTGTCCCGCAACATCATGTGTTAGTCATACAAGCAGGCGTCAAGTCCTGGATGACACCAATATTGGCTTACCTAACATCGGGAGTATTCCCGAAAGAAAAAGAAGCGGCCCGGAAGATTAGACACCAAGCCTTAAACTATCAAATACAAGATGGTGTTTAGTACCGCATATCTTTCCTCGGTCCACTCCTGAGATGCGTGGACGCCAAGGATGCAAACCATTTGATAATAGAAATACATGAAGGCATCTGTGGTCTTCACGGAGGTCCGAGGATGGTCGTGGCCAAACTCATGAATGCGGGGTATTATTAGCTGGGAATGCATATAGACGCGGTACAAGAAATCAAAAAATGTGATTCATGTCAGCGACATGCCCCCAATACCCTAAGACCTAAAAATGAGTTCGTGCTGGTAACATCCGCGTGGCCGTTCCATAAATGGGCTATTGACAAGATGGGTCCATTCCCAAAAGCCCCGGGTCGCGTCAATTTTTTATTGTGGCAATTGATTATTTCACTAAGTGGGTGGAGGCTAAACTAGTTGCCTCCATTACTGCAGCTAGCATCAAGAAATTCTTGTGAGAATTCATTATTTGTCGTTTCGGCCTCTCGCAAGAATTGATCAGTGATAATGGAACCCAATTTGCGGATGGTGGGCTTCAAGCGTGGTTGAAAGAACTTCAGATCACTCAACTGTTCACGTAAATAGCCCACCCGCATGCCAATGGTCATGTTGAGAGGGCCAATCGAACCATTAAAGATGGAATTAAGGCAAGATTGGGTACCAAACGAACGGGATGGGTGGATGAATTACCCCATGTGCTCTGAGCTTTTCGTACTCAAAAGAAGACAAGCAATTCAGAGACACCGTTTAGTTTGATGTATGGAACCGAGGCTATGATCCCCGGCGAGATAGGAGTGTCATCCGCAAGAATGTTTTCAACTAATAACAATGAAGAGGAACTGCGGTTGAATCTTAACATTCTTGAGGAAAGACGAGAACTGGCACTCATCCAGGAGCACAATTACAAACGTCAATTACAGAAGTAATATGATTCAAGTGTTCAAAAGTGTAATTTTGATGCGGGAGATTTTGTCTTCCGCAACAACAAGGCATCGGGGCAAGAACCATCAGGCAAGTTAGCCCCAACTTGGGAAGGGCCTTACAAAGTGAAAGAAGTATTATCCAAAGGCGCCTACAAGTTGGAAAATTTGGATGGGACAGAAAATCCAAGAACTTGGAATATTGCACAATTAAATAAATGCTATATGTAAAACGTACTTTCATTACTTTATTTTTGGCATGCGTGCCCTGATAGTTAGTAGAGAACGATTTAATCTAATTGGGCATGCATGCCACTTTATCAAAGCAATGGATTAAGTTGCAACATACGATGTGTTCGTATTAAATTATATTCTTAGCCTGTGTGCTAGAAGTAACCCGCGTGTCAAAAAAATTCCTGGCCTGCGCGCCAGAAATGACCAGTTGACCAAAGAAATTCTTTGCATGCGTGCCAGAAGTGACCCGCATGTCAAACAAAGTTATAGTGTGTAGTAACCCTTTAATGACACATCAGAAGATCCCAAGTCCTAACACTTATATTATTTACAAATCAAAGTGTAAAAGGATAAAAATCTTCTAATATTGCTCAAAAGATGGTTACATAAATACGGAAAAGTCTACAATACAAAAGACCAAAAAGGACAATAAGTCTACTACACAAAGCTATAAAGGTTGATCCTGCTCATCATCATTCACATCCGGATTGACAAGATCTTCAGCACCTCTGTTTTCTTGATTGACTGCAAAATATGCCTTTAGCTTCTCAGCTCCGTCGTCCTGGTCAGCAAGTTCTTTCACCGCCTCTTGAATCAGGAACGTCAAGTTATCAAAAGCTTTGGTCTTTTCAGCATAGCGTTCTGCGGTATCCTGGTCGTGCAAGTCAAACTCCTCAAGAGGACGTTTTTATTCTGTGAACTTGAGGCCTTCCTGGAATCCAGCTTGACGACCAGCCTAGGATGATGCGACAAGCAACTCCGCAACGCAGTCCCAAGTTCAGCACCATCTCAAATGTGCTCAATAATCTATGGACAGTGAATATAAGAAAACAATTCGAATGAATAATTTCTAATATGAAGTTTCAAAAGAGAGAAAGTGTTACCTGGGGTATCCCTTCAGACATCAACCATTTCTTATCCGCCAGAGCCCGGGCAGCAACCATCTTATGCTCCGCACAATCTAAGGCATGTTTCTTATAATTCTCAGCAAGCTTGGCATACGGTCATTCTTCTTGGACGCCCAGCCTTTAAAGCCTTTATCTCTTCTAGATTGGAAGATATAAGATCGCTTTGATCATCTACTTGCTCCTGCAAGGCCGCCTTAGCCTCTTCAACCCGCACCAGCTCACCTTTTTTAGCACGAGTCTGCTCGCGGGAAGCTTTCAGAATAGCATTTTGGTGCTTGCACGCCTCTTCCCATCCCTTGGCAACAGCAACTTTTCGGGCTTCTCAGCCTCCAACGCTTTCTCAATATCTTTTACCTGCCACTTAGCAGTATTAGCAGCCACGCGGTAGTCACCCGCTTCCTTTTTCGTTGTCGCGGCACTGCTCTCCAACTCATCCCATGTATCACTCATGGATAACCAATCTTGATAGATTTCTTGATTGGCGGAAACCACGTTAGCCACGTTGTAGGAGAAAGAGTTTGCCAATTCAAAACGAGGACGCCCGCGTTGACGTTGCCTCTCAGCAGGTGGAATCCCTTTTTGAAGGAATTCATGACAAACATCATTATCAGTAAAGAGCGAGCCTTGGCGCATGGACCAATGCGGGTGGTGGATCAGAGGATCCTCATGAGGATTTGTTTGGCCATAATACCCTGCAGGCCCCTTGTCTTCATGAAATTGAGATGAAGATGCTCGAGGACCAGTAGAAAGAATATGCTGGCCTCCTTGATCTAAGGAGCGAGGAGGAGAAATGGGGGTTGAAAAAATTAAAGGCTCCTTAAAAATATTTGAAGTATCCCCTTGCACATCTCCACCTGAGGGGGTGTCTCCAACATTTTTTGGCGAAGAGTTTGGCGGAGGCTCAAACGTGGTTTTTGGTGGTGATGCGGGTGGAGAAGTAGGAGGAGATACCTTCCCTTGTCCAATGGTTTTTTGGAGTGCTCTTTGGTGGAATCTACAAAAATATACTCCTTTAAAAGACATGCTACTCCAAAACATAATAAACGTACATCAGCTATAAACTATGGTACATGGGATGATTTTTGCGGAGGCAACAAGATTGATGTGATCCCCAAGCCGCACCTTCTTTGATTTTTTTAGGGACGGGAGGTTTGGAAAGGAGTGACTTACCCTTCCCAGCTGGCTTTGGGGCATCCACATCGACAATATCTTAATCGGAGGCGGGCTGTTCGTCCTCACTCATCACTGCCTCAGAGGTGCATTTGCCCTCATCCTTAACCTTGCTGGAGGAAGGATGATGTTTCCTATTTTGGCTTAGACCTGCAATAGCATTCAAGATACTCTAAGCATCAGCAGTATCAACAGATAACTCTTCTTCTTCACAGTGTGTTGATTCATCACTAGAAGTCAGAAGCACGATCACCCCGCTAGAAGTGAGCGCCGGTGAAGGGCGAGGATTCAAGACTCCCTCACCTTTGGCGAACATGGCTTCGGATACCACTGGCTCCAGGCGCAAAGCAGTAGAAAACAAAAAAATTATAGCGGGAGCGGTCGAGAAACAGTAGTGCCTTAGGATCATGAGGGCGGCGTGCCATGAGCCCATACACGCGATCCAACAAGACGCACAAAGTTGATCCTTCACCTATACCCAATAACATAGTCATTAAGACAAAAAAAACATAAAGGTCACAAAAAATAAAAGCAAACATACTCTCATCAGGCTTTTGGTAGAATGGTTCTTCATCCGGGAATGGCCATAAGAGGCTCATGCCAGCACGCACTAAAGCTCCATCGTTTATCGCATGTATAGGAGTTGGCGTGCGGGTCATGGTAACAAACCATGGGAAATTTGCATATGCAGCATTATGTACCTCCGGAAATTTTTCACTTGAAGAATGGCGAGCCATTGGAATGAGAACGACGTCTTCCCGAATCCAAAAAGGTTATTGCGCCATTTGTACGCACTACGTGGCGGCTCGGTCCCGACGACACCCTTGTCGGTGGTTGACCAGTTGAACCACCCGTCGCGGCTGGTCATCTTATAGAAAACAGCAAACTTGTCAACAGAAGGAACCAAGTTGTTGGCACGGCATCAGAACTCAAAACGCCAGATCCTCATTAACCCAAACGGATGCACCTGAGATAAAAGAACCCCATAACTTGTCAATATGTTTCCAAGTAACTTCGTTATGGGGAATCGAAGATTCCCAGTGGTAAAATCCTCAGCATATAGGGCCATCTTCCCCTTCGAAGGTTTGTTGGCGGTGGAACCGGCGACCGAAAACTTTGGTTCCCACTCGGGGGCTAACCCGTAAACATTCACAATATCTTCGTAGTCCGTCTCCTTTCAACTGACGACGATCTTGTCTATTGACGGACTCCCCTTCTTCTCGTCGGCCATTATTTCATTCGGTAACGAAAGACAGCGAGCTATGGTGGATAATCTAAGAACTCAGATCTGCTTTAAGAGGAGAAGAAAGAAATGAGAGCGATGAAAGGTTAAAATTAAGGAGGAACGGCAATATTTATACTCATCACAATAAATGCGATGGAAGACTGACAGTGGAGAGAGAAAATGAGGGTCCAATGGGATTGCGCCACGTAACGCGGGAAAAGCGAAAAAGTATACAGTCGGGTATAGTTTATAGCTGGCATAAACATCACGTCAACTGTGCGGCCACTGTAGGTTGTCCCATCATCTTTTTCATAGTTATCCTCACAAACATAAAATATCTCCACCAAACGCAGAAAAATTCGAAAAATCCCCAAAAAATATCTTAAGTCCAAAATTTCACCCGCATAAACTTCACGCGAAAAAAATGGACTGGGGGGACTTATAGAGGTAGGGTAGCAAAAAGGACTCCCTCAAAAGTCACACGTGGAACATATTAATCACCTGAATAACTCAAGACAGATGAAGAACAATAACAAGATCCACAGACTATATGCGGGAGGACCCAGGCGCCCTCAGAAGTCATCTGCAAGGTACTATTCCCACCCGCAAAGATAACCAGAAGGTTACATCAGATGGACAGCTGTAATTAACTAACTTTCTAAATGATTTACTAAGATCCTTCCTTGGGAAGAAAGTGATGTAACAACCAATGAGAAAAGGACGGGTGGCGAGTTTGTTATAACCATGCACATGGCATTTAAGCTCGCCCAGACATATGCGACCACGTGTCTAGGTTGTTATAAAGGCATCTTCTGTAAAGGGATAGCTGGACCAATAATATTCCCTAAACCCTTCGGCTATAAATACCTCTGTCATATCCATGAGGTATTCATTCACGCTCCACTTCTACTCTCAATACTTTTTACTTTTCTCCCAATCAGAACAGTACTTATTCTCACGCCTGAGGGTAGTTACGGGAAGACCCCCCCCCCCCCCATCTTGTCATTCCCGTAATGAGCTCACGGTGGTTGTTTTGAAGGTTTTTCGTCATTGGACTTGGGAGATTGAGCTTGTATCGTTAGTTTGGTCATTGTTTGACCCGTACCCTGTGGACTCATTGATCTAACTCCGTACGGATTTGATCCGTGTTTCTTCAATGAGCAATTGTGTTATCTTTTATACTCATAATAATAAGTTTCTGATGTGGAACCAACCCAATTGGCTTTGTCATTCGGGAGTTATGGTGTCGGAAAGACAGGCCAGAATACAACTCCTAGATCACCTTTGACGCACAAACTTATAAAATCATAAAAGCTAGTCAAAACTCGTCAAAAAAATATTAAAAACTATAGCTTTCTGGAAACTAGATTCAAAGTAGAACATCATGTAATCAAGAATAGATCAAATGTCATCATTTAACCTCAAGTTACAGACCAATCAATAAATGATAATGAATCTGTCAACAAACTGCTGTCATCAAAACTCAAATCCTAACATGTGTATGGCATCTCTATGGTTCTGATTCATCAATTAACATCATAATTATCATATTACGGAACTTTGTACATTTAAGGTTTATCAATAACTCATCAAAATCAAGAAACACCGTCAATTGCATTTAGTTGGCTTGATTAAAGATGATGAAGGTTGGGTTGGAGTTTCACGGTCATAAGAAAGGGAAGAAAGATCAGCTGGTTAGGAGTGAATTAGGGTTTAGGTTATTTTATTTAATATAAATTTAATGTAATTTAGAAAAATAGTCCTTATTGAAACAATTTTTGACTTAAACAAACTTTTTAACAACGAACCGGGTTATAACGAAATGTTATGACTAAAACTTTTGTCTAAGTTTATAAAAGTTAACTCTCGTTGTTATGTTGTAAATAATAGTTCATAAAAGCCTAAAACGTAGAAGTTAAGCGCAATTGATCGAAATTTCACACAACAAGCTACGAACTAAGCACATAATCATTTAACGTGTAATTTCATATAGAAAATATTATAAACACATACTTGATGTATTACTTTTACATTAACTGAAAGCAGGTTAAGCGAGCATAATGTACTAAATTATGTAACACAAAAATCATCTTGCACATAATAATTATATCCAAATTATTTAAACATATCTGATTCAACATTAATCACCAATGCGTACTAAAAGACTCATGTGTATGACTCGTGTAAATGTTATGCACGATGTGTAAGATAACGAAGTTTGGGTTAATGGAGCTAACGTGAAAATGCAGGCTGTCACAGTTTGTTCTTCGGATTTTCTTTTGTTCCCACTTGTCTGCTCGTCTTTCCTAAAAACCATTTTCTTATTCCAGTTTGTGTGTTTGCTTCGGTCATACTTTTGGTTTGGAGACTTGCTAAAACGTGATTTCCCTTTGCCTTTCACTACATAAAGGGCTTCATCTTCCTTTTTGTCGGACACACCAGCCGATTGTTTTGCCATGGCCTCCTGCCCAGCAAGAAGTTCTACAAATTCAACTGTCGATGGTTGAGTCGGCCATCCTTGTATAGCTGTAACAAACGTTCAGTACTTCATTCTCAAACCGTGAATAATGATGTGTTTCATTCTTGCCTCCCCTACCGAACTTGAGCATCCAACTCACCAATTTCTCAGGTAAGATTCTTCACTTTTCGAAGAGAAATAGTAAGTTCTCCTTGAGACATGTTCATCAACTCACTTTCAAGCATCTGAAGTTGTGCATTGTTGATCTTTGAAAACAGCCCGGTGAACGTATCCCAGACCTGTTTGGACACCTTGTATATGATTGATTAACTCTTCCTCCACCGTTAACTCTTCCTCTACTGTGGTCTTGAGAACAAACATCGCTTTACCGGCCTTAATTCTCCACTTATGAATCGCACCATTAGTATCGATTATTGGCACCTAGGTTTCGGCTCCAGTAACGACTTACCATAAGTCTTGCCCCTAAAGGTAAGACATCATACACGTAAACCACATGTTATAGTTGGTTTTATTCAACTTCTTAGCACCCCCGACTACTTGGAAATCAGCCATGAGAATTCTAGAAGTTTTCTTTTATCAAGGGCTTGTTTAAACACAATAGAACAAACCACTGCCTGCTTCGTCTTCTGCCTAACCTCTTAACCCGACTCACGAGCTACAGCTTCTTGAATATCGGAACAATAGGCTTTCCAAGATCAATCGATTTCTGAGGATCTGATACCAGTTTGTTAAACTGGGAGTCCAAGAGCCGAAACAATACGCAGATTTTGATCAACAAGATCGACTCTTTTCTTATTAATTAACGCAATAAAAAAACAAGGTAAACAAGAGTTATATAGGCTAGTTACTTGCCCTAAAATAATTATAATCTGACTCAAAATTAAGCACAAATAAAAGATAAAACTAAACTAAAACTTGCTCAGCAAGCTAAAACGAATTTATCTTTTCAGCCTTTGCTTTACGATCTCCTCCAAACCGCCCCTTCGAGATCAATCGTACCTCCCTTATTGTACCGAGACTAACCGCTATTGATAATTTCACATTTCTTACTCTCCAAACAGCCTAGCACTATGGCTTAAGGTCGATGTATCCGTCTGAACGCTAAGTTACCTTCTCTTGGGTCTTTTAAATATGATAGATAATGACAACTCTACTTTGAACTTTGGCTTATATCCGGCCACGGGCTTCTCGATCCTCAATGTGGTAAATTAGAAATCATTAATATTTTACAATATACACCTTTGCCTACTAGAAGTAATCTCAACAAAACAAGTATCCATCTAAACTAAATTTTTTTCAAAATAAGAAAAAATTTTAAGTGTGAAATGGTTTTAGGAGAGAGAAAAGTGTTGATGGGTAATTGGGAGATCCGTCATTTGAAATGGCGGATGTCAAGCAACATGTAGACCATGTCAGATTTTGTCTGGTGAGTTGGGCTATTACCAGGTGTTCCGCTATTTCAAATGTATGAAGAAAGAGCAGCACATGAAGGAACACGAATAAAATATACTAGATCTGCCATTTGAAATGACGGAACACCTGGTAATCGTCCAGCTCACCAGACAAAATCTGACATGGTCTACATATTTCTTGACATCCGCCATTTTAAATGGCGAATCTCCTAATTACCATCAACAACTTTTCTCTCTCCTAGAAACCATTTCACACTTAAAATTTTTTCTATTTTGAAAAAGTTTTTGTTAGTACATGATGTCAGTAGTTCAGTGTCTAGTGTCTGTAATCGAGTTAGTTGGATTTGTATTTTGTATTAAGCGAAGTTAGCTCACAAGTTCGCTGATATAGGCGAACTTGTGGAATAAGCGAAGTTAGGGACAACTTCGCCTAAACTTGTTAGGCGAAGTTGTCGACTGTTAAATAGTCTAGGTTACGGCAGAATAGTTATATAGTTTTAAGGTTTTAAGTTTTTACGAGTTATTCAGTTTGTGTAATCGGTGATCAGTGAATCACGTGTTTCCAGTTGCAATACAACGTGTCTTTGTTTATTGTAACGTGTGTTTGATCGTGTTAACGTGTATCGTCTTCTACGCTCGTAACGTCTTACGTAGGGATTCCGCACCTACGTAGAACGAGATATTCCGTGTAGATCCAGCTGGGAACCTACAATTGGTATCAGTTTGAAGGACATATCTTCGGATATGTTTGGTCCTCATTTCTACTTGTAGAATATAAGGATAGCCATTAACCAGATGACTGAAAGTGACCGGGGCGGTTTATGATGTGTTTTTAATTCTTTCGCTGAAAATTAGTCGTTCATACTTAGTTAGAGGGACACATACTTGTATGTGGTCGGTCCAGCTGATCCATTGGATTTTCAGGATAGCCGTTTACCAGAAAACTTCGAGTTGATCGGGGCGATAGAAGTTAAAAAATTTTTAAGGGAGATGAAATTATTTTTCAAGTCTACTACTTCGTAAGAAGTTCCTTTACTATGTTTAACAGAAAATTGATCCAACCTTGGAAAGTGATAGATAAACTGATTCTGTGTGCTTAACTAGTGAAGTTATTAGGCCTAAAAGACTTTAGAACAGTCATTGTATGTCATGGTAGCTTTTTATGGTGCGTAAAAGTAGAAGTGATACTTACTAAATCTCCTCGATTTTACGTGGAAACTCCTTAAGAGTTGTGTATGTCTCCGCATATATCTTTCCGAATGATAGGCAGAAAAGTGATTACCCAGTCATACACGAGCCCGTGAGTGTTCTGATTCCCGTGAAGATAGCGTGTCAAGAAACTGCAGTGATCCAGATTCGGGACTTGCAGTTGTTTACTACTCTGAAGTTGTGTAAATACTTAAAATAAAAAAAATGTGTGTTATTGAGACATTCTAGAGTTCATAATATTAATATTTCTCAATCAAGATGTAAGAAAGAGAACGGGAAGAAGAGTCTAAAGATCGAAGAGTACTTACTATTTAATCAGACACTACGGGTCGAGGTCAACTCGGGGTGACTTGGGGAAAGCCAAATATGCTTTGAGAATAGATAGGAGACATCATAATCTCTGAGATGTTGCCCATTTAAGTTTTGAGCTTAATTGAACCTAACCCGTGTCACAGAAGCGATGAAAACCATTTTAAGTTATTTACCTGCTTACAACCTGTTTCTTTATGTCATAATACAGCTGAACATGGATCTGTGTGACAGTCACGTAATTAGTATGATTCTTGTTCGGATCTTTTCTAAAACGTGGTAGTCCCTGTCAAGACTGAAATTTGATCCCATATACATTATTGTTAAAATTTATTTTACTTATGTAGTTGTATGATTTTATATCTGGTTACTTGGTCTTGATCGTATCATTTAACGCTTTAAAGGATGTTTTAAAACTTAATTGCAAATTGTTCAAATTATAGGGGTTTGTTTTGTAAAGTTTAATACCGGCGAACTTATCCATAACTTCGCCTGCAATAGGCGAAGTTATCCATAACTTCGCCTGTTTAACTTTGACCCTATATAAAAGAAATTTTAGGTCAGACTTGTTATTATTTTCAAAATCCAGCGAACTTATCTTCCTGTAACCCTAAGCGAACTTATTGCATCGAATCATCTGTGTTATTTTTCCTCAGTTCTAATCCGATTTAAAGGTGTGTAGGGTTGTTGTATCTTATAATCACTGTCATTGATGTAAATCAAACGTCGTTTCGACCCGTTTCGTGCCCTCGGTCTTTCGAAACCTCAACACCCGATTTTCAAACCTGTTATTACGTGGTCGTAATCAACTTGATCGTCTAGATCGTCTTAAAAACATGTTTTACGAGATCCGCAATCTCCAAATTGACCGAAATCACTTCGTATTGAACGTCTAACTGTTGCCGATTCAGATTCAGGCGAACTTACAGTTTAGGCGAAGTTATCCTTAACTTCGCCTGAGGTTTAACTTCTCCTGACAATTAATTATGTAACAGTATATGAGGCGAAGTTGTGGTTAGGCGAAGTTATCATTAACTTCGCCTGGCCCTTTTAACTTAACATTTATCAGGCGAAGTTCAAGTTGAGGCGAAGTTGTTCCCAACTTCGCCCCACCTCTAACTTCGCCTATACAGAATAAATCATAACTTCGCGCATGGTAACAGGCGAACTTGTGATTTGCCTTGACGTTTCTCTAACTTAGACTGTTTGTGTTGCAGAAATGGCAGCTGTAGCTGGAGCAGGTGGTGCAGGTGGTGATGAAGGTGGAGATAACTATCGACGGTTTTTCCCGGGGCATAACATGTACATCACATTGGACCCGGATGCGAGCGGTGTTGATGATTTCCGCGAGATCATCACATTTCTACTCCGCTCGCGTATCTTCCACGCTATTACTACAACACTGCCTCTCTCATTGCCAAACATAGAAGATTTCTGGCAGACATGGAATATGACTGTCGAGTCGAGCCCCCGGTTATGCGTGCAACGGTTAACAATCAGATAGTTCAGTTCTCGTCTGAACAGATCAGGGTGGCTTTACAGTTTGGGGATGAAACGCGAGACGATCCTACAGACTTTGTAGCTCCATTCCGAGATGGTGCGTTTCTGAGGATGGGATATTCTGGTCCTTTGGGGGATACTCAGAGACGCAAGGGGTTCTTGCTAGACCAGTGGCGATTTCTTATGCACGTGATGATCGTGTGTATGTCAGGGAGAAAGGCTGGTACAGATGGAATGGGTGCGACCATGCAGTCGGCGATGACTGCACTGACTTACAATAAGCGTTACAGCTTTAGTCAGATGGTATTTTACGAGATAGATCGTCAAAGACGAGCGGTGGCGCGTGAGAGATTTCTGATGTATCCAAGATTCCTACAAATGATCTTGAATCACGTCGCTCCCACGTTACCTCAGCGCCACCCAATTAGATATGTGGAAAGTGTCAGCAAGAGGATCTTCGCTCAGTGCAGATCATCGAGTGCAAGAAGCAAACCTGAGCTCCGTCCTCGACATACTCCATTATTCGGGTACTTGATCAACCCAGAGTATGTTCCAGCTCGTGGGGACGAGTTTCGGGATCCTCAACCACAACAGGCTGGAGCACCTCAACCACCACCTGAGGTACAACAAGCTTTACCTGCTGCTCCTGTTGTGGCACCGGAGGAAAATGTAGACCTTGAAGCTGCGTTTGGCGGTCAAGGATTTTTTGATATGGATCGTGTTGACCCTGAGGAAGAGGTACAGGTCTCGGTAGCCCGGGTTACTAGTGTGGATGTTGCTAGGGCAGCTACGACTGAGGCTGATTCTGATCGTCAGATGATGATGTGGCTGAAGCGAGACGGATTTTAGTAACACAAGAAAGGGTTCAAGGGAAGAGAAAGAGAGACGATGATGACAGTGATTCAGATTTTGAAGAAGATTTACATCAGTTGGTTCGTAGATCGAGAAGGGAATGGACAGGTGCAGGTTCGGGAGCTGGTGAGAGCTCAAGGGTGGTACGTTTCACTCCACCCGCACTGTCCGGTATGACCATGGTTCCGACTTCATTACCAGTTACAAGGCCAAGCGCCACGGACGTTCCCGTGGTGGCTACCTCATCCTCATTCGGCCTACCACCCACTACATTCCAACTCACGACTCCGGAGATTGTGTCCTTGCCATCTCCAACTCTTACTCTATTGGAGGTCGTCGCAAGATTTATTGAGTCGATAGTTGTAGCTACTGCAGGGTTGTCAGTTACGATACCACCTGCGGTTACGTTTACGCCTACTTCTGAGGTCCCAGTTACATTGGAAATCCCTCCTCAGTACACTCAAGATATATCACATCTGAGGTTTGATTTCGATGCAACCTTATCCGACTCGGAATGAATAGCAGCGCTTGAAAGGGTCGTGGCAGAACAATCAAGGGTAAATCTTATCCAGACCCATGCTATTCAGCGCCTCGTTGCAGAGAATCAGATACAGTCGTCCCTGCTGATCGAACATGGAAAAATAATTGATGCTTTGAAACAGTTCTTGGCATCTCAGGGGGAGACGAGCTGTAAGGGTGACGAGCTGAGGACTAAGAAGCGTAATGATCGAGACGATGATCCCAATGCATCGAAAGGTGCAGGTGGAGAGTTGCCAAGAACTGAACAAGCTCTTGGGACTTCCACATCTCAGGGGGAGTCAACAAGTGCAGCTGGCGGTTCAGGGGGTGATGAGGTGGTGGTCGTGGATGCTGAGATGATGGATGATGATGTTATAGGTGATGATGATGTGTTACCGGTTGAAGAGATAGAGAAGATTGGTGCTGAAATTGTCATAGACAGTGAGATTGAAGAGGGAGAGATTGTAGAGGAGAATATTGAGCACGAGATTCCGGAAGTTGATAAGGCAGATATAGGTCAAGATATGGGAAGCGATGAGACAGAATGGGAAGAGCAGCCAAGATGGAAAAAAGGCTACGCTCAGTGGTTTGTAAAGACTAAGAAACCGGCGGTCCCTACTATGTTCAAGAAAAGTTACAACATCAGGGGTTATGCTGAATCGAAAAAGGGGATTATATGCTGGTTATATGATGAGCAGTTGAGGCTCTTTGTGATTAAAAGGTATGATGGGGTTCAGTACTTCAAGAGACTGTTGAGATCGTTGAATACGTTGCCTGAGTGTGAAGTGAAGGACATAGCCAGATTGGGGTTGATAAACAGGAGTGATGATAACATGGCTAGGGTCATTGGAAAGATTGTTTGGAAGGAAAGTATAAAGGAGAAAAAGTTCGAGCTGTTGAAACCACAGAAAGGAAAACTTATTGAAGATAAAGATAGAGAAATGAGAGCAGATGGCAAGCCTTGGATGATCATGAAGTATAAGCTGATCCGGTGTCTAAAAGAAGTACCGATGAAACAAATGCCCAAGGATGTGCTCAAGGATCTGAAGTGGTGGTACGTTGATTGTGAAACAGCTGAAGCAGTAATGGAGGATGAAGATGAACAAGAGCTGCTGAGAGTGTATGATCCAATGCACTTGGTGAATTTGTCTCAAGCTGATCTGCAGGTGCTAAACGAGAAAAAGATATTTTATATTCCTGCTTGGAAAGAAGAAGCAAAGAAGTATCAAAGAGTTGTTTCGGTTTGTGTACGAGAAGGCGTTCATGCTTGAAGATGAAAGATACAAGATTTTTGGGATTACAAGACACGTGTTTGAAGATAGAAAGATGAAGCTACTGCCAAGGGGGAGTCTGTTGGTACATGATGTCAGTAGTTCAGTGTCTAATGTCTGTAATCGAGTTAGTTGGATTTGTATTTTGTATTAAGCGAAGTTAGCTCACAAGTTCGCTGATATAGGCGAACTTGTGGAATAAGCGAAGTTAGGGACAACTTCGCCTAAACTTGTTAGGCGAAGTTGTCGACTGTTAAATAGTCTAGGTTACGGCAGAATAGTTATATAGTTTTAAGGTTTTGAGTTTTTACGAGTTATTCAGTTTGTGTAATCGGTGATCAGTGAATCACGTGTTTCCAGTTGCAATACAACGTGTCTTTGTTTATTGTAACGTGTGTTTGATCGTGTTAACGTGTATCGTCTTCTACACTCGTAACGTCTTACGTAGGGATTCCGCACCTACGTAGAACGAGATATTCCGTGCAGATCCAGCTGGGAACCTACAGTTTTCCGTATAAACTTGACGAGATGCCCAAACGACAATATATTAAGAGACCAGATTCTCCTTTTTGTAAAAATATTAATTGTAAAGGCTATATAAACATGCGGTGGACTAATTATTTGTGATGATATCAATGATTTAATTTTATTTGGACTTCAAGTTATTGAAATATGATTCAAACTCATGTTGAAGGCTAACTCATTTATTTACGTTAAATTTGAATTAAATTTGAATTTATGTTAAATTTGAATTAATAGTTAATGTATCACGCTTTGATTGTTAAAGTCCGATTCTTTTGTTTAGAGCCATTGTCATGCTCTCTTTATAAGAGGGTTTTGCTTTCTTTCATTGTATGCAATTATATTTTACCAATCAGTCAATACGATAGCCTTCCTCAAACCCTAATTTGTTCATTACCTATTATTCATTTGAGACCAACAAATTTGGTATCAGAGCACCAGCCTTCGATCCGTTCCTTCACGTATGCTCAAAAGCCTACATATGGCTGATCAAACCAGTACACTTCCGACTGCTCAAACCCAATTCCTGTGTTTAAGGGAGAAGGGTACGAGTATTGGAGCATACGTATGAAAACCATTCTAAGATCTCTTGATCTATGGGACCTGGTACAAGAAGGTGTTAATGATACTGAGAAAGATCAGAGTAAACTCAAAAACAATCTCAAAAGAGATGCGCATGTTATGGCCATCATTCAATAGGCTGTTCATGATCAACTATTTTCAAGAGTTGCTGCTACTTCCACGGCCAAGGAAACGTGGGAGATTTTGAAGATGGAATATGAGGGAGACTCTCAGGTAAAGGCTGTTAAATTGCAGAGTCTAAGAAGGAATTTTGAAAATCTCTCTATGAAAGAAGGAGATATGATAGGTGATTACTTTGGGCATGTTATGGCTCTTGTGAACCAGAAGAGAGCCTATGGAGAGATTGTTAATGATCAAACAGTTGTTGAAAAGATTCTTAGGAGTCAAACTCCCATATTCAATTTTTTTGTGCCTTCCATTGAAGTTGCTTATGACTAATCAAGCCTCACTCTAGTCAAATTGATGGAGTGCCTTCAATCCCAAGAGGACCGAATTAATAGTAGGACACCTGAAAAGAAAAGTGACAATGATGAGCAAGCCCTACAAGCTATGCAAGATAATTCAAGAAACAATGCTTCAAGAGGAAGAGGTCGGCTATCCTTTAGAGGAAGAGGCAGAGGTAGGAATCAAGACAGGTCACAAGAGAAGTCTAAGATTCCTCAATGTACTCAATGTAACAAGTACGGCCATTTTAAACGTGACTGCTGGTACAATGAGGAATCTACAGCCAGTTGCTAAAGAAAGTGAAACCAATGATGAGGAATATGATAGATTGTTTATGGCAATCACTGATGATCAATTCTCCCTAATGACTAAAGCTGCTCAAATTGGTAGTACAACCTATCTATGGTTCTTGTATTCTGGTGCCTCTAACCATATGGCAGGTTGTTAAGGCAGCTTTACTCAGCTAGATGAATCATTCAAGCTTGTGGTCAGATTGGGAGACAAGAAAGACTTGGCTTGTTGTCTGTGGGGCAGCTAATGAGAAAGGGCTGCTCTCTTTTGTTTAATTATGACCAATGTGTTATCACAAGCAAGACCACAGGTCACATCCTCATGAAAGTTCTAGTGCAAAATAACAATATGTTCCTTTTAGATGCATCTAAATCAGAAACAACTAGTGAGACCTACAGTATTTCAGATCACTCAATTGATGAAACTTCCATGCTATGGCACAAGAGGTATGGTCACTATCACTTTCAAAGTTTGAAACTCTTGCATGATAAAAGAATGGTATATGGTCCACCTAATATTAAACATGCTGATAAGTGTCAAGGATGTGTTGTTGGCAAGAAATCTAGGGAATCATTCCCTTATAAATCATGGAGAGCTACAAAGAGGCTTGAATTAATACATACTGATGTATGTGGAGCAATGCAGGTACCTAGTTTGGGAGGTAGTCATTATTATTTGTTGTTTATTGATGACTTTACTAGAATGTGTTGGGTGTACTTTGTTGCTAACAAGTCAGAAGCCTTTGCCAAGTTCAAAGTTTTCAAGACCATGGTTGAGAAAAAAGGAGAAGAAACAATCAAAGTTCTGAGGTTTGATCGGGGAGGTGAGTTTTGTTCTTTAGAATTCAATAAATTTTGTGATGATCATGGTATAAAAAGGGAACTCACTGTCCCTTATACCCCTGAACACAATGGGGTGGTAGAAAGAAATAATATAACAATAATGGGTATAGCTAGAAGCATGTTAAAAACAATGGGTAAGCCAAATTGTTTTTGGGCCGAGGCTGTGGCAACATCAGTTTAGTTGATAAATATTGCCACTACCAAAGCAGTTAGAAACCAAACACCCTAAGAAGCCTAGTTTAATCGAAAACCATCTGTTTATCACTTAAGGGTGTTTGTATGTGTGGCATATGGGCTAATGTCCTCGCAATTTCAAAGAAAACTTGATGACAGGACATAAAAGTGTGTATTCATAGGATATTCTTCACAACGTAAAGGCTACCGACTTTACAACCCTATAACTAAGAAGTTTTCCACAAGAAGGGATGTGACTTTCATTGAAAAAGAAAAGTGGAAGTGGAGTCCAAATCAATCCACAAGCCTATATTGACATCACCATCCACACAAACACAAAACACGACTCACTCAACACCTATGCAAACACCAACACAAACCAACCTATCTGGTCAAACTCCTAGCCAACTAAACTCACCTGCCACATCCATTGCTTCATCCTCTAATCAGACCAACACTTATCCTCCATCACCACCACCAAAAATCAAAGAACTTGACGATGTCTATGCAAAATCCAAGAAGGTGGATTCAGTATATGAAGACTATGATTTTTATACTTGTCATTTTGCATTAAACGTCACATATCCTACCAATTATGATGAGGCTGTAGGAAAAAAATAATGGCAGGAGGCCATGACTGCTGAACTTGATGCAATAGAAATAAATAAGACTTGGAAATTGTTTATGCGGTCACAAAACAAGAACCTTGTTGGGTTAAAATGGTTGTTTAAAACAAAGATTGGCTCAGATGGGAACATTCTCAAGTATAAAGCAAGACTAGTGACCAAAGGTTACTCACAACAACATGGGGTAGACTACTTGGAGACATTTGCTCCTGTAGCTCAGTTTGAAACGATAAGAGTTGTGTTAAGCGTTGCAGCTCAGATGGGGTGGAAGATTCACTAACTAGATGTTAAATCTGTTTTCCTAAATGGAACTCTAAATGAGGAAATCTATGTTGAGCAGCCTCAAGGGTATGTTGTTCATGGAAAAGAAGGGCATGTCTACAAGCTACATAAGGCTCTATATGGGCTCTAGCAGGCCCCAAGAGCCTAGTATTCCAAAATTGATGGGTATTTTATGTCTTATGGGTATATGAGAAGTATTAGTGAGTCTATCTTATATATCAAAGGTTGTTATAACCAAAAGATGATGTATGTATGCTTGTATGTGGATGATATTATGTGCACCGATTCTTGTCCTAATTTTATTGAGGAGTTTAAAAGGGGAATGAAGGAGATGTTTGAAATGACTGACATGGGGCTGCTGAAGTACTTTCTAGGTCTAGAGGTGAGTCAGTCTTCACATGTACTATTCTTAAGCCAAGAAAAGTATGCAAAGAATCTGTTAACTAAATTTGGGATAATGAAGGGAAAGATAGATGATACTCCAATGAACACTTGTGACAAGTTGATGATAGAAGATGAGGCAGATAGAACAAGTGCAGCCAACTACAGAAGTCTTGTTGGAGTTCTCATCTATTTGACTCATGCAAGGCCAGACTTAGCCTTTGCTGTGAGTATGGTGGCACGATTTATGCAATCCCCTTCAAAGATACATTGTGGAGCAGCCCGCAGGATTCTGAAATATGTAGCAGGTACTACTTCTTTCGGGCTATGGTATGCTAGAGGTACTAAAGTTGAATTGGTAGGATACACTGATAGTGATTGGGCTAGCTGTGCCGATGATAGAAAGAGTGTGTCTGCCTACATAGCCTCTGCAGCTACTTTTCAGGTTGTGTGGTTGAGGAGAATTCTTGCTGATCTTGGGTTTGAACAAAAGGAGGCTACAATGTTGTATTGTGACAATCGCTCCACAATCAACTTAAGAAAAAATCCAGTGTTGCACAGTCGTTCCAAGCATATAGAACTCAAGCATCACTATATTCGTGAAATGGTGGCTCAAGAACAAGTTAAGCTGATGAACTGCAGTACTCATGAACAACTTGCAAATGTGTTGACAAAAGCCCTCTCAAGAGAAAAGTTTGTTTACTTTTGCCACTGGCTTGGAGTAATGGAGTATGAATTAAGTGAGGGTATTGAAATATGATTCAAACTCATGTTGAAGGCTGTCTCATTTATTTACGTTAAGTTTGAATTAAGTTTGTTTGTTTATTTTGAATAAGTGGGCCTGGTCTCACGCTTTGTTTGTTGAAGTCCGGTTCTTTTGTTTAGAGCCGTTGTCATACTCTCTTTATAAAAGGGTCTTGTTTTCTTTCATTGTATGCAATTTTATTTTATCAATCAATCAATACGATAGCCTTCCTCAAACCCTAATTTGTTCATTACTATTATCCATCTGATACCAACACAAGTAAGATTAAAATCACCACAGTAGATCGATTGGATTGGACTTGCGATTCATATTATTCCAACACAGAGTTTTGAAAAATGAAAATCTTAATGAATTAATTACATTGGACACTCACGTTTTTCAGTTCATAAAACTGATAAAAATTGTAGTAAAGACAAGTAAAGCTCTCGTAAGTAAAAGTGTAAGTGTGTACAATTAAGTGATTAACTAGGACTTCAATGAATTTGATTTAATAAAAGGCTATAAATAAAATTAAAGTGTTATAAATAGCCCATAGCCCATATTACTCAAGCCCATTATGTAACTCCCAGCTTTACATGTTCTATACTTCTATGTATATATACACTTATGTATATAAAGATGGAAGATTCATATAAATGAATTTTCTGCTTACTAGAGACTTGCTTATAGAAGTATATGCATACGCTAGCATGCTGATGATCCAAGGTATTCGACTGACTTGTGCTTCAGTGTCTAACGGGATTCAAGCACGTAAATACTCAAGCAGGTGTCTGTAATTTTAGCTTTCACGTACTCAACTCATAAAAACATTATTAGCAATCACAAGATGGCCTCAAGCATTAGTTTGTGCCTTTTACGATAACTTGTAATAGTATTTAGTTTTACATAGTGTTCGCTGTTTGTGTTAAAACAGATATATATTCACAAGTTGTATTACTTATTAGCTTACAAACTTATCAATAAATAAATTAGTAACCTATACAAATTTAATTTTATTTTAGGGTGTTGATTATCAAGATCTTTGTAATACATTTCATGTAAAAAATAAAAAAAAAAATTATTTGTGTAAAAGATTATTAGTATATAAATATAACTAAATCCAAAAAGAAAAATGAAACATTTGAAATTACTAAAAAGGTAGTTATTACACATCACAACGCATACAACAGAATCTAACCACACCCCCACTTCCATTCCAACAATAAAAGATCAACACAACAACCCTATCCAAATTTTGAAAAACAACATCATCAAAGGAAAAGTAAAATCCCACAACATGAAAGTAATCAAAGTATATCAAAAGATGGAAAATCCAATAGATGATGACATAACAGGCATGGAGGTAGAAGGCTGCTTCTGCTCCCATGGCCTTATCCATGGTTCTTGAACACCACCCATTGATGCCAATGACACATCACCATCACCATCACCATCACCATCACCATCACCATCACCATCACCATCACCATCACCATCACCATCACCATCACCATCCACAAACTTGGTTTGCATACTCCAATCTTTTCTCCAACTCATGTTTCTGTGATCTCAAAACCATATTCTCCATCTCCATCTTAGTGTTCTCTTTCGCGATTCCTTCGATTTTTAGTAACATTTCGTCTCTCTTTTTCGTTAAATAAAAGATTTGGTCATTGAGATCCTTCATGTGCTGTTCTTTCTTCATCCTGGACCTCCTTGCCGATTCGCGGTTCGATATCATTCTCTTCATCTTCTTCTCATCCACCTTTAGATAATTATAACCCTTTGATGACATTATATGCTTCTAAGTTCTACCTAGTTAAATTGTTTCCTTTTTTTATCCTGAATGGCCAAAATTATTATATTAAAAAACCAGTCTAGAAAGAAACTAGACAGAACGAGACACGGTTACAAAATGATCCTGGAAATTGACCCTCAAAACACAAAACAAGACTAGAACCGTTATGTGAATGATATGTACAAATGTATATGGTTCAAGAAACTGAATAGAACCAATAAAGAAAGACAACTGAGAATGATTGAACAAGACTGATTCGACTCAAACTTGGGGCAAAACTCATATCACTTTGGATTTGTGTGATGTGTTCTGTTGTTGTTTAGACAACATATATATGATTCTAAATGATGGACTCTGAAACCCAACCGTGTGTGCTTTATTGTGTTTCTATGAGAACATTAGCATGGAAGCTAAATATATATAGACAGGATTTGTAAATGGGAACCGGGAACGAATATTCTGACCATAAGACTATATTCATGTTTTGTGCATGCATCATAAGACGACTTTTTAAGAAAAGAGACGTGAGTAGTTTGATAGCCTACTTTTGGATTTCCATTTGGATAAGCCGATAAGGTTAAACTTTATTAAAATCATTTCTCCATCCGGTGCATTAAAGAAACACTAATCAATCAATGATTTTCTATTGAAGATTATATTCTATAATTTATCTTCTTTTCACCAATTTATGGTTTATCTACTAATTAATGTCCATAGATTTGTCATTTATAATTTATATACTTTAAATCTTTAAATTATAAACATTTAGTAAAAAGCATGAGAAGACATTAATATTAGCATTAAAGTATAATATCGTGTACATATAGATCGAGTTTAATGTTCTTATTGTATATAAAAATGTTTGTATTTTAGCTTTACGACTCTTTAATAATATATAACCGTAATTAGAATATATTTCGCATTAAATATACATGAAGTAAACAAATAATCGAATGTTGTTGCAATGTCAAAGGTACCATGCAAAAGAGTTAATGAGTTAATTATTAAATTAATCATAGCATGTCTTGGGGGGAGGGGTGATGGTGGTGATGCAATTTCTCCTCACACACCCCACCCAGTTAAATGGTGTCACATTACCAACCCTAAATCCATCACATTTTGATGGAATTTGACAAGGGTGGTGGTGTGGTGTAGTGGTGTGTGATAGGAATTTTTTTTTTTTTTTTTTGCAACTTAAAAAATTAAAACAACATTTTACTAGAACTTAAAAAATAAAAACAATAGTTTACTAGAACATAATTCAACTTAAAAATTAGAATTAAAAAATAAAAGTTACAATAAACGTCTACTCTTCGTCTGAATACGGAAATTCCAAACCTAAAGAACCTATAAGCTCAACTAGATCACATCTCAACCGATAATGAATATCTTCATCCCGTAAGTCTAATTGAACATCATCGGAAACGGGAACTTGAGTCGGAGGATTCGGTACTCAATCTGGAGAAATTGCGTTTCCATCTTCTTTTATTAACATATTGTGTAATATGATGCATGCATACACGTAGCTAGAGATCGTGGGTTTTTTCATTGCACGAACCGATCGACTAAGTATGCACCATCTACCCTTTAAAACACCGAAAGCTCTCTCGACATCTTTTCTTGCCGATTCTTGCAACTTCTTGAACGTCTTTTCATTTGTCTCGACAGGAAACGAAAAGGCTTTCACAAAAACAGACCATTGCGGGTAAATACCATCGACAATATAGTAGCCACGTCTGTAATATCTTCCGTTGACAAAATACGGACAGAAAGGTGCGGTGCCATTTGTTACGCTTTAAAACAACGGTGATGTGTACAGAACAGTGATGTCGTTGTTTGAGCCGGGAACACCAAAATAAGAATGCCAAAACCATAAATCATTTGAGGCAACCGTTTCTAGTTAGATGGTCGGTCGTTTGATATCACCCCCTAACTTACGCCCCTCGCAACTCCCGTGGACAATTCCTCCATTCGATATGTGTACAATCGATGCTACCGAGCATCCCTAGAAAATGCCATCTAGCCTCGTGCGTGGCGTAAAGACGTGTAATGTCGTGTCTTGTTGGTTTTCGTAGAAACTCTTTGCCATACAATTTTATAATGCGTTACAAAAGAATTGTAGACATTCACGTGAAGTTCTCTCAGACATTTGTAAGTATTCATCGAATTGGTCGGGTGGGTTACATGTCGCTAGTTGACGAATAGCGGATGTGCATTTTTGAAGCGCCGTGAAACTTCGTTTGCCCCTCGCGTCGTAAGATTCTTGAAACCATTCTTCGTTTACTTCGACGTCGGCTACAATCTTTAAAAATAAAGATTTCGGCAAACGAAAGCGTTCCTTAAACGTCTCGTCATTGTATTTCGGCTCCTCCACAAAATAGTCGTTCATTAGCACTTCGTGGGCATGTATACGATCACGCTCCACCACTTATTTCTTTGGACGGCTCGGGCCTTCAAGTTCGTTATATAACAACGGGAACCATTTGAGAATGTCATCGTCCGAAGACGAAGAGCTATCGGTGTCTAAGGGAAGCAAGTAATTCGGAAATGCCATATATTTTTGTTGTGAATGAAGGGGAAGATTAAGAGTGTTTTTGAGTTGGATTTGGTTTTGAGTTGGATTTGGTTTTATATTGTTTTTTTTATTTAACCCCCCCCCCCCTCCCAACGGCTCCTTCCCCAACGGTCCAATTTTCTTGATAAACACCCATCACTTGCGTGATGGCTATCACGCACAACACCCCCATCACGCGTGATGGGGGACCGGCGGCGGTATGCTAAGAGCCACCACGCGTGAGGAGGGAGCCATCACGCAGTGCCCCGCCCACTCTTAGAAAGTCTCACTTGGGTAACTCCAAACGTTGTTCAATAAAATACACATGTCTCTTTCGTTTCACTTGATTGCAGCATATAAAAGATTAATAATAGTTTTTAATCACAATTATAATCAATTAATTATATTTTGTCAAAACTAGATAGAAACAATATTTTGTACATAAAAAAATGTATAAGAGGAAATGATATAAATGAATACACAGAAATTGAAACAACGTTTTGTGACCCCTACTAAACCTCTAGCCAGAGAACAATCTTTTTTTCTTTTTTTATTTTTTCGAGACATGGCCAAGAAAACACTGTTTGGTACATAAAAAAAATGTATAAAAGGAAATGATATAAATGAATAGACATGGATTGAAACAACGTTTTGTGACCCCTACTAAAGTCTAGCAAGAGAACAATCCTTATTTTTGTGAAACATGGCCAAGAAAACACCCTTGTGATATATTCTCTTCGTTCCGGTCAAAGTGTCTTAGTTTGAAAAACATGAAGTTTTTAAGTAGATTAAATTATTATTCTTTGCTTACCAAATAACAATAATGTCTTTATAAATTGGGTTCATCAATATTGTTTATTAATGTTAGTTGTGTGTGTTTAAGGGTAAACTTAGAAATTGACTAATAAATTTTGAAAGTAGACATTTGTAATGAGACAAATAAAAAAGGAAATGTTGACACTTTTAATGAGACGTAGATAGTATTAAATTAAGGGGCACCTAACTATTAAATAAAATTTACCGGGTTCTCTAGAAATTAATTGCCAACATCATCAATTTAGAAGCAACATGAGAATCAATTTACCGGGTTCTCTTAAATTTAATTGCAGATCAACACGAGAATCAATTGACCATTTGTTTGCAAGTTGCTATGTGGAATCTGTGGTTTGGTACAACATTAGCAAATGGTGCAATTAAGATCCTTTTGTTGCTTCCACAGTAAAAAGGGTTTAAAACATCCTTAATTATATGCTGGAGATTGAGCACAAGAGAAAATTGGTGAGTTCAATTTTTATGGTGGTATTTTGGAGCATTTGGAGAGCACGAAATAAACTAATCTTCGAGAATGAGCCCATAAAGATCGTTAATATTCTTAGCGAGATAAAGGTGTTAAGTTTTTTATGGATTAAAAACAAAGCGAAAGGTTTGGTGGTAGATTGGGCTAGTTAAAATAGATCGATTTTGTATTCTGATAGTTAAGTTGTTGTATTTCCGCCCCTGCTAGCTTCTCGTAAGAAGGGGTTTGTTTTTGGTTTTATTGAATTTGCCGTTCAAAAAAAATCAATATAGAAGCAAACGTACACTTATTCATTATGAAAATAGAAACTAACCACCGTCTTTTAGATACTTTTTCTTTTTCTGTTTACCATCACAATGTTGGCACAAAGTTTTAACAAATACTGATATTTGGTCATTTGTATGAATTTATTAAATTAAAAGGAATTTATATAGATATGATTGTATTATCCTCTATATTCACTTACAAAATTATATTATATTGTAGTCTATATATAAAGATATTTATGAGCTGTGAAACGGTAAAGTTTATTTATCAATACAGTTTTCGATCTTTATAAATTCGAAAATTGGTTTTAAATAATCTCAACTATACCTTATTGGTAAATAATAGTCCGAATTTTACACTTGTCTTCTAACAGTCCCAATTATTGGTGTATTTGTTTTTAACGGGCTGCGACTAACGGAGACTAACTCCATTAGTGATTTGCTGACGTGGCACGCCTAGTTGTCAAAATTGCTTATGTGGCAGCTTACTTGGAAACCACCACCAACAACAGCCCTAGATCTCAATAAACCCATCTTCTTACCTCTACTATCTGCAGCCCCGCTACCTTTTCACTTCACGACCACCCACATACAACACCGGCCACCGCCGCCACACCAGACTTTCCGCCACCACCACCGCTACAATAGATCTTTTGTGCCACCGCCTCCTCTCCACCAAGCTTTCTTCTACGTCAGCACCCGCATCTCCATTAACCACTTATGTTGCCCTCCGCTGTCGTCCCACCATCTACCTTCGGCGCCTCCGCCACTTGCAGCTTTTGTTTTGCACCTCAG
Source organism: Bidens hawaiensis (assembly GCF_021521415.1). Taxonomy (NCBI): domain Eukaryota; kingdom Viridiplantae; phylum Streptophyta; class Magnoliopsida; order Asterales; family Asteraceae; genus Bidens; species Bidens hawaiensis. The sequence continues at coordinate 998,002 of NW_027491619.1, read as the reverse complement.
CAACCTCCGATTTTCTTGAATTAGTAAACCTCAGATGCATTTGATGGATATTTGAAACTTGAATTGATGAATGATGGGGAGAGATGGTGGTGATACATTGGTTGCCTGATTGGATTTATAACTCGTGTCTGAGTTATGAATTTGAATCACTAAACATGGAATCGTACCTTTTGACGTTTCGGTGGTGTATCAGATAAATTTGGGGTTTGGTCAGCGGAGCAAAACAAAAGCAACGTACCAGGAGGCTTTCGAAGAAAAGAAAAAATCGAGTTTATGAATTATATCTGTTTGTTTCTCCAACAGTGTTGGCGGGGCTAGGGTTTGGTGGCGGCGGGTGGTGGAGGTTGTGGGTGAATTGCAGGAGAGAGAGTGAGAGAGAGAGAGAGAGAGCATTTTATACAGAGCTACTTAAGCTGCCACATAAGCAACTTTGACAACTAGGCGTGCCATGTCAGAAATTCACTAACGGAGTTAGTCATCTGTTAGTCGTGGCCCGTTAAATACAAATACACCAATAGTTGGGAGTGTCAACGGGCAAGTGTAAAATTAGGATTGTTATTTACCAATAGGGCGTAGTTGGGATTATTTAAAACCAATTTTCTTTATAAATTCACACACCTACAATAAGTGTATCAATATAACCTCACTTATAATAGACTTATTAGCGGGGTTTCGAGAGAGTATGATGAGGGCAAATTTTACTTCATTCTTATATCTTATCACCTATGTAACGATGGCAATGAAACCCGAACCCAATGGGAAAACTCGAAACCCGACACAATTGGGACAATACCCGACCCATTAAGGTTTCAAACAGGTTTAATTGGGATTAGTTTTGAAACTTTTCGTGGATTTGAGACGGGTTCGGGATTTGCAATATACCTGATTACCCGATAACATTGACCCTTTTACCCGATTATATACCTGATGTACCCGTCCTAACTTTTTATATATTTATATTTAATATGCTCTAATTTATTATAAATATATTATTTGTTGAAACTTGTTATGGAAATTATTTGATACATTTTATTTTTTTCTAATCACTATTGTAATTGATTAGTTATATTTTGTCAAAACCCGATAGAAACCCAACGGGCTTTGGGCCAAGTATACTTGATGTATTTTGAGAAAACCCGATTGGAAACCTAAAACCCGACGGTTAATTACCCGATTAAAACCCAACGGGTTAAGAACGGGCTTTCATAATCAGATATGAGTTTGAGAATACCCAATCCCGACCAATTATCATCCCTACTGAGGCATATGCTTTCTAGCTTTGGAAATGTTGAACTTGTGACACTCCCTCTTCTTAGCACCCATTCATCTATTTATGTGTAATTGGATTTGCTTTGTTAGCCAAGATGAATCATAATATATATCAAACAAATCAGAAGATGCAAAGATAAACGCTTGTTTGACTATATTATTTTGATACTAAGGGGGTGTTTGGGATTGCTTGTTTTCAACACCTTATAACTTATAAATTTTTTGAAAAGTAATAAGGTGTTTGGGATTGCTTATATTGTGAGAGAAAAAGTTTCATACGTTACAATGTCGTAACTTATTAACTTAATGAAAAGTTTTAAGGAGTTAAATAAGGAATCCCAAACACCCCCTAAGTATATATTAAACTCATTAGTTCTATAGACACAGCCCTAACCAATTGGAAGTTGCAACAGGGCATCGCCCCTTTGGTGGGCTCAGGGCAGTGCCCCTGGGAGCGGGGTCCAAAGGGTCGAGCCTGTTTTCCACCCTAGCCCGGACCCAACATAACTACAGGACGAAGTCTTTCCAAAAATAGAATACATGGGCTTTCTAGGGTATGAACAGAATCATCATAAATCATATTTGTTACTGAAAATTTATGGTTCTTATTCGATTGAGAAGTTTGTAAGGACTAACGAATTGTTCAATCTGAAATAGCTCGTAACAGGATTCTCATAGATATCAAGCGTTACAGAATTACGAAAAGACAACTCATGTGTTTGTTCTATTGTTTAAGTTCTGAATTGATGTTTCATCTACTCTTTTTTAACAGTAAGAAAATGTTTCAACATTATTTATCTTTGATTTATCTGTAATGAATCTTGATCTTTTCTACAAATACAAATCGTTAATTCGAATTTCAACAAAACTAACCGACTACGTTCACTTAATGGTTAAATTAACAAGGTTTTTCAAATTTGAAGAGTGCAATAGCATAAATTCAAGAAAGTCGTCATTCTAAACAATACTTATAAGCCAATTATGATATATTGTTGATCAGTTCTTCATGTAAGTAATATAAAACATGATAAATATTAAACCTATGAACCTGTTACAGCATGGAGAGTAGTAATCACAGCATGGTATGGATGTAGAAGACATAGTTGTCAGCTTGATCGAGTTCCCCTTTAGGATGTATAGTTAAGGATGGTTAGGGTTCTTGAGAGAAACCCGTTTTAGGAGAGAGGAGGCACACAAAATTTTCATATGTGTGTGATTCGGTTATGATGTTAATATTTATCTCTCTATATATACACCCAAGGGAAAACCCTTTATTAGTTTTTTTTTTTTTGAACGGCAAATTAGGATCACTCACGGACCACTGGAGTATCATCGTGTCACCAGCAGAACCACGCGATCATAACCATCTCCACTAGGCAATAATGCCTAACCACCAATTCAGGAGGAAACCCAATAAATCTTGGGAAAACCCCCCTTGTGGGATTCGAACCCAGGACCATATGGTCCCTACGCCTTATCCCACCACCAAGATGCCACTAGGCTATAACGCCATGGACAAAACCCTTTATTAGTTAGTAAGGGTTATATGGTCCATCAACAATTACCAAACTAATATATGATAAGGTATAATAAATATTTTTGATCTAATATAATATAAATGATAATGATGGTCATATTAATAAATATATAATATATATTTATTCTTACATTCTCCCACTTGGCCGAGTAATCATTTATTATGAGTATTAGATAAGTCTGATCAGGAGTTAACACTCATTTTAGTTTTAAACTTAAACTGGAGCAGAGAAATACAGTCATTGAATTGAACATCAGCTCAAGACCCCCATTAATCATACTGCAGTCCTTATTTAAAACCTAAGTAGTTATGATCAAAACTTTCAAGTAAACCCTTCAAACGTTTGATTTGTATAATAATTTGTCTATATGTCATTATGCATGCAGAACATATTAAGAGACATACAAATCAAAATTGATGAGGAAATTTATAGTTAATCATTCATAGTATGATATGCAGTTGCGCATAGTCATCAGTAACCCGTCATTATTATAAGCGCTTTCATAATATATATGGGTGAGACTTTTATTTATCGAATCCTTAAGCATATCATGAATGTATTCGATATGAAAATTTAGATTCCTCAATTCGTTCATAAATGAATAATTAATTTTATATCAAAATTTAATGCAACACCTCTCAAAATGTTACTGTTTGAGAAAACATGGTAGCTGACTTTATCACAATAAGTCTTCAATATATAATTTATATGGAGTTAATAAAAACTTATGAGTCCACTAATAAATGTTCAACAACATTTATTGACAACAACGTTGTAATTAATCAACATATTATGTCGTTATGACTTAGGTTGTTGTTATCAGTTCATTATGACTCCTCAATGAGATAGATTTGTCAACTGACATAAGAATATATCCCGAAAATTACATTTTCTTATCTTTGAATATGACAAAGTTTAGAATAATCTACGGGTGTGAATTCTCACTTCTTCTTTTAAATTAAGTCTTTCGTTTCTTTTAAAGATATCTTAGTACTCTTTTAGATGTTTCACATTAATCTAGACATATCTAGTGTGTTGCAATTTTGAGTAATATCTAAACGAGTATAGACTTGAACTTATATAAGGCTTCTACATTATGAAGCATAAGGAAATAATCTATGTGTTCCTATTATCCTCTAAAGTAGAGCAATACTGTTTGTTACATGTGTAAGGAATATCTCTGAGATCTATAATATCAAAGTACGTGAACAATGCTTTGACTTATGTAACATATACTTGTCAGAAGAATGTCATCTATATAAGGACAAGTTTGTTTTTAGTTGCTCCCAATCATCTTGAGGTAGGTACATTGTTTTTGATGAAAATAATTGTATAAAGATTCATCATATTTGATTTTTGCATTAACGATTTTTGCATTAACCCATATATGAATTTTATAGACTTATAGACTAAATGTTCTTTAACCTTCAGTTTATAACTTTTAGGTTGTTTTATGAACATATAATTATGTAAGCCGATTGTTAGGAAAAGTTGTTTTAATGTTCATATAATGTAGCTCTTAACTATTATAAGCTACTAGAACAATAATGATCCTTAAAGAAATCTTTTGTAATATAGGTAAGAAGATTCTTTGATAATTGGTTTATCCTTGAATATAACCTTTAACAATCAATCGTGCTTCTTACTGTCTTAACGTTTCGTATTGGGATTTAGTTTAGTTATGAACACTCTTAGGTGATTCAACCAAATCTCAAAACGTTAGCCTGAATTATGGAGTCAATTATGATTCATGCTAAATGTTTAATTATAAGGGGTAGTATCATTAAACTTTCCAACATCCATTTCAACTTTAGTTAGGGAGGTTACATAATCATCAATGTTAGTAGGTTTTAAACCTAAATGGCCTCCTGAGTTGATTAATGGGTAATTTTAAAAGTCTCGGTTTTAAGGATTAGCTCTTGGTTAGGTTGCTATCATTTTCAGGATTCTAAGTGTGTAAGAGTTGGTGTAGTGTGGTGTACAAGAGGTGTAATTGGAGTTAAATTTGGAGTAAATTTAATGACTCTTCCCCCCCCCCCCCCGCGCATCTTGTACTTTTAACAAGTCATTATAAAGACTTTTACTGCTCCCACTGACCTTAGAAACCTTTAGGAAATTAGCATACTTAGGGTCAGTATTTAAAGACCAATAGATTCTAACAGAGAAACAAGTTAATAATATAAGTTGTTGCAGTTTCTCTTGGTGAGGATTAATTTAGTAAGAAATCTGAATTTGTCCACGTTTAAGCAACAATGAAACTTTTGTAAGAGTAGTAGTAAATTCTAAAGAGATAAGTTTTGATGGAATAGTGTTATGATGGAGCAGTTTCTTGTACAAGAGGTGTACTTGAGATAATATCAAGTTTTCACTCCCACACCTCTTGCAAATCTTGTAAGTTATGATTGAGACACTTAAGGCTCCCACTAATCTTTAATATCTTTAGAAAAACTACATAAGGAGTTTCAATAATGTACGTGATGTGGGAATTTCTCATATATATGTTAGACTTGATTTGATTTCATTAACGACCAGATGTCATAATAAACTTAGGGACATATTTAGAAGAAATCATATTAGTTATATATTAATGGATCTCTTTAAAACCATGGATCATAGAAGTCATATTAGATACATGTAAATAGCTTTTTAAATGATAAAAAAATTATGTCTGAATATTCTGTTTGAATAAGTTCCACGAATGTCAGTAAAATATAACTTATGGTGGACCCATACTTATTCCTTAAGCCAAGCAATATTTTATGGCATTTAACACATGATTAAAATCACTAAGAATGAGATTAGATGAAAAAAATCACCCTCATCAACAATGTCATGATTTCTCATGAAATTTGGTTTTAATGGATGATTTTTATAAGTATCATTTGTCTTTTGTTAAATTCTTATTGCATAATAACAAAATTTGTGAAAGCATGTAGTATCATCTAGTTCTATTTTATAAATGTTTCAATCCAAATATTGATAACAAATCATATGAGAGTTTAAGGTAATAGTGACTTTATGTTGGCTATGTAAACCTTATAACTGTCATAATTTAGCTTAAGTATTGATACTAAATTCTGATTAATCTCCAGAATATTTAAGGTATCATAAAGCGTAATTTGAAGACAGTTTATCATGGTTCTAATAACCTTAACATTTAAATTTGTCACTAACCCTCATGTTAGTTATTTGTTGATTTTTGAGTAAACAAATAAAACTAGACTCAACCAATCATGTGTTAATGAGAATATTAGGTTAGCAGACTTAAATATCATTAATATACAACTATCAATTTTAGCAAGTTATTCTTTTTAATTATGGATAGTCTTGTTGCTTATGCCTAATCTAATGACATATTTTTTTCAATGAAACTTCTCCTTAGAGAACTTAGAGCTGGAAGTAATACTTGTATTTTGTCTATGAACCTTAGAATTATCATCTTTTTGGTTTTAGTGGTAGTGAGTTGAATAACATCTTATTTCCAGTACCAGACGTTTCTTTTCTTGTACATATGTTGCTAATCAACACACTCATTTTCCTTTGGTACTTCTGAGTGTTATAGTTGATTGCTTGTAACACCCCGACCAAAGGCGGATTATACATCGGGGCGCCACATATTGTTTCATTACTCGTGACACTATTGGGTGTCAATATTTAATAAATATATTCATTCACGCATGCGCAACGTATACATAAGATATAAATAAACCAACATAAATCAATATATTATAAATCAAAATATTCGAACAGCAATAACTTGTCTTGATACATTTTAATCTAGGTCCAAAAGTAAAAAAAAACGTCCTATGTGTCCACAAGCTCCAAAACAGCTACTGCAAACCTGAACATGTGTTAAAATAAACGTCAAACACTTGCGTGTTGGTGAGAAATCAAGTTTAATAGATAATCATAGATAATCACAGTAAATCTGCGCGCAACACGTGTATGTCTAGAGTTTAACAAGGGTGTAATCAGATTGTGATCAAGCCTAAGATAGTTCATAGATCATAGTTCAATCCATGCTCCCAATTGAGCATAAAAACGAGAAAACATCTGTGCAAGTGTAAACAAAGAAAACCGTAAACGATAGGTCTCCCGTGTTCAACTAATGGTACCAACGGAACTGCGGAATAGGCCGAACAAAGCGGTTAATGATACACACATACAAATAAACAGCCAAGTAAACGTCCTCAACACATGGGATACTGCGCGACTAAAGCTCATAAACAAGTTTAAGACTCAAGTTTTGTATGAACACATGAACATCCCAAAGCATTTAAAATAAAAAGGGATTAGATACGAGATAACTCACTTGATAAACGATGCGGTGTAAGATAAAGCAAGAACCAACTTTAAACAAGCACAAGTTAACCTATAATTAAAGATTATTGTTTTAACGATTTGTTTTAAGTCTTGATTATAAGTTAGCATAATTAATAAGTAAATTATTATATATAATATATATATATTACCGGAAAAGCAGGGAAGAACAGGGAGGAAGACGGAGGCAGGAGAGGAAGACGGCAGAGACAGCAAGGAGCAAGAGAACAGGAGAGATTAAGTGTTTTGTGTGTGTAGTGTTAGGAAAATAACATTATTATTTATAGGGAAACCCAAGGGAACACAATCCCTAGAAAAGGGGAAAAGATCTCAAAAAGCAAAAGATATCAAAAAGCATAAGAATCCAAAAGCAAAAGATATCAAAAGATATGGCAGCTGCAGGGGGGCAAGATAAAGCTGACAGGGAACAGTAACAGGCATGGGCGGTTCAGATAAAGGTACTGGTCAAGCATGGCAAAAGCAGATCTCAAAAGATAATGTCAGTCACTTTTTCTACCAACCAATGGGGGTTGGTACGCATGCTGCGCCGAAAGTAACTATTCAGACAAAGCAGATTAGGTCAACGGCTCAAAAGATAAGATATCACAAAAGCAAACGGCTAGATTAAACAGAAGAAAACTCAAAGGGTTTAGCGCGGGAAGGCTGAGTGCGCGAGCGCGAAGGCTGGCACAACAATCCTTAGCGCACTGCGGGAAGAATCACAAATCCTTAGCGTGCTGCGTGAAGAACAAGAATTCTAAGCGCATCGCGGGAAGAACATACATTCTTAGCGCATTGCGGGAAGAACATGCATTCTTAGCGCGCTGTGAGAAGAGTTCTCTTCACGCATCGCAGGAACAAGATGTCTTCACGCAGGCTTCCATGTAAGGAGTCTGGCGCGTGGAGCTGCAGACATCCTTAGGCGGGAAGAACCAAAGGGCAAGCAAAGAGAAGAGGGAACCAAAGCGGAAAGAGAGAAGGAAGAGGGACGAGACGGCGGAAAGAAAGAGAGAGAAAGAGGCGGGAAGGAAAATATATATTATTATTAAAAGTAAAATATAAGTATAAATATTAAATAATAAAAGAGAGATCGGGTCAGAGAAACGGGTACCTGGGTCGGGTCGGATCAGGGCAGATGTCACATTGCTAAGGCACCAAATTGTACTATTGAAAATTTGAGTATGCAATGCACTAGAATATTGTACTTAATATCATGTGTAAGCCCTTAATTTATGGGTCATGATTGTACATTATGATGTATTCAATAATACCATTAACCTTATAGTTAGAATTTTTAAGGAGTGCATGAATCTTGGGAGTTATTTTGATTAGTCTTAGGAAAAACTATATCAAGAATAAATTTAGTGATAGAATTTATTTATATAAGTTCTTAATTATCATTATCGTAATAGACATTATGATTGACTCATTCCATTTGTTAGGCTCTAGTTTTCAATTGAATAATTGTTATTAGAAAGAGCAGTAGGATAGACATATCATGTCTTAATGGATAACTAAAATTGAGAAGAGCTAAATGTTATTAAAACTCTTTATAAGACAAAATTCAATTGTGTTTAAAGATTAGAGTGGATGATTTGGATGAGATAGCTATTTATAGAAGAAAATTATAGTGAGTAATGTTATGGGATATTAAAATAATATATATTAAAATTTATGATCATTAGATTAATGAAGGATCATTAATGTGAGGATCATTATATTTTATTGAATATGTGATATGTCTATTATTAACATCAAACTAATAGACTATATTTAAAGTTCTACTTAAACAAAAAATAAATCACATTTGGGCAGAATTAAATTTTATTTAAGTATGTGTGCAAAATAATTGTAACACATCACCTTTAGGCAGAAGTGAGACAATTATTTTAATTATGCACATGCTAGTTTTACTGAATAAAAATGTAACACATCACCTTTGGGCAGAAGTGAAAGACATTTATATTATGTTAGGCAAAAACTAACAAAAGCTTTCAGTTAGACTTGAATGATATGGTAAATGTAACTCGTTACCTTTGGGCAGAAGTGATACATCAAAAGTTCATTCAAGTTAAGCCTTTATGTTTTGTAAAATTTTATAATATTTAAGTATCCACAAAACATTTTAATGAGTTAATAATAACAACTTTCTGGGTAAAATTAAGGATTTCGAGAAATAACGTTTTCGGGTAAATTATAGTTTTCAGATGACATGGGTTCTTGGTTAATATGTTTTCGAGTATTATGGGTTTTTGGGTAAAGTAATGAGTTTTCGGAAAATTAGCGTGTTTGCGGGAAAAAGATTGGAAAACCATTCCAAAAAAAACCGTATAAGGCGATATAATTTAAAATCCAAGAACTCTAAAATCCAAAATTTAATATTATCCTAATTAAACTGAAAACACAAAAAAAAAATAATAAAACCCATACAAATAATTCCGTAAACTAGTTGATCCCTAAACAGATTTCGAAAACTAAAAGGATAATAATAAGATTTGGTTCAAATCTTTTAATGATTAACAATTATATTTATTTCATATTTTAATGGGATTCAAATCTTTTAAAAAAATACCAAAACTTTTAATTAATTCAAGATTTGAAAAATTATATCCCTAAATTAACTTTAACGGATTTTAATCCAGATTTGACCAAAATATGTTATAATTTTCAAAAAATTATGATGAACACGAAGAACATCGTTGAAAACTTTAATTATTAAACATATACAAAAACTGGAATCGAAATCTTTAAACATGATTTTAACAGATTTCGAAAATATTAGGGTTTATTAAATATGAATTTTAGCAATTTTAAACAGTTCATATATTGTTTTCGTAATAGAACATGAAAAAGAAACCGAAAAAAAATAGGGTTTATCAAGTTTTAGTCCATGTCTTATAATTTAATTCCAGATTTAGGGAAAACATGAAGAACTGATTAATCAACATCACTCTGATGCCACATGTTGATCAGTTCTTCATGTAAGTAATATAAAACATGATAAATATTAAACCTATAAATTTGTTACAGCATGGAGAGTAGTAATCACAGCAGGGTATGGATGTAGAAGACATAGTTGTCAGCTTGATCGAGTTCCCCTTTAGTTTGGTTAGGGTTCTTGAGAGAAACCCGGTTTAGGAGAGAGGAGACACACAAAATTGTTACGTGTGTGTGATTCGGTTATGTTAATATTTATCTCTCTATATATACACCCAAGGGAAAACCCTTTATTAGTTAGTAAGGGTAATATGTCAATCAACAATTACCAAACTAATATATGATAAGATATAATTAATATTTTAATCTAATATAATATAAATGATAATGATGGCCATATTAGTAAATATATAATATATATTTATTCTTACACATGTATGTTTTATAGAATTTATATTTTAGCAATCATTGTTAATTTTTTTTTTCACATATAAAGACGAAGAAATAAAATAAAAGGATTTAATTCGACATATGGTGAGATTGGTGAATATTGAGAGTGACATGAGAGAACTATGTTCATGAACTTTGACATCTAAGCCGAAAACAATAACTGTTTTCATATTCTTTATTTTTTTCTGGATATTTATTTTTGAACATCGAGTTCTTTAAGATAGTCGTGGGATCAAGTGTCTTTGGTTTTTCACGTTTTAAGAATTGTATTTGTGGGGTGGGGGGGGGGGGTGTTGAGCTTTTAAGTTTGCTTATTTGTTTTTAGAAAATCAAAAAGCTTTTTGAGAAGCTTTGTCAAACATCTTTTGCTTCTCAACAAACAAATAAACAAGTTTTATAAACGCATCCAAACACTCCATTAGTGATGATTCTAGGTTTATTTTTGTCAATTTCATGATCAACTATATCATATAAGAAATGCTACGCCATTAAAAAAAATCACATCAACAAAACCTACCAATGGAGTTAATGTTGGCTTAGTCTAGAAGTGCTAGAAAAAAATAAGTTGAGGGTAGTAGATAACATATTCTTTAACTGGAACTTGGAAATGTTGCCTATTTTATACACTATATTAAGATTCATCATTTTCTTTCCACAACAAATCAATACATATTTCTGGATATATTATGTTGTAGGTAAATTTCCGGAGTAATTTCTTAAATCTCAATTGAATAATTTAAAAAAAGAATCAATAGCATTGTATGTTTTTTTTTAACTCTATGTGCCCAAAATAGATCAAATGTTGTGCTTTTATGTATTGCGGACGATCACAACTCTGAAACAACACAACGTTAACAAAACACACATCAATATGGTGGTTAAAACATATGATGGTTAATTATAATTGGTGGCCAATAATTTACGTTGGCTTCTATTAGAACATGTGTAGTGGGAAAACATGCATTTGTACCTAGGAAAAAATCGCCACACCCCGTTACGTCTAGGGCGTTTTTGCAACTTCTTTCATTCAATTATCAATCATCCACTTCAATTTCTTTTCCTTTAATTTAATAGAAATTTTTTATTTAATTTAAACATCAAAATTGGATGAGTGAAATCATTACACACTATATTAAATATTGAAAAAAAACCCCTCACTACCTACATGTCAGTGACGCGACGAGACCTTATATATTTTGTTTTGGCTCCGCCTCCACTACGGATGTCATTAGTAGGAATGTAGTTACTACATATGCTATTAATTGGCTCCTATCATTAGGAACTAATTAAGTTGCTACTGATTGCTGGTCGTCAACATGAACCGGTGTATTATATCACTGTAATCGGAGCCTTATTTGTGGATAGATAGTAGGTTTGGAAGATTGCTTATTAAACCTACTTCAGCGTGTGTTATTCGTACCGCAAAAGATAGTATTTTCGCCTTCCAGTTAGGTAACTTGGAGTTAAATTTGTTTACCACCATCTACCATTATTTTACTCTCTTCATATTTGCACCCACTCGAAGACATAAAACGGTAAAAAGTAATTCCTCTGCTTGAGATTAGAAATCCCAGTCAAATTACCTATCTCCTCCTTAGATCCTACACCACAAACGCTACTTTTTTCTACTGAGCTGTTTGACCATCTTCAGCTAACTTATTAAAAGACGTGAGTGATTAAAAGGCAGTTTCTGAATCATTCAGCGGGTCTCTGAAACTTAACAATTAAAAGGTTTCATGTAATATTAAGATGTGTCTTTTTAATGAGCCAAACACACTATATCTTTGACTGATTCAAATATAGCTTCTTAAATAGATATTCCCAAATTGGAGAACCGTTAATGAGAACCGAGGATTTGCCCAATTTGAGATAAGCAAGAATCCAATTCCTCCAAGTTTCAGGGAAACACATGAATTTCATGATCGTAAGATCAGAATGTTCCAAGCGTTTTTTACAAAAGCGGCTTTGAAGAGTAACAACAATTTATTAGGCTTCTTTGCCCAAGAGATCTTCACTTACATTAATCAGCGGACCATCAACTAATATTTCACCCTTCAATGTGGGCATATTGCACAGGCGAAACAAATGAATTAATCACCTATATAGGCCGGAAATCAAATATCACACGAGGGTATTTTTTGTCCCTTAGATTTGCCCAACAATTGGATCTCATATAAAAAGACTAGTTTTTAAGTTTGAATCACAAAATAGAAATACTTGTTATCAAAAGGAAGATTTGCTAAATATATAATATTGGTTTTATATTAGTAAGAATAAGATGATGTGTTCATCTAGCCATTATAAAAAGAACGTAATTTTTAAATCCAAAAATTAATCAATGTCATCCATCTTTATCATCATCATCTCCTAAAAAATCTTACTTTACTGCAAGAAATGAACGCATGATTACGTCTTTTGATCCTAACGCAGTTAACCTTTTCTCGTTAAATCCAGTCATATGCAAGGCACATGAGGGTATTTTAGTAAATTTACATATTTATTTAATAATTAGAAATATAAAATAAAAATATATCTTCTTCCACCATCTCTAAACAACCACTGTCCACCCATTCTCTTCTTCCTCTCTCACACCACAAAACCATCACCAACCAAACAATCGACCCACCTCCACAACCTCCCTCACCACACCAGACCAACAACTGTCAGGGACCTCACCACCGTCTACCCCCGACAAAGATGGCGATCTTACCACTGTCAGCGGCCAACAACTGTCGCTCGCCGGAAACCACAACCCGGAAAGTCGATGTTGTTTCTGGAACGCTCGAAATGGTACCTGGTCAGAGAGGAATGCTTGTGCAAGTCTCAATCTATCATTCCCCTAAAGTACCGGGTCTTGATTTTGTCGTTTCTCGCCGGAAAATGCTGACGGCAGGTCGGAGCCCTAGTTTTTGGCCGGAGAAGACGACCACGCCGGAATAACGGGAATTTCATGTTTTCTCCTCCGCTGCCACAAACTTCATCCAAACTCCGACTGGAACTACCTCACTGTTCTTCTACCTCTTCTGTTTACCTCGGAAAAAAAACCCACCACCGGTAGATCTAGGGTTTCTGAAATGATTATGATGGTGGCTGATAGTGATGGTGGGTGGTGGGTGCACTGGTGTGTGGTTGTGGTGTTTATGAATACTTGAGATAAAGATAAGGGTTAAAAAGTAAAAAAATGTTTATTTATTCAAAGACTAAAATTTTAAGTTAATTACACAAATAACCCACAGGGGGTAAAAAGACTAAATTGTCCTCACATGAGGTGTACATGACTGGATTTAACGAGAAAAACTAACCCTCGTTAGTGAAAAGGACGAACCGTGCAAAGTTTTTTGAACATAAAGGATGCTTTCTGTCATTATGTTTGTTAAAGGACGATAAATGAAAAAACGTACAAACATAAAGGACGAGTTTTGCCATCTTGTCTGATCTTAATATCAAATATGCGTAAATTACTCTTTTAACCATTATAATATATACAAATATCATTTTTGGCCTATAAACTAAGAAAATATGAGAGTAGTTTCATCTTTTTACCATTCACTCAAACAATGAAAATAAAATAAAAAATAAGAAGGTATAGCGAACTCCATTATTGGTTTGAATATGTGTTCATCCAAGATATATAAGCATTACTCCTTGGATAACACAACTTTAGTTTTGTGGTTTGATGTTGGTTCCGAGTATACGAAAAGTATCTTGACGGTACATGTGTTGTTCGGTAACTTTTGATATATTGTGGGTGCATGCACTAATCGGACGATGACTGAGTGTTATGTGTCTTATATCCAAGGTTTAATGCAAAACTATTATTAAGTCTGAGATCTCACTAGAAGTAGTCTCTCTATTCCTACGGGGTAGAGGTAAGGTTGTTTACATCTTACCCTCCTCAGACCCTACCATAGTTTTGCTATTTGTAAGATATACTGAGTAATATGATGATGATACTCTTCTTTCATTTGCAAGACACTAAAAAAAGTTATACCCTTCTTTCTAGGGATAAACGTGTACCGGTACAGGTACCAGCATTGAACGTAAAATTCGGAAAACATTGGTATCGTATCGGTACCGAAAACTCAAAACTTGATACAGATTCGATAGTCGATACTGAATGGTACCAGTAACTCATTTTGCTCATTCCTACTTCTTTCATTTGCGATACACAAGCTGCATTATTTTCATAGATTGGAATTAAACTTTTATTTTTCTCTAACCCACAAGGTAATATGAGTTGTGACATAGATCTTAGTCATACACATCCTCTCGTTGCTTAATGTATAGGGCAATGACTACATTTGCCAATAAAATTTATACTCACAAATTGATCAAATACACACCCAACTTTTAATGATCCACATTATAATTTACTCATCAATAATGCATTATACTCGCAATTCGGTCATATACACACACCTAACTTTAAGTTCAACGCCAAAGATATTCACACTCTACACATAACTAACCTTGTTTGTCCCTTCATTTATTTTTGTTGTATCGATCAATACAATTTATGGCATTTTGATTAGGATAAAATCACTCGGTTGTTTTATAAAGTAAAATGGGGTTACTCTTCACTAGAATGAAATTGCCCCTACCAACAAAAATAAAAAGTAAGAATTATCATCGGCCAACTATTATATATTATAAATTCTTATAGGGGCATTGGGCCTAATAAAAATTATTGAAATCCAGTTTTCAAATTAAAGTGTTATGGTGAGTTTATACACACTAAATTTGTCAAAACATTATCCTATCTTATAAATACATTACTATAGCATCAAGGATACAATTTATACTAAAATAGAACTTAAAACTGGAAATTTCCAGTAGATGACATGAGAGAGATGGAGTTAGAAATCTGATGTTGGTCCCATGGCTCTTGAAAACCACCAGTTAGTGACATTGATCCATAACCATCACCTTCACACCAGCCACAAACACTCTTTGCATACTCCAATCTTTTCTCCAACTCTTGTTTCTGTGATCTCAAAACCATGTTCTCCATCTCCATCGCAGCGTACACTTGCGCGATTCCTTTCATTTTCGGTAAGATTTCATCTCTCTTTTTCAAGAAATAATATAATTTTTCACTGAGATCCTTCATGTGTTGATCTCTCTTCATTCTAGACCTCCTGGATGATTCTCGGTTCGAAATCTTCCTCTTCATCTTCTTCTCATGATCCACCATCAAACTATAACCCTTAGATGACATGCTTCTAATGTAATTAAATATACAAAATAAGAAAAAGAAAGTCCAAGAAACCCTAATGTTTATTGTGTGTGAAGTAATGTGTTATGTGTAATAGAGTGTGTGTATATATATATGTGTGTGAATATGTTATACGTAGGAACTTCTAGAAATAGGGGAACGAATATTCTGACCAGAAAGACTTTAATGAAGAGAAACATGAATAGACTTGATAGCCTCATGGATTTAGATTTAGATTTAGATTTGGATAAGGTTTAACTTTATAACTTTCAATTTATCCATGACGTATTGTTAAACAAATACAAGGAAGTTGATGAACACAGGGCTAATCATGGTTTGGTTGCTAATTGATGCTTACCAAGTAGACATGCAATTAAATACTTTTTGAGCGTCACATAAAAGAAAAGGAAAATGACAATTTGGCAGGTCAACGTCACCATTTTGTCCATCAAAATCGCCTAGCAACTTTGTATTTTTTTCACATAAATCAAAACACTATCAAGCTATTTATACAAATAACATGTTTGGTGGGAAGTAATGGAGTGAGGATCATTATAATTCATTGTCTTGTTTGGTTAGGATATGAGAATGAAATAAATAATTACTTTATATTGTTTAATATTCAAAAAAAATTATAGGAATGAAATAGAAAAAATAAAAATATTCCTATCCTAAAATATATATTTAAAAAAAAACTGAAATGGCGACGGTGGTGGTGGTAGCTCTAGCGACAAAAATGGTGGCGTTGTCGGTCAGGCGGGGTGGTTGTGGTGGTGGGGGTGGTATCGACGGCGACGGTGGCGATCAGCTGGTGGTGGTGGTTGTTGTTGTTAGGTGGTGGTGGTGTTGAGAAAGTAGAGTGAGGGAGGAATGGAATGAAAAAAAAAAAGGGGTGGGAATGAATGATTTTGATGGAATAGGATTCCATTGTAATGGATGATTCCATTTAATTGAGCAACCAAACATCACTTTCGTCATTCTCACGTATTGAATAATTCCATTCCCCATGTCATTCATGTATACTAAACGCTACCTAAGTTTTATTCCTTAATGGCCGACTGGTTTTGTTCTCTACAAAAATAAGAGAATTAGAAACACTAAGGCTATGTGTAGTGGAGGGGCTACAAAATGGGGCGATTTGCGTCATGTGGAACCTAGTCAGCAAAGAGTATGTTTTTTGTTGTGTAATGGTGTTGTAGCTATATATACATATATATATATATATATATATATATATCAAACACAATATAATAATAATAACAAAACAACACAAGCCAGCGATAAATACCTTGCCCCCCCCCCCTTATCGCCCCACAATTCGTCGGGGCGGTGTTCGCCCACCTTCGCCCAAAATCGCCCAAACCCCGCGCCTACTACAGATGGCCTAAGTGTAGAGTGACAAGAAACTTCTAGCCTCTAGGCACCTACTAGATATTCTAGGTGTCGGGCTAGGTTTTAAAATGTCCAGAAGTTGATCTCGGCAGAATTTTTAACATGTGGTGTTGCTTGATTGGTTAAAAGCCTTGTTAGATAATGATTTTTAACTTGATGGCTGAGGGATTTAGGATGGACAGTTATAGAGAGAGCTGATAAATGACAACTTTAACCAATCAAATGAACATCTGATATTTTCCCTAAAAGAAGTTATAAGAGTTCATGTTTTACTGTTTAAAATAAAATTAATAATATATATAGGATTGTTCGTATCTAAAACGTCTCTTACAAAAGGTACTTTGTAGAAAGTAATCTTAAAATATTTTATGAAAAAAGTTAATCGTATGAAAATGGGTGGGAATTAATGGAAACCTTGTACACAAAGTGACGCCTATATTGTCTACTTTTTAAAAATTTGGTTCATTACATGACCGGTAAAGAATTGACAATTCCTGAATATATATGCTAAAGAGTCAAATGTGACATAAAACATGTTAAAAATTAGAAAAGTAGATTACACATTTTTTTCCTTTCATGTGTGTAATAAAAGTAATGGACTGAGCTATCGAATTAAGGTGTTTGAATAAGAGGGGGAAGTTGTTGATTTGGAGAGCAAAACTAGGCCATCATACCAAAAGTAAGTGAAGGAAGCCGTGTGTAATGGACTCGCGCCCACTATCACATCGCCCCCTCCCCCAACCAAGCAAGGAACAATGTCCGCTTGAATATGATTAGGTGTGGAGGGCAAAAACGGGAGGTTGCGGGTGGATGTTTGTTTATTTAATTTCCACTGCAATCAAATTAAAACACTTCACACTTTTTCTTTTTCTATTTTTTTTACTTTCCTTTTTTGCCCTTTACTAAATTTACATGTGAACTACTACACACTTTAGTAGTGAATTTGGTTAGTGACATGGCACCACTTTTTACTGCATGTAACCTAACCATGGTCTCAATTAATAAACGAGGAAGAAGATTTTTTTATTTCTTTACAATAGCGTATAGTCACTTCTGTAACATACAATGTGGCCAATAGAATAAGGGAAAACAGCATTGTATCAAGTTATTAAAAACAAATAGTCGTGAGCTACCGTTAACTTGCATCTAGGGCTATTTTCGAGAATAGTAAAAAAAAAAAATTTGTGCGGGTGGGGAAAAATTTGGGTCTAAAGTAACCTTTTTTCATTGGTTTTAAACAGTTAATTTGTTAAATGAGCTTATTAAGTTATGATTTAGGTTGTATAAGAAAATCTAAATAGACTTTAAATATATTGAATAATTAAGTACATATTATTTATAAAGGTAAAGGTTTGTCAAAGAAAGTATAATAAATTGTTGTCTTTTAACGAATAATACATTCACATGCCACCAAGGTAAAGATTAGTCAAAGAAAAACTATAATAAATTATTTTATTTTAAACTACTAAATATTTGCATTGTGTGGGTTTGAACCCTTTATATAACCATATTATCACTCCATTAAATTGGAAATGGCAGTATAATAAATTGTTAGGCCATCTTTTATGATGAGGGACATTGATGTCCATTCACAGTGTTACGTTAGTATTACATGGGTATTGGGGGCATCAAAGTTCACCCAAAGATGCCCCTCTATGGTAAGGGGGCATCAAAACCCCATTAATTGTTTTATATAACAAAAAAGCCAACAAATTTATAAATACAATAATAATAAAAAACAAACTAAATTAAATTTAAAAACATATAACTAAAAAAATCAACTATTTTTAGTTGTCGTCATCGCCGTTATGTTGCTTGTTTCTCCAAATATGTTCAACCAAATCCTATCGATCCAAATTTGTTCAACCAAATCCGATCGAAGACTGAAATTCGTTTCCCGTCTTCGTGTTCTTAATATATTATCAAGTTTCTCATCTTCGTTTAGTGTTGTGATCGGCTCCAGCGCATCGTTGTACTCGTCTTGACAAATTGCTCTACCCGAGTCATCCAATATCATATTATGCAAGGTAATACAACTGCACATTACATTTCTTAACTTATCCATTTGCTGAATACGAGCCAGATGTCTAACGATAAACCAACTTTTCTTTAATACCCGAATGTCCTTTCTGGTCGACTCGTGTTTTTTTCTAGTAATATTTTCGTTTATCATCAGTCGGGCACGTAAATCCATGAACCAACATAGCCCAATCCGGATAAATGTCGTCGACTAAATAATATCCGTATTCGTAGTTGACATCATTCGTGGAAAATGAGGTGTCGGGTCCAACTCTGTTTATAATACTTTTTGAATATTTTTTTATTATTAAAATGGTCCTATAACCGTTGTGGGCTGGGGCCCACTTGTTTTCCTCTCTTCCCCGTCGGCCGTTCCAACGATCTTCATTAACGGCGCCCGCCACCCCCTTCGTGGTGTTCCGCGCCCAAAGACGTCCGCCATTCCTCTCCGCCACGCCCATAGTGGGTGGTCTTGAAGAAACAAATTTGATAAACACTTGTTTAAAATTGGTAAAGAAAATGAGTTACAACCATTTTGCTAAAACCACGCCCATTTGGTAAATACTATTAAAACTACGTGCACTAATTTGATAAATAAATATTATTTTCCAATCACACTTGTTTGGCTAAAAACTCGCTAGTTGTAGGATTTATATACCTAATAGTCATGTTAGTTAGTGATTACGCATATAACATGATGTTATGCGACACCATAATACTCACCTCAACATTATTTGTGTATCCCTCTTTAGTTAATGAAAATTTTGTTATTATTTCCATTGAAAGCAAATATATATAATACTCCCAACTTTCATCTATTGGTCGATACCACTCTCAATTTTCGTTTTGTTACCCTCCACTCCTAACTTTAACCATATTTGTTTTTGTCACTCTCTCACTAACTGAAGACTAACGACGTTAGTGACGATGCTGACGTGGCTATTTTTTAATTGACATGGCATGCCTACTTGGAAATTACTCTTCCTTTAAAATGGTTATGCATTTACCCTAATCGAACACCTTGAGTAACATCTATAGGGTGTAAACCCTAAATCACACAATACCTTAAATCACTCCCCAAATCGACCAAATCAAGCGATGAATCCTCTAATTCTTCTTTACCATATAACTATCATCATCAATTTACCGCCATAAGCTCTAACGGTCTTCTAATCAATTCGACTTCTCCTCCGGTAAAACCCCCTGATTGGAGAAGATGGTGGCGGTGGATGGCAGCAGGTTTTTTACGGTGGTCAGGATGGCGAGATGGTTTTAAAGATGTGATGGAAGTGGTGGCAGTTAGTTACTAGAGATTCTGGTGGTTCCGATTGTTCAAGTTTTCAATTACTTTGACGAGAACGAAGATGGAAAGATATCAGTTGTGGAACAGGCTGCAGATGTCCAACACGGACGCGAAGATGGTGTGAGTCCGCCGGATGCAGACGAAGATGGAGTGTTAGGGTTGGGTGATTTTGAGAAGATGATGAAGATGATGATATGAGATTTGATGTTAATGGTGATGGGTGAAGAATGTTACAAGCCAAACAGAAGAACTCAACCCAAAAGACTAGTCTGATAGGTGAGGGAACCCATTTGGCTTATAAACCCCACATCAATTGCCCATACAACCGATGTGGGACAAGTCTCATACCTTGCAATGGTTTCAGTCCGTAACAAAGAACAAATTCAGATCCAGGTGAGTGATTCCACTCTATGTTATAATTATTTGATCTGAAATTGATTAGTTGTAGTTGTTGGTGGAGATGGCCGGTGGATAGTGGTGAAGATGGCTGGTGGGTGATGGTGATTATGTGTGAAAAAGAAAGATGAGGTGGTAGGTGGGACCCTCTAGTTTTTTTAAAACTGCCACATAAGCATGCCACGTCATAAAAAACGCCACATCAGCAAAAAAATTAACGTCGTTAGTATTCCGTTAGTGAGGGTGTGATAAAAACAAATATGGTCAAAGTTGGGAGTGGTGAGTACCAAAGTGAAAGTTGGAAGTGTTTTCAACCAATGGGAAAAACACCAATACCCCAATATATAATCATGCATCCCTGGACTTCTCATCGTGTATTATCAATGTTGAGATTTATTCATACAAATACAAAAGTTGGGTCGCTTACTCGTAATATTTTCACGCATAAACTGTTACTCCGTACTATTTATGCATAAACTACAGACATATTTAAAACCAATTTCATTACTCAATCATCTAGCTAGGCATAAATACATAGTGAAATCTCTGTTAGTGGTTTATTTTTCCCCCATCTATGGTAGGTGATCCAAATATATAGGTAGTCTTCAACAAACTTGTGGTGTGTGACATTATGAACCTATCAAAGGAAGATTGCATGTGAGAAAGTAACGGGGTGCATGACCACCGTCTTAGTGAGGTATCTATTCACCATGCTCATAGACAAACCTTCCATGAGTCTAGCTCACCCAATGTGTTCGATACG
The DNA here is from genome assembly GCF_021521415.1 of Bidens hawaiensis. Classification (NCBI taxonomy): domain Eukaryota; kingdom Viridiplantae; phylum Streptophyta; class Magnoliopsida; order Asterales; family Asteraceae; genus Bidens; species Bidens hawaiensis. The sequence goes on along the minus strand of NW_027491619.1, from coordinate 976,400 downwards.
GGTGGGCCAAACACTATCAACTTATCAGAAGGTAAAAGCATGTCTTGTGTTGCGAATATTTATAATGACACCTAACGGTTTGTGGTCATTTACAAAGACTGTTTAATGAAATTAAATTTGCATGATTTCTGTCATAACAAGACTATAGAGGGTTTCTTTTCTTGGGTAATTGTACTCAAATGTCTCTCACAACTTCACGAATAAAACAAGGGTGGTGAGAAAATAGCTTTTACGTGAAACTATATAGCGTTCATACCTTCTCTCCTTTTGATTGGTAAATATTGGCATCTATAAGCTTTCTTTAAACCTTATTAATTAAGTGACAAATTTTAGAAATATATGGCAAACTAGATATAAATAATCTTATCTTTTGTGTATTGACCGATAATAATACACATTTAAAAATCATTACCAACGATCCAACCTTTCAACTATTTTTGTCTCAATGAACCTCCGTTAAAAAACACCTAACGTTGTTAAGTTTTTTCCCAAGTTTCAAATCAACGTTTTATGGATTTTGATCGGAAAAATAATAAAAGTCAATTGACGTAAAACTTAAAATTGCTTGATTTTTTTAATTGGAAATTCAAACACCCGAATTAAAACACTGTTACGTCATTTGGATCCTAGTTTCGAGATAAGTTTATCCCAGTATAGAGGGATGCTGTGAGAGAAAACCGAGATCCTTGCTTCATCAAAATGATATAAAGACCTAGCAAAGTGATTATTGTAGTTCCTTTTAACCAACACCTTTCTTTAGTGAAACATGCAATACAAATAGGGCATGTTGTGCTACCTAAGTCCCGTTACTTAAAACTGGCCGCTGAATTAGTCAGGTCTACACAACTTTTAGACATTACTAACCAAACATAAGACGAAAATGTATGGATTATCGTATTGTAACATAATTTGTAGCATAAAATGATATTTGTTTACAAACGAAGTTAAAGATAGATATGTAATTATAACAAAATAAGTTCATGATAGAAAGATTATACAATGTAATGTAATGCAATGCTTCATATTTAAATATCTCCTACATTGTATTGCGATTATTTTCTGTATTTCTTATGCTTTCAACAACGCATTACGTAGCATTGACGAAACTAAATATATTAACTAAAAGATTGCTGAAAAAATTATAGTTCTCAAGTCATTAAAACAAGGAAAAAGTACTTCTAATGCAAACATCATGCAGCTAATGCGGCTAGCGTAAACTAACAGGCCGAAGGCACTACAACTCTGCTAATAAGTCCGACACCCACCAAGTTATGCTACTTCCGCGTACATTCAAGTTGTACATCACTCTATCTTTAACTGATCTACTAACAGAGAATCAATATAGGCGACAAGAAATCAGAGGAATAAAGACATCACTCAAATCTATATTATGTCCTCCAACAAAATCAAATGGTCCAAGATCAGACTAACATCATTTTCGCTTGCAGCAAAACTACTTCAACAGGGTAGGGTTGTCATCAAATTTATACAGCAAATGCCGAATAAACATCAAAGATTTAAGATCATAGAATAATCGAATTAAATCTAAGTAGAATTCTCTCGGTTTCCTTTTAGAACATCAATGTACAACATATACTCTCCCAAAAGGGAGGATTCTACCATTTTAAACCACCATTCTTCCTTTTACACAAACCCAACACAAAAACACTTCAGATAACTAAACATAGTCCATAAAATGAAGGCAAAATTTGTGAGTTAAGTTTAACTTATACAGAGGGTTTGTACAAATGGGCCAAAAGCATTAAGAATACGTAACCAACCCGATACCTTGTGAAGAAATTGTCTCATTTGTCCGCATCATTGTTAAGAAAGCTGCCATTTAACTTGGGCGGGGCTATCAAACTGGCTTCTAGATGCCCGTAACTCCTTTTTCTTCAGGAACTTTACTCGGGTGGTTATTATTCTCAGACGGGCTAGCCGGCCCGTTCTTTTCATGGCCCTGGCCCGTTTCATCAACACTGTGTGTACTGGTAGTTGGTTTTTTAGAAGGTAATGCTGCATGACTTAAAGTTGAGCATAGTGTAGCAAATAAACTTTCTTTTGATTTAGGGTTTCTCCCTACTAAACGATGTTTCTTTACTAAGTTGGGATCTTCTTTTGCAGCCAAAAGTTTTCTTTTTAACCTAAATTCTAGACTTTTTTCATCATCTTCAGGTTTTTCTAACTGTTTTTTGGGTGGCGGTTTGTAGTCTTCATCATCATCGTCGTCTTCGTAATCAACTAGCCCCCCAACCCTGAGTACAGAAACAAATTTGTAACAAACATAATTTAATGTTGTCAAACTAAAGATATTAATTATTAAACTAAATACCTTAATGATGGTGAGCTCGTATCGGGCCCACTTGATACACCAGGTGTAGCGCGTATCTGTGCGGTACGCTGTGTTGATGCAGATGCAGAATCTTCTTCATCACTAGTTAAATATACCCAAATTCAGTCAAATGAATGAGTCAATATAGGTTTCAGGTCAAAATAGTTAATTTCGTACAAATCAAAACGGGTCGAGCCAGGTCCCCTAAACAGTCTTTTGTCAACGTTATTACTTATGAATCATTAGTGTCAATATTATCATAAATTATACTATTCTATAATAATGTATCTTTTAGAACAAAGTGAGGTGAGAGGTTTTATGGATAGTAAATACACTCGAGGGAAACTTTGTTTTTACCCGTTTGATTCTTTAGCAAAAATGATAGACATAGTCGAACCAGTTTAAATAAAAATGGATCAAAGTTGTTACCTCTAGGGGTGAAAACAATCCCAAACCACTCGTGATTTACTAGATATCGGCTCGCTAAAAGCCCGAGCCGATCCAAGCCTAAATGGGATCAAGCTCAAACCTTGTTAATAAATGAGTCCGAACCCGAGCTTCATCAGTCAAGCTCGAGCTGGCTCGCGAGCCTAAACAAGCCTCTTATTTATATAATTTCTATTTAATGTATTATATACATATTCATATATTCATATAATAAATATTATTATATATGATATTATGATATAAATAACAATATATAAAGTATTAATTAAATACATAAAAGATTATAGAAAATGAACATAAATTAATTAACAAATAATAAACAAGCTGAGCCCAAGCTTGAAAACCTATTCACGAGCAGAGCTCGATTTTTAGAAACATAGCTCGAAACGAGCCGAGCTAGGCTAGCCAAGCCTAGTTGAGCCTGGTTCGGCTTGTTCACACCCCTAGTCGACTCCACTGAATAATAAATAAAAAATAAAAAAATTACCTGTCCTTGTTAAAATAATCTTCCTCTTCCTTCTCCAAAACACGCTCTTCTACACGTTTTCTAGAATCTTCTTTTTGGGTCTGATCATATCTAACTTTGAGAGATTGAATGGACGGTAAACCATCAAATTTGACCAGCTTATCCCAAAACGTTTCAACTAAATACTTCAGTAGTATCTTTAAATTTTCCTGCATGATGTACGTCATGTCACAAATCATATGCCATAACAAACAAAAATTCAAAAAGAAATAAATACCTTGCGGGTATGCTCAAAAAGCTCAAGAACTGCAGAGTTCAATAAATTATAGCGATTTCCATTACTGATAAAAGTATCAATAATGGGTTTTAATACATTATTTTTAGCAATATAGCTCGCAAGATGTTCATCCTGTAAAACATGATCAAATAATTTAAAATTATAATTTGGTTATGAGCTATGAAGAATAAATTTTGATTAAATCCCAAAACCAGAAAATGATTACATACATTATGTGAAATTAGGGTTCGGATAAACCGAACGGCTACGACTACAAGATATTTTTCCTTTCTTCTAGTCAGATATAGAACTTTATCTAATACACCATTAAGCAAGAAATTGCACCTGCAAGCCAAACAAAGATATTTGCATTCAATTTAACATGCCAAATGATGGTGTGATATAAATGATTATTTCGTATTGGAGTACTTTATTCTATAAGGATGATGATGAACGCAGAAGCATAAAAGATCGCATATGTTCAAAAGTATTTCAGGCTTTGCAGTCCTTTGAAATTCCTCATTTCCATTAATATTCTTGCAAGAAGATGTTATAACGTTGATAATTGATCCAAGTGCCTCTCGTAGAAGATTTCAACAATTGCATCTCTCTGTAACAAATTTGAAGTGAAATGTGAGTTGAACTTGAACTCAAAAGCAAAAAGAATACGTACAAAATAACTGCCACCTGTCCTGCTGAAGAAAAAGAATCAAGAAGGCTTTTGATTATTTCAAGAAATTGACAATGCATATCATTTCCAAAGTCTGTAAGCATCCCTTTCACCTGTAAAACATTTCGCGCATGTCATCTTGTAAAGAACAATAAAATTACCTAAAGCTGGAAAAATTTCCATCCATTTACAAAAATTAAAAAAAAAAATTAAGCTAAGGAGAACGGTCATATGTCTGAAAGTTGCCCAACGTGTATTTTTTTATACAGAACATCCTAAATCATCTTGTTCAATAAAAATAAAAAACTGTTATTTGAAATAGATTAAAAATAAATCATCGATAGCTATTTGTAAAAGAAACTAAAAATTGCAGACAAAATGGGTTTCAGGGCAACACAACACAGCCCGGCCCATTTTGATACCTTTAAAAATACCATACACATTGTCATTCATTGAACCATTTGGCACGAAGTTCGTTTATGTTTGTTTATTTAATAAAAGGACGTACACAAACAACAGTTTTTGTTTAATTAGTTAAAAAAAGCAAGCATGTCTCGTACATTCATTTTTGTTTGAGAACGTTTGAATATGTTCGTGCGTTTACGTTCCTTCATTAATATTTTAATTAAAACGTTTGGGTCTATGATAAATAAGTCAAGATTTTGGATATTAAAATATCACCAATTACAATATAGTCTTGTTTTATTAATTTTTAAGGCCCAATAAATTGATGTTCGCATTTATATTTAATCGTCGGTTGCTCAATTTTGTTTGTGCATCTATGTTCAGTACTTCAGTTATGTTCATTTGTTTGTATTCGTTTACAACTGTCCGTCTACGTTGTTAACGAACGAAGACGAGTACGCTCTTTTTCTTAGCGAACACAAACAAAAAGAAACTCCATTTGTCATGACTGTCCGTGTCCAATCATTTGTTTGGTGACTTGTAAATAAACGAACATGAACATGTGCTATTCATCTCCGTTAGGTTCATTTACAGGCCTAGTCTCACATACCAAAAGGCCGAGCAAGGGAACACCTTCCTTCCGACTAACATAAGCACGCAACAAGGACGGATCCTGGTTCACAGAAAACATGAGGATGTCTGTCCTGCATCCATAAGATTTATATACCAAAGTATTAATGTAATCTGTGTGCCGCTTAAATTAATTAATATAATATAAAAGAAAACATTAAACGAAGTGGCTTTATACAAATTGATTACCCAGTTAGAACAAGCTTCTTATCATCACTCTGCAAAATACCGGTAATGACACCATATAGGTCTTCATTCACTAGATCTCTATTAAGGATGCAAAAACTCAAACCCTAGTCAGACGATCGTGATTCGTTATATAAAAAAAAGGAACCAAGATGATTACCTAAATAAGCGGAGTTGTTGGACCATTTGCAGGCTCTTAATTAGGATACAAAACTCTTGCAAGAAATATACCTACACATTGACAAGCATACATAACTTCTGTTAGCATTAATAGCATTACGTATCTGATCCTTTAATAAGAGTGAACTTTTAAATTGTTTATGTGAAGCCATATTCGTTAATTCTTACTAGTCAGATGCCTGCACGATGTAGCGGGAAATAACACTTAAAAGGTTGTTAGCGAGCCAAGCCTAGCTCGAGTCGAACATCATACAAAGCCAACTCAGCTAAGCTCGAAACTAAAGATAAAATCTTAAACTTGAGTTCACCTTGGTTATTTTGATATTTATATGATTTGAGTATTTTTAATCATATTTTTGTAAAACATATCAAAAGAAAATAATATTTATATAAACAAGAGGGGTCAAAGTTGTAGGTAATCCTTAACATAACAAAATTTGAGTAAAGTTAAGGTACTATACTCATAATTAATTTTTAATTGTAAAACTAACTTGTACATACATGCATATATTCATGCATTAATGACTTGTACAATTTGAACCGTTTCTCTGTTTTAAAAAAATTATATTGACACGTCAATAAAAATAAGCTCCTTAAATGGGTACGCTCATATTTATTTTTAATCATAATTTTGTAAAAGATATAACAAGAAAACCAAAAAGAATAAAGTTAAAGTAAAAATTGGGTAAACATGAGGGATGAAAGTTGTAATTATTTCTTAAATTAATAAAATTTGATAAAAGTTGAAGTACTAAACTTGTAATTATATTTTGTGAAATCAAATGAGCATGTGTAGTGAAGAAACACTAAGTGACCCCGGCAGATTACGGATAATCTTAGGGTCAAGTAGATGTTTCCCACGAGGGTTAGGTCCGGCAAAGATGGTTATTTTTCTGATGACCTGCAAAACAGACACCGTGAGTTCGTCACTGAGAAGGGGGGGTACCTCCTTGTGACCACCCTCCGCCGTGAGAATCAGACTAGATTGCTCTGAATATAAATGTATATTAAGAGAAATAGCTAGAGCAGATAAGATATGTGATGGTATAAGATAGTATATGATAAGATAATGATACCGTTCCAAGATGTTGGAGTATTTATAGCAGAATGTAGGTTTCCAAGCAGGTACAGCCAGCTGTATAATATTCCTTTTCTACCAACTGTGGGCTACGCACGTGCCATGCTGGTGGTTGGTGGGTAGGCAGCGGCTGATAGTGACATGGCCGGCTGTGTACTATTCCTTTTCCACCAACTGCAGGCTATGTACGTGCCACGATGAGGGTTGGTGAGTAGGCAGCGGCTGATAGTGACATTAAGTACTAGAGCGTGCTGCTCGTCGTACTGTTGTCAGTGAGCTGTCACCCTGTGATTGGTTCATGGGCTGCTTTGGGCAGATCTTGTCTATTTTGTCCATACCTTGGCAGGTATAGTACAAAAGATCCTCCAGAAGCGTACGGACTGGCTCATTTGGGCGGGAGTATTCCCGCCTTGCTCATTCCTTCTTCAGGTGACATTACTGAATTATTGAGAGTTAGTGCCTTGTGCGTGTAGCCTTGCTATTAGTGCGGGTAGCCTTCCCTGATGGCTTGTATCCGCAGCTGCGGGAACAGGCGGGGTACTTCACCATTGGGAGGCTTTTCCTGCTGGAACAGCTTGCGTATTGCGCGTAAGGTCTTCATCTCTCTGAGCATGGTGGGTCCTGCGGAACCAGTTGGTCTTTGCGCAGACGTCCCTCTTCAAGGTGAGTCTTGCGGGTCCAACTGGGCTCTGCTGGGACCTACCTCTTCAAGTCCCCCCAGTCCAATGTTTTTCTCATGAATTGTTAATAAGTGAGGTGAACTTTTGGACTTAAGCAAAGGGTTTTGAAAAGGGTTTTTAGTTTTAAGGTTTTCCATGGGGATTCTTCCCGCGGTTTTCCTAATGTCACGTGCAGAAATTCCCGACTTTTCTGCTTGATCTTTGGGTATGATGCGGGTAGGTGTGTAACCTCCTCGCAAGTCAGAAGCGTTGAGTTTCACTTGTGTAGATTCTCCACGAGGTTTTGGTAGTTTTAGACATAGTGATCAATTATGTTAAACAACCAATTCCATCTTGGAGCTTCAAACAATCTAGTTCTCAACGTTCCCGCTATACGGGGATGTTATTTCCCTTTCCACAAGCAAGGCCCAGAAGATCCTTCTTGGTTTTAATTCCCTGCAAGTGCTAAGTATGTGAAGGGTTTCGCCTTGACACTGTACCCGCACTCGTCTTATAGTTACTTGACTTCCAAGGTATTCTTGGCTTCAATTCCCTGCAGGTGCTAAGTATGTGAAGGGTTTCGCCTTGACACTGTACCCGCACTTGTCTTACAGTTTCTTGGTTACCAAGGTAAGTGGGTATATTCCCTCTTATTTTTGAATATTTGAATCTTTTTGAATCTTTTTGATTTGCTTTATAAACGTTATATGACTTGCTCATGCATATTATAGTTTAATTTGGCACTTGTTTTGCCTCATAAACAATATATGATTCGCTCATGCATACTTTAGTTTAACTTAGCAATTTTCCAAGTGTTTTGAATCAGTTAACCTTTCGACGCGCGGTTGTCAATTGGTTAATGTTCAGTTTCCTCTATCATGATTGTGCGGGTAGGACCGTCACTTTCATTTAGTGGGATGACCAAACTTCACCTATAACTGACCTGCGTGAAGGTTTTCCTCATGTTTTCCTTAGAAATTTTTGCCGTTTCTTGTGTTTATGCGGGTTTTGCCGCCGTCCACACGCAACGACTGACTTCCCCACTTATTTATGCGGTGAATACCGGCATATCAGTGTTTTGAATAAGTTAACCTTTCGACGCGCGGTTGTCAATAGGTTAGTGTTCAGTTTCCTCTATCATGATTGTGCGGGTAGGACCGTCACTTTCATTTAGTGGGATGACCAAACTTCACCTATAACTGACCTGCGTGAAGGTTTTCCTCATGTTTTCCTTAGAAATTTTTGCCGTTTCTTGTGTTTATGCGGGTTTTGCCGCCGTCCACACGCAACGACTTACTTCCCCACTTATTTATGCGGTGAATACCGACATATCAATGTTTTGAATAAGTTAACCTTTCGACGCGCGGTTGTCAATAGGTTAGTGTTCAGTTTCCTCTATCATGATTGTGCGGGTAGGACCGTCACTTTCATTTTGCCGTTTTGTGTTTATGCGGGTTTTGCCGCCTTCCACACGCAACGACTTACTTCCCCACTTATTTATGCGGTGAATACCGGCATATCAGTGTTTTGAATAAGTATAAAGGTAAGGCTATCAACACAATGTGATAAAGGAGAATCATTTCCATTAGAAGTGGCTCTAGGCCTTTTCTTTATAAGTTTGGAATTGATCTACATGTAACATTTGCGTAATTGAGCTCCATTCCATGTTCTTGGGATGGGGGTGCCATCGAGCCTTTCGAGCCGGTATGCGCCCTTTCCCAAAACTTCTTTGATAATGTATGGCCCTTCCCAGACCGGGGCCAGCTTTCCTGGGCGTTCTTGGTTCGAAGCCTCGTTGTTACGCAGTATGTAGTCTCCGACATTGAAGTTGCAGAGTTTTACCCGCGTGTTGTAGTACTTTTGCATTTGTCGCTTGTAGTTCTCTTCACGCGCTGCGGCTAAGTCTCTGCGTTCTTCGGTTAGCATAAGGTCTAGCCGTCTTTCCGCATCATTGTCTTCTGGCTGAATCAAGACCCTTGGTGAGGGTAAACCAATTTCGACCGGGACCATGGCTTCAGTGCCATAAGTGAGGCTGAACGGGGTTTCTCCCGTACTGGCCTTTTTCAGCGTTTTGTTTGCCCAAAGGACGTGTGGAACTTCGTCCACCCAGCTGGATCTGTGTTCCAAGAGTTTTTTCTTTATGCCGTCGACGATGCTCTTATTTGCTCTTTCCACCTCACCATTACCCTGCGGGTGCGCCACTGAGGTAAAGGTGTGGGTGATTTGAAGTTCTTCCAGCCACTTTTGTAGCTTCTTGTCAGCAAAGTTGGTGCCGTTATCGCTCACCAAATTCTGGGGAAGTCCAAAACGACAAATAATAAATTCCCAAATAAATTTTTTGATATGTTTTGCGGTTGTTTGGGCTAAGGGTTTTGCTTCTATCCACTTGGTGAAGTAGTCGATGGCTACCACCAGAAACTGAACGTTCCCTGCTGCTGTGGGAAATGGGCCTGTCACATCGATGGCCCACTTCTGAAATGGCATGAAGAGGTGACTGGAACAAGTTCATACTTCGGGCGATGCGTGTTGGGTGCGTAGAGTTGGCAAGACCTACACTTTCTGATGTATGCCAGCGCATCTGTATGCATCCCGGCCAAAAGTATCCCGCGTTATTTAGCTTAGCTACAACAGCGCGTGGACCTGCGTGTACTCCACAGATGCCCTCGTGCACTTCCCTTAGGAGGTAGCCAGCATCTTGGTTGTCCACGCATCTTAGGAGTGGGCCAAGAAAATTACGCCTGTAAAGGATGTCATCGATGAGTTGATAGTTCAGTGCTTTACAGCGTATTTTTCTTGCCTGTGTTTTTGACTCTGGTAGTATACCCGCCGCAAGGTAATTTATTATTGGTGTCATCCACGTTTCTGTGCCGGTTTGGATGACACAGATTTCCTTGTGCGGGACTGATGGTGCTCCAAGGAGTTCAATGCGGATGTCCTTTCCCAAGTGGGTGAAGGCTAATGATGCAAGCTTGCTTAACGTATCCGCAGATTTGTTTTCGCTACGCTTGACGTGTATGACCTTACAATCGTTAAAGTCGCGCATAAGGGTTTTTGCTTGTGCGAGGTACAGGGCCATTGTGTCGTTCACGGCCGTGTACGTCCAGTTTATTTGGTTGGCTATTAACATGGAATCCACGTGGCCTTCCAAGTTTTTCACTCCCATCTTACGCGCAATTCTCAGCCCGGCCAAGAATGCTTCATACTCTGCTTCGTTATTTGTACTTGGAAAATCCAGTCGAATAGCGTAAGTGTATTCTTGGCCTGCTGGGTTGGTTAGTTTCAACCCTGGGCCTGAGCCCTCATTGCTGGCTGCTCCATCAGTGTAGAGTCGCCAGACATCATCGATGTCCTGTGCTGGAGAGGTTTGAGCCTCCTCCTGGCACTCTTTCTCCCGCGAAGTGGGGACTTCTGCAATAAAGTCGGCCAATACCTGGCCTTTTATGGCTGGCCTCGGCTTGTACTTTATCGCGTATTCTCCCAATTCTATTGCCCATTTGGCTAGGCGTCCTGACAATTCGGGTTTGCCTAGAACGTTTGCGAGTTTGCAGTTGGTGAGAATGGTGATTGGGTGACCTTGGAAATATCGTCTTAGCCTGCTTGAAGCCTGTACAAGTGCTAAGACTAATTTTTCCAGGGTAGAGTACCAGGTTTCTACGTCTGTTAGGACACGGCTAACATAGTAGATTGGCATCTGGATGCCTTTTCGTTCTACTAGGAGGACGGCCCCGGTTGCTCTATCTGTGGCGGAAAGGTATAGGATTAATTCCTCCTCCGCTTCTGGTGCTGTGAGCGTTGGGAGTTCGATCAAGCGTGACCGAATTTCCTGAAAAGCTGCTTCCGCTTCTGGTGTCCAGCGTAAGTGCGTTTTCCTTAAACAGTTTCTCAATGTTGACACGAATGGGAACGACCTATCCGCATGGTTTGCCAAAAAGCGGTTAAGTGCGACTAGGCGTCCATTCAGTGTCTGAGCTTGCTTGATGGTAGTAGGTCCCTTGATCATAAAGTGAAAACTGAAGTATAAATCTCTTTTCACAAAAGTGAAAACTGAAGTATAAAAACAGACCTCCATATAGTCAATGGTGACGTGCCCAGTCCCTTGATCATCCCATTTTCCATCATCATTGAGTCGGTATACTTTGACACGCTATCATTTATGATATTCAACAGTCAATATGAAATGCATATGGATAATATGTTATACAGTTAATCCATAGAAAACAGGAAAATAACTAGAGAATCAACACTAATAGCAAAAGTGCAAAAAAGCATCCATATTTTCCTAAAACATTATCCAATTCAGTCCAATGATTACTTTTTTCTTAAAATTCCTTCAGGTGGAAACTTTCTTCACCATCTATAGAGACACTTTAAAAAGTGGATATACCTCCCATCATCGAACTGAAGTTTTTAGTTTATTATATTTAAAGAGGAAACATAGCAAGTACTATAATACTATATAAACAATAGTTTTGTGAATTAAGCAATAATGCACAAACATCCCAACGAAACATAGACTGGTAATTCAAAAACACTGCTAATATGCTCCAAAAACCAAGGTTGCAAAAGTTTCTAGGCGGACCCTAAGTGGCCGACTGGGGAGTTGGGTGTACTCGAAAATGGTAAATATAAAAAAAATGGATATTATATATGCGTCAAATATCATAAGAATACTAATATTTATAACAAAATAAGTTATTATCAATATAAATAAGGCTAAACCAAGAGATATAAATACTTGCCGTAATAATTTTAAATTACACTTAAAAATAATCCCTATGTGTTTAAATTTTGCATACTTATTAAATATTTGTTATAATATGTGGTTTATAAAATTCATAAGTTTCTTAAACTTAGATATAATCTTAAATTTCATGGATAATAATTTACTTGAATTAATATTGATATATTTATAGATTTATGTATAAAACATGGTTTAGCCCTATCTGAACGAAAAACTAGCTTACTAAAAGATAATATTGATTTTTTAGGAATGAAAATAGATGGTAAAGGAATAGAACTCCAGAGCCATATTCTTGAAAAAATTATATCATTTCATAATAAATTAATAGATAAAAAGCAAGTACAAAGTTTTCTTGGTATATTGAATTATGCTTCAGATTTTATTAAAAATCTCGCAGATATAAGAAAGCCTTTTCAAAACCTATTAAAGAAAGATAAGATATTTAGTTTTGATAAAAGTTTAGAATACCAAGTGAAAAATATAAAAGAATATTGTAGGAACTTACCAAAATTACAATTACCTAAAGAAAACGATGATTTGATATTAGAAACAGATGCTTCAGAATATTATTGGAGTGGGATACTTAAAAAAATAGACTATGACTCCGAAAATAAAAAAGTTGGTGAAAGCATTTGTAGATACTGTTCAGGCACTTTTAGTGACACTGAAACAAGATATCATATTAACGAAAAAGAGCTTTTAGCAGTTGTAAAAAGTTGTCAAAAGCTTTATTATTTTCTATTACCAGTTAGATTTTTACTAAGAACTGATAATACACAAGTAAAAGCTTTTATAAAAAACAATTTGCCCTCTAAACCTAAGTATAAAAGGTTAATTAGATGGCAAACTTTACTATCCGAATATAATTTTGATATAGAAATAATTAAATCTGATAAAAATGTATTAGCAGATTTTTTAACCAGAGATGGAAGATCATGAGATAGCCCAAAAAATGGATAAGCATATTGAAGACATGGATAGGCAGGTGGTGTCTATATTATCTTTTAGTAAGCTAAGTTTATTAAGTTATTAAAATCGTATAACTATTAATTGGAAATCATCAAGTATTAATTTCTTCATCAATTTCAGTATTAAGTGGATAATAACTTACTTGTATCTAAGATTATATCTAATATACTTAGATTTTAATTTTATAACTTAATACCTTAAGTTATTATCCATGAAATATAATCTTCATCAAAATCATAATCTGAATTAAAAGTTTGACTAATTTCTTCTGTTTGCATTATAAAAGTATATAATTTCTTGAAAATTTAATATAAAAGAATATTTTTCCGCTGTTTGCATTATAAAAGTATTATTTATAAAATTAAAATCTAAGTATATTAAGTTATTAAAATCGTATTCATGTATTTTAAATTCAATATACATGAATACGATTTTAATAACTTAATATACTTAGATTTTAATTTTATAAATAATACTTTTATAATTTAAGATTATATCTAATAAATCTATAATCGTATCTAATTTAAAAATTATTTTATCTCCATAAAATATAATTGTTTTTTGTAATTCTATCATATCTCTATCTATTTTTAAAGAGTTTTCTGTTTCTTTTAGTTTATTAAAACTATTATTTTTCATTACGGTGAAGGGTATTGCCAATCAGTATCATCATAATAGTATTCGGAATTAGTGAATTCATATCCACTAAAATTAAAGTCTTCATCTGAAATATAATCTTCATCAAAATCATAATCTGAATTAAAAGTTTGACTAATTTCTTCTGTTTGCATTATAAAAGTATTATTTATAAAATTAAAATCTAAGTATATTAAGTTATTAAAATCGTATTCATGTATATTAGTTCATAGTCTATATTTTTAAGTATCCCAAGAAATTAGTTCAAGTAAGTTATTATCCATGAAATTTAAGATTATACCAATTTTAAAGCAAAAAAAGATACTATAAAAAATTACAAAATACAAGGAGAATACTTTAATGGAAATAAATATTCATGGATAATAACTTACTTGAACTAATAATCTTAAATCGTTCATATTTTTCCGCTGGTACCTCTGAAATTGGTATCAGAGCCACGCAAATTTCTTTCGCGGGGGCTCTAGCCGATGAATTTAATATACATGAATACGATTTTAATAACTTAATATACTTAGATTTTAATTTTATAAATAATACTTTTATAATGCAAACAGAAGAAATTAGTCAAACTTTTAATTCAAATTATGATTTTGATGAAGATTATATTTCAGATGAAGACTTTAATTTTAGTGGATATGAATTCACTAATTCCGAATACTATTATGATGATACTGATTGGCAATACCCTTCACCGTAATGGAAAATAATAGTTTTAATAAACTAAAAGAAACAGAAAACTCTTTAAAAATAGATAGAGATATGATAGAATTACAAAAAACAATTATATTTTATGGAGATAAAATAATTTTTAAATTAGATACGATTATAGATTTATTAGAAGCAGCGTTCCCAAATAGAAAAAACAAAATAACCCCAAATAGATTTCAGGAACCTTTAGTTTAACTTTTACAAAATATGAAAATTCCTAAAGAATATAAAAGAAATTAGAAATGAGCTCAGACGACTCTGAAAGCGAAGTTTACGTATCTCCTGAAATAGAAAATTTAATAACAAAGATAGGGGATATGGAATTAAATGATAATTTTATAAATATAAAGGCTAATGAGGAAAACTTTAATATTAATGATACTGAACAAACAAGCTCAAGTACAAATCCTAAAATTCCAATAAGAGATGAAACCCGTAGGTCAGCACAAGGATATGCTGCTGTAAAATCAACAATAAAAAATGAAGATAATTATAAACCATACCAGAATATGAAAAATGAACCGATTAATCCCTTTGGAATATATTTAGACGTAGATTGTATAAAAAATACGGAAGACGCAATAGATAAATGGAAAACAGCTTTAAGAATAGCAGTTTCTGTTAATAGAATGGATATTGAAACACTTCAAGGATTCTTAGAAAGAACTTTAATAAATAGTGTTTTAAGATATTGGCAAAATTTACCTTTAGATATAAAGAGAACAATATTTGAACAAGATGAAATAATAGCAAACATAATAACAAGAGCAGTGGAAGCCTTTAGGTTAGAATTTTATGGAGAAGGAAATATTATAAAAGACCCAGCAACTATCGAAAAATACTCAACAGCCTTAATAAGATTACAATTATGTGACATATGTGAAATAGATAGATATATTTGTGTATTTCAAGATTATTATTACCATATATATAATCAAGTACCAGATATGAATAGTTATTTAGCATTATTTTTTACAAAAATACCAGACCCTTGGGGACAAAGATTAATAAAAACTTATAATCCAGGAACAGCTGATACGTTAGGAAAAAGAATAACTCATGTTAGAGATAAATTAAGTGAATGGTGCGGAGATGCTATATTAGCTAAATTAAGCAAGGGATTAAAAAGAAAAATATCTTTATGTTGTAGTAGTCCAAATATGCCTTTAATGATTGGATGTGATAGTTCATATTATTATGGAAAGATAAAAAGAAAATATAAGAAAAGAACTCATTTTAGAAAAAGATATTTTAAAAAGCGTAAAACAAAATACTATAAGAGAAAGGGATATAAGAAGACGTTTAAGCCTACTTATAAAAGAAAACGAGGTCCTAAGGAATGTAAATGTTATTTCTGTCATGAAAAAGGTCATTATGCAAATGAATGTCAAAAAAGTTTAAAAAGAATCTTAAAATATTTGAAATAGACGAGGATATAGGAAAAATGATCGAAGAAAGAGATTTTATACCAATAAATGATTTTCAAGAAATAGACTCTGATGAAAGTATATTTATTTTAACTGAAACAGAATATACGTCATCTGAAGATGAATAGATTGGATACAGCCTCTAGTAGTAAAATAAATAATAACATAATCGATTGTCAAAATGAACAATTAGGAGAATATAAACAAGAAATTTTAATAGATAAGAAAAATCTTAAGCAAATACAACATGAAAATTTTTCGTTATCAAACTATTCAGGATTTAAATTGAATACTTTACAAAGATTAGGAATAAGACCTAGAGATCATCATTTATATTATGGATTAAACATTCAAGAAAGGGCTCTAGATATTAATATAACATCCAATAAAGTTATGATACCTTTATTATCTAAAAAGGATATTCAAGAAAAAATACAAAAGGTAAGACCAGAAATAAGAAATACTTTAGGATGGGTTCACGTTGGAGCCATCCAAATAATAATAAAATCCACATTTAAAGAAGGTATAGATACTCCTATAGAATTAGCAATCATGGACAATAGGATCCAAAATAGAGAAGAAGCGTGTCTTGGAATATTAAGAGGAAATTTACAATATGGAAAACTTAAATTTAATATTTATCCAAGAATTTCCTATCATATTCAAGACAAGGATTTTGATAAAACGTTAAGTTTATACAAGATTTTAAAAGAAAAGATTTCTTTAAACAACAAAACAGGCCATATTCTATTACATATGCTATCTCTTATGCAATATCGAATACTTATCATTCCGATTGTTTTAGTATAAAAGACATAATAGATTTTCCTTTTTTATTTAATGATGTGTGTCAGATACAAACGCATACCTTACCTAAAATAGAAGAAATAGATTCAAGACCATTAAGTCTTGATTTACAAGATAAACCGTTATTATTATCTAATAATGTTTCTTCTAGATTATCATTTTCTAATAAAAGTGTAATTAGTCACCCTTTAATAAGAGATACAAATTCTAATAGATTCTCTGACATAATTAAAGCAAAAGAAGATACTATAAAAAATTACAAAATACAAGGAGAATACTTTAATGGAAATAAATATTCTCATGTAAACATTTTAATAGATACAGGTGCAAATGGAAACCATATAAATTTCAAACTTTGTAAGAATTTACAAAAATATCCATTAGACAAACCTCACCAGTATACTAATTTTAATGGTGAACTACATGAGATTAATGAAGCTGTGGAAACTATGATAAAGGAGATGAAAAAATTCCATTAAGATTACTAATAAGTAATGAGGATGAAAACGACACATTAGAAATTATGTTAGGATTGACATTTTTAGAAAATGTTAAACCATATCAGATAACCTCCTACGGGTTAAAAATAACACGATATGATAAACTAATATATATACCAAAATGACAAGCCCTAGAAGTATTTATATTCCAATAGGAATCACCTATAAAGATTATAAAGCCGAGTATTTTGCAGCTTACATAGATAGTGGTTCAGGATTAAGTATTTGTAAACCAGAATGCTTTCCAGAAGAATACCATGAGGATTTAACACCTTGTAATGTTATTAGTTTTTCTAAGGATATAGTCTCTTTAAGAAGAGGAATAAGAAATCCAATAATATTGTTAGTATCATATCTAGTTAAATGTCCATTCTACTTTTATGATTCAGGATCAGACGTATTATTAGGAAGTGATTTTTTAGAAAGATTTAATAAGATAACTTTTGATATAATAGCATATCAAATAATATTAAAAACACCATGCCACCACTTAATAGTTGTTAAAAGAATAAAAAATGCATACGGAAGAAAATTTCCAATTAATTTTACAAAACGCGTCAGCAAGCGTGGTGATATAGGCTACAAACCAAACCCAAAACTTGAAAAAGGAATCCCGATTTTACAATGTTACCCAGAAAAACCATTAGACTATCAAGTAAATCTAAGAAATTTAGATATCCATATTGAAAATATAAAGCATAAGCTTAAACAATGTTATACAGATAATCCATTACAATTTTAGAATAAAAATCATATAACAGCAAAATTAGAAATGAAAGATAAAGATAAGGAAATAAAAATAAAGCCCATGAGATATAATCCAGAAGACCAAAAAGAATTTAGCACCCAATTAAAAGAACTTTTAGATTTGAGATTAATTAGAGCTAGCCACAGCCCACATAGTTCTCCTGCATTCCTGGTAAGAAAACATGCAGAAATAATAAGGGGAAAACCTAGAATGGTAATAAACTATAAAAAATTAAATGATAATACTGTTTTTGATGGATATTTCTTACCTCATAAAGAAAGTTTAATAAACTGGACTAGAAATAAAAAGATATTTTCTAAGTTTGATTGTAAAAGTGGATTTTGGCAAATAAAAATGCATCCTGATAGTATTAGTTATACTGCATTCTCCACCCCTCAAGGTCAGTATGAATGGCTTGTGATGCCTTTTAGATTAAAAAATGCACCACAGATTTTTCAAAGAAAAATGGATACTATATTCAAAAATTACGATTTTATTTTTGTTTATATTGATGACATTTTAATATTATCTGATAATATCAATAATCATTTAAAACATCTTGATATATTTATAGATTTATGTATAAAACATGGTTTAGCCCTATATGAACGAAAAACTAGCTTACTAAAAGATAATATTGATTTTTTAGGAATGAAAATAGATGGTAAAGGAATAGAACTCCAGAGCCATATTCTTGAAAAAATTATATCCTTTCCTAATAAATTAATAGATAAAAAGCAAGTACAAAGTTTTCTTTGTATATTGAATTATGCTTCAGATTTTATTAAAAATCACGCAGATATAAGAAAGCCTTTTCAAAACATATTAAAGAAAGATAAGATATGTAGTTTTGATAAAAGCTTAGAAGACCAAGTGAAAAATATAAAAGAATATTGTAGGAACTTACCAAAATTACAATTACCTAAAGAAAACGATGATTTGATATTAGAAACAGATGCTGGAGTGGGATACTTAAAAAAATAGACTATGACTCCGAAAATAAAAAAGTTGGTGAAAGCATTGTAGATACTGTTCAGGCACTTTTAGTGACACTGAAACAAGATATCATATTAACGAAAAAGAGCTTTTAGCAGTTGTAAAAAGTTGTCAAAAGCTTTATTATTTTCTATTACCAGTTAGATTTTTACTAAGAACTGATAATACACAAGTAAAAGCTTTTATAAAAAACAATTTGCCCTCTAAACCTGAGTATAAAAGGTTAATTAGATGGCAAACTTTACTATCCGAATATAATTTTGATATAGAAATAATTAAATCTGATAAAAATGTATTAGCAGATTTTTTAACCAGAGATGGAAGATCATGAGATAGCCCAAAAAATGGATAAGCATATTGAAGACATGGATAGGCAGGTGGTGTCTATAAAAGAAATAATGAAAGATATGAAAGAGATGCTAAGTTATTTTAGCACTCTCCCTGAACAGGTCTCAGACCTAAAAGATTTGATCACAAGAAATTGTCTTCTTATAGACTCAAAAATAGTCTTTTATGAATATGATAGCATGATATTGAAATCTTTGGTAAAGCACCAAATAAAAGAAAGAGTGAATTTATCTCCTATATATAAGGAGGTGAAAATAGAAAAAAGAGATATCCCGTCATCTTCAAAGGGAGTTCAAACAATAGATCTTACTTCTGATCAAGATGAACCTAAAGAAAAACATTTTAATTTTAAACCACATTCTGGGCAGACTTCAAATTTTGATAATACTTTCCAAAGGATACCAACTCAACAAGATCTTGTTGAGCAACAGTGGTTTAAAATGAGAGATTTATATAACCTTAAAAATACAGATATAAGATATGTTGATTGTACTGGGGTTTACCCCAGAATTAATTACTTACAAGGTAATTCCCCTGAAGAAATAAGATACTGGTATGATTTTGGATCAATAAATTCAATATATCTTACATCACCAAATTTCCCAGAAATTTCCTTTTTACCAAAATGGGTTAGGGACGGAGTAAGGGACAGTTATCTATATAACTCTACTATTACTCCAAGTGATGTTATGGTGTTAAAACTATTTTCTGCAGGGCCTGATTTTTATAAAAACAATAATTACCCTGCATATCATCTGATTATAATAGAAAAGGTTCATGCATCTCTTTCTTACAATATAGAGACAAAAAGATTAAAAACTTTTCAAAGTTTTAATGAAAATGATATTCATAACAGAAGAGCACTTGGTATGAAGATAGTTCTTTGTACTTTAGAAAATATTTTTAAAAGAGAATTTAGAACTTATGGAGGAAGTAAGATGCATTCCTCTGTTATGATAGCTCCAGCAAGGAGAACTCCTCCAGCAGCTAAAAAATATATAGAGGATAAAATCAGATTTTTAGATACTGGTGTTATAGCATCAAGTCCTCAAGCTCAATATAAACTGTGCTTAACCAGAAAACATCAACACAATGTTTGTCCAGCTTGTTCTAAGAAAAAGGACAATATGATTATTGATTCTCCTAAAGAGAGTCAAACATCATCTGAAGATTAAGATTTTAATTAATCTTATAAAAATAAGATTTCATAAATTAATGATTTAATAAATAATGGATAAACTCTCATGAGATACATATAAAAGTTGGAATGCATGAATCATATAAATCCAAATGTTAGAGTTCCCATAGGGAACATGGATGCAAGAGAAAAGAAAAGCCAAAGTTCAAGTTTTCATGAGGAATCTCAACACCAAATTCAATGATCTGACAATGGAGAATTTCAAGAAAAAGAATATCACATGAAAACAAGATATAGATGACAAAGTGGTGAAGTCTATCTAAAGGGATAAGGGGCCTATATAAGAAGAAAAAGAAGGAAGAAGAAGATCATCGGGCCTGGAACAAAATTTCAAAAAAGAGTGTTTAAGCTTTCATGTATTAAAAAAAAGAGTGTTTGTATTTACTTACGTACTTTCTTTCACATCTTTATTGTAAAATACCCATCATGAAATAAAAACTTTCACTTTCCTTATAATACATTTGAGTGTTCTTCCTATTTAGAAGTATTTCTCTTTTAAAAAGAGAAAATCTCCAACTACGAACTGTTCCTTTTTACCATACACCGGAAGTAGGAAACGAAACCTGGTTGAGCTGAATATTGCTGAAGGAGCCAGAGAGGAGTTACCTAAGGCTACTTAGGTTTGGTCTGGAATAACCTAGTAAAAAGACTCCTGGTGTAACCCGGCGATATCTTGGTCAAAACGGGAAAAAGGTACGGAAGCATGTTGGACCCTTGTTCTTTTTAATTTTAAAATACTTTTAAATATTTGAATCTCTTGGGTCTTATAAGGAAAATTCTCATAATTAATTTGAAACAGAGATATAAATATTTGCCTTAATAATTTTAAATTACACTTAAAAATAATCCCTATGTGTTTAAATTTTGCATACTTATTAAATATTTGTTATAATATGTGGTTTATAAAATTCATAAGTTTCTTAAACTTAGATATAATCTTAAATTTCATGGATAATAACTTACTTGAACTAATAATCTTAAATCGTTCATATTTTTCCGCTGGTACCTCTGAAATTGGTATCAGAGCCACGCAAATTTCTTTCGCGGGGGCTCTAGCCGATGAATTTAATATACATGAATACGATTTTAATAACTTAATATACTTAGATTTTATAAATAATACTTTTATAATGCAATCAATATCATCATAATAGTATTCGGAATTTGTGAATTCATATCCAGTACAATTAAAGTCTTCATCTTAAATATAATCTTCATCAAAATCATAATCTGAATTAAAAGTTTGAAATTATGAATTAGTGAATTCATATCCACTAAAATTAAAGTCTTCATCTGAAATATAATCTTCATCAAAATCATAATCTGAATTAAAAGTTTGACTAATTTCTTCTGTTTGCATTATAAAAGTATTATTTATAAAATTAAAATCTAAGTATATTAAGTTATTAAAATCGTATTCTTATGATATTCAACAGTTAATATGAAATGCATATGGATAATATGTTATACAGTTAATCCATAGAAAACAGGAAAATAACTAGAGAATCAACACTAATAGCAAAAGTGCAAAAAAGCATCCATATTTTCCTAAAACATTATCCAATTCAGTCCAATATTACTTTTTTCTTAAAATTCCTTCAGGTGGAAACTTTCTTCACCATCTATATAGACACTTTAAAAAATGGATATACCTCCCATCATCGAACTGAAGTTTTTAGTTTATTATATTTAAAGAGGAAACATAGCAAGTACTATAATACTATATGAACAATAGTTTTGTGAATTAAGCAATAATGCACAAACATCCCAACGAAACATAGACTGGTAATTCAAAAACACTGCTAATATGCTCCAAAAACCAAGGTTGCAAAAGTTTCTAGGCGGACCTTAAGTGGCCGACTGGGGAGTTGGGTGTACTCGAAAATGGTAAATATAAAAAAAATGGATATTATATATGCGTCAAATATCATAAGAATACTAATATTTATAACAAAATAAGTTATTATCAATATAAATAAGAGAAATGCATTTTTATATAGTAAATTATCCTAAAATTTGCTAATCATTAAATAAAAAAAAGTGATATTATTTTTTTAATATTATAGAAATATGAATTATGTTTCATGTTTTAAGTAAAAATCGTCCCAAGTTGACCGACTAGATGTGATTCTGGCTAAGGTTGATGATCGATTCTTAGTAACTAGGTGGAGTTAAAAAAAACTCCCCTCGGTGGCCATACCTTGTAGCGAGTACTCGGAGAGTACTCGGCATTGGAGACCTACTTTTACAACATTGCCAAAAACAATACTTAAAAACACTAGACCAAGTCTGTCATTGCGCTCATAATATCCCCTAAAAAGTTTATTCTTACAATGAATACTGTAACTATACAATGGCAACCTAATTTGGCTACTATCCAATGCAGATATTAACTTAACCACCAATTTCAGGTCTAGTTAACTAAATCAAAATCCAAGTTACCTCAATTCAACCTCATATCTCTACAACATACTCTAACCACTTAACATAAAAAAACAACGATTAACATGAAATTAACTCCAAAACAAAACAATAGCATCAACAGATTAATACATTAACCTAACGAACCTGTAACTATACAATGCAGATACTAGCTTAAGCACCAATTTCATGTCAAGATAACTAAATTAATATCACAAATCACATCAATTCAACCTCATATTTCTACAACACACTCTAAAGACTTAACATTAAATATTAACAAATAATGACATTAATTAACTCCAAATCATAACAATAGCATCAACACATTAACCTAACGAACCTGTAAGGCTGTAACTATACGATGCAATTATTAACTTAAGCATTAAATTTATGTCTAAATAACAGTAACTGTACAATGCTAATCATGGTGACATCTATGGCCAATTTGATTTACCTACTTTCTACTGCAGATGTTAACTTAAACTCCAATTTCATGTCTAGATAACTAAGGGGGTGTTTGGGATTGCTTATTTTCACTAACTTACAACTTATAAACTTATTGAAAAGTAATAAGGTGTTTGGGATTGCTTATATTGTGAGAGGATAAGTTTCCATAAGTTACAACTTATTAACTTGACGAAAAGTTATAAGGAGGCAAAATAAGGAATCCCAAACACCCCCTAAATTCACATTACAACTCACCTCAAGTCAACCTCGTATCTCTACAACATACTCTAACCACATAGATCAAGTGCTCAACATTAAATATCAACAAATAATGACATGAAATTAACTCCAAATCAAAACAATAACATCAACACATTAACTTAACAAACCTGTAACTATACAATGCAGATATTAACTTAAGCATTAAATTTATGTCTATATAACAGTAATTATACAATGCTAATCTTGGTAACATCTGTGGTCAACCTAATTTAGCTATTTTCCACTGCAGATATTAACTTAAGCACCAATTTCATGTCCATATAGCCAAATTAACATGACAAATCACATCAATTTAACCACATATCTCTATAATATATATATATATATATATATATATATATAATTTCGTTAAATATTATATTAGTATGTTAAGTAATTAACATTTGAATATGTTTAAATATAATGATCTGAGCATTTCTCCTAATCACACGGGTCACTATCCAATGCTGTATTTAAAGAGGTTTTTAGAGATTTATGAACTGTAAAATTTTGTTTATCATTATTCATATCTTATTAATCCATAAGGTATGTTATTATATATATGATTAAATTTAATTTTTGTGTTGTATTTTTTTAACCACTCGTGTATCACACGGGCTCTATCCTAGTTTTACAATGAAACAGTAACTATACAATACTAGTCTTGCTAACATCTATAGTTTAACCTAATCTATCTACTTTCCAACGAAATTATTAACAAAACACCGATTTCACAAATCAACCACTTATCTATACAATAATATGATCCAAAACCATTACTTCAAAATATCAATAACCAAGACCGTCATTGAGCTCATAACTGCCACAAAAGTTCATTAAAATGACGGTCTCAAATCTTACAGTGAAAATTGTGACTATACAATACTAGTCTTGCTAACATCTATACTCATCCAAAATTACCTACTTTCCACTGCAGATATTAACTCCAAATTTATGTCTAGATAACTAAATTAGCATCACAAATCACCTCAATTCAACCACAAATCAACTTTACTCAACATCAAATATCAACATATATTGACATGAAATTAACTCCAAATCAAAACAATAGCAACAACACATTAATGAAAATTTGACCTAACAAACCTGTAACTATACAACGCAGATCTTAACTTAAGAACCAATTTTATGTCTGGAATCTAGATAACTAAGGTAACATCACAAATCGCATCAATTCAACCTCGGATCTCTACAATATACACTAATGACTTAACATTAAAGATCAAAGAAAAATGATATGAACTCCAAATCAAACCAATAGTATCAACACATTAAAATTAACCTAACAAACCGATCTCCTCTCTAATCAAGCATTATAATATTATACAAAAAACACTCTAGTGAATAAAGCAATAAGACAAAACCAGCCCAACCAAACATGAAGTTGCAATTTCAAAACACTGCTAATATGCTCCAAAAACAATACTTTTAAAAATCTCAAAAACACAAGCTGTCATTGAGCTCATAAATTCCCTAAAAGTTTATTCTTATAATGATAAATGTAACTAAATACCAATCAACCTAATTTAACTACTATCCAATGGAGATACTAACTTAAACACCAACTTCATGTCTATAAAACTAAACTAACATCA
Source organism: Bidens hawaiensis (assembly GCF_021521415.1). Lineage (NCBI taxonomy): Eukaryota > Viridiplantae > Streptophyta > Magnoliopsida > Asterales > Asteraceae > Bidens > Bidens hawaiensis. The sequence continues at coordinate 951,223 of NW_027491619.1, read as the reverse complement.
CCAATCACCTCAATTCCATCACAAATCTCTACAACATAATCTAACCACTTAACTCCCTCAACACTAAAAATCAACAAATAACGACTTGAAATTAACTCCAAATCAACTCAACCACATATCTCTACAAAATACACTTAAATATCAACAGATAACAACTTCTATTATTACTGTTCAAAGTAGCCAGCTTCTCTGGTGTACCCATCACAACTCAATTCATCCGTTTAATTAAATTAGCAAATTCTCAAACAGCTTAAAAATCCAAAGACCTAGACTACCATTGAGCTCATAACTGTCGTAAAAATTTCCTCATACAATGGAAAGTATAACTAGACAATACTAGGCTTGCTAACATCTATAGTCAACCTAACATACATTAAGCAGCAATTTCATGTCTAGAGAACTAAATTAACATCACAAATCACCACGTATCTATACAACATACTCTTAACAACTTACCTCAAGCTTACAAATCAACAGATTACAAAATGAAATCAATATAAGGTAACGAACCTGTAACAATAGAATGCAAATACTAATTTAAGCATCAATTTCATGTCTATATAACCAAATTAGCATCACAAATCACCTCAATTCAAACACATATGTCTACAACAATAAAAATCGTAACTGTAATTAACTCAACATCAGATTAAGCTAACGAACCTGCATCGAATTGTTATTGGAAGTAGCCAGCTTCTCTGGCGCGCCCATCGCAAGTGAAATTAGGGCTTGTGGATATGAATTAGAGAAGAATAATAAGGAAGGTGGAAGTAATTGAGAAGAATGTGATGAAATTATTATTACGGTGAAACCCTAGAACCACCACGAAGAAAACCCCTCTTTTGCTTCTGCTTTTGCTTTCTCTCTCTATCTTGTTCAATGAATGAACGAATGCTTTTATACTTCGTTGTTTAGAGAACGAGAGAAATAATTAACTTTCGTTTCCGTGCTCGACTCCTTCGGCTTGCGTACCTGATAATAATAATAATAATAATAATAATAATAAGTTTTAACGAATAACAACTAGAGAATTTTGTACATCCAATCCAAGTTATCTACTATTATATGGAAAAGTCACATGTTTGAAGCCCAATGGTGGTAGATCTGGACGTCCTCAGGATTAAATCAGAGATCACAAATATCTCGATCTTCCTTTATTGAGCTACTCATGTTCTCCCTAAAGTGTTGTCTGTGAGGATTGAAACATAGGTCTCCATTGAAGACCACATGCTTCCTTAGGGATCAGCTTTTTTTCCCCAAATACTCGTACCCATTCAGTACATGTACGTGTCTATTAGGTACGGGTATGGGTACCCAAGTTTACTAATTTAGGTACGGACACAAGTATGGGTATTACAGATACTGGTACCCATTCAGAATATGTAAGGGTTGTTATTATGTTTCTAACACTCATAACTCAACTTTTAAGCGGGATTTTCAAAACCTAATGTTTATCAGTTGAATCAGTTCCTTCTCGATCTATTTGAGTATATTCATGTATTGTGTATTCTTATATTTTTATTTCATGTATGTGTAATTGTGTATATCATTAAATAACATGTATTAACTTTCTTGTTTTTCTATAGAAATTGAGAAAGCAAAAAATAAAGAAAACGGAAACGGGAAAGACGACCAACGAAGATTAAACGAATGTTAACTTTCTTTTCATAAGTTAATTTTGTTTTATACATTTGATAAATAAAATTTTTGAGAGACTTTGTGATATCGATGGTGATCAAGAACCCGACCCGACAGTTGAAGAAGACCCGTCATGCAACCCGGGTTAAAGGACGTAGGGAAGCATGCATGGATAATGTTTCAAGTTTATTTTATATCTTTAATTATCTCTATTTTGAATTGCAAGTTTAAACTCTTTGTGTTTATCTTTTTGTTTGGATACTTATTTCTAAGTTTGGGTTTTTAAAACCTTTAGAAAAAAGAATGTAAAGTAAGTTTTTTGAGTAAAGATTATTATTTAGGTGTTCTATTCTTTGTTCGTCTCTTTGAGGCTTCAAGAGATTACTCGATCCATATAAAATGGCATCGGAGCTTGATGTGATGGCAGGCCGTGGAGAGATTTTTCAGATACCTGCCAATCGTGGTGGAAGGCAGGCTGCCAACCACATGATCTACGAGACATCGAGGAAATTGAACGCCTTCAATGACGAGTACAAGAACTTGAATTACTATACGAGGATCGATGCGAGGAAACTGATTCTGAAGTCACGGTTTGGGACAATGGTGAAGATGAAGAGGAGAATCCTTTTGCTCGAACACTACCACGCCGTTTGCGAGAACCCCAAACGGAAGATCCATTGAGGAGTCTGGGTCTAAAGGTGAATATTCCATAATTTGAAGGGCAATCACAACCGGATGATTTTATCTACTAGTTACGTACGGTAGAAAGAGTCTTTGACCTGCGGGATATTCCCAACAATCTCAAGGTTAAAGTGGTAGCAATTAAACTACGCAAGTATGCTTCTCTTTGGTGGGATCAAGTCAGAAAGAAACGAGCAGAGTTAGGCAAATCACGGGTCCAATCATGGTCTAAGATGAAGAAACTACTCCAAGCTAAGTTTCTTCCCCTTAATATCGTCAAGATGCTTTTATAGAATATCACAATTTAACTCAACAACAATTGGGTGTCGCTGAACTCATTGCATAATTTGACCGGTTGCGCATGCGTTGCGCCGCCGAGGAGGAAGACGAACAATTTATAGCCCGGTTCCTAGGAGTTTTCCATCTGACATCGCCGATGTTGTCCAACTATTACAATATTGGACCTTTGACGATGTATGTCGGTTAGCCCTTAATGTGGAAAAACAACTCAAGGCAAGACCCCGACCCATCCCAAACCGTGTTCCAGTTCCGGCTCGCTCATCCGGAATAGGAGCTAGGCTGAGGGGTTAGGCAATCAAACCTGACGGCACCACAAAAGATGTGGGTTCATCGGGTTCACGAGTATCGAAGTGCTATAGATGTCAAGGCTTGGGCAATGTGGTCCGAGACTGTCCGTCTAAGCATATTGTAACTCTCACTGAGGACACTGAACCAATATATGATACCGAAAACGAAGACGGTGGAGGCCAAGAAGAAAATGAAATTGTGTACCCAGATCGGGGGGGACCTTAGTCGTTCAACGAACCCTTAGCACTGCACCTATGAAAATGGGTGACGATACCTCATGGCTACGAAACAAAATATATTCGAACCATGTGCACTGCTAAGGGTAAAGTATGTACGGTCATCATTGACGGCGGGAATTGTGAAAACATGGTGTCTACTAGCATGGTGGAAAAGCTCGATGTCACACCCCGACCAAAGGCGGCGGAACATGCCGAGGTGTAATGATTGCCCATAAGCACATAACACTAATTAAAGCGACAATATTTGACAAACTCATTTCATTTCACAACATCGAAAATGTCACATAATAATATTCATAAGACAAATATAACAAAATATAGCAAATCATAGATTGTTCGTTTTGCTAATATCCTAAAGGTATTTGATGAAGTTTTCTTCACAATCCCAAATCAACCAAGATGCAAACCTGTAACATTTCATAAAATAAAGTTTGTCAACACAAAGGTTGGTGAGCAATTCATAAGTTTTGAACAAGTATGTATATAATAAGAAAATGCCACAACTTGTATACGAAACAATAGATAATAGCAATAATTTGGATAAAATCGCTAATAGAATTACGTTAGCGACACCTAGCTATAACGGGATGCCAAATAGTCTAGGGTTTTATAGTTATCGTTAATAAGAATACATTACGACACCTTGCTATAAGAGAATACCAAATAACTAAGGATTTATGAATCAACCCTCCAAAAGCAGTAAACACATTAGCATATAATCATGTAAGCATAGAACACCAAATCGAGCACTTATTTAACTAAAGTATACAATAACGTTTGTGGTTTAAGACCCAAGTATAAAGCATTTAGTTTGAATAAGTATGAAATGTCACCCCCAAAACGAAAGATGAAAAATGGGTTATGAAAGTACTCACATTCAAGTAATAAACTTGAAAGATGATAATTTGGAGATTTGCCGGAACGACGGGTTTAACGAACAAAGCCTAAAAGTAAAGAAGTCTCGGATTTAGAAAGGTTGTCTTGAAAGTCTTTAAGTAAAATAAATGTTGAGAAAAGTAAACAATTCTTCAAGGTTTATTGTGTAACTATATAAGAATTTATAATAATAACCCTTTATGTCACACCCTGACTTAGGGTCTAGGCGTGTGACCACAAGTTGATACCTGTTTTGTAAATATATCATAGTTATGGGTTAATTTTAGCGGAAGACTTTAGGTTTGAATATAATATTAATTTACATTGAAAATTTTCTCGGGAATTAAATACCCGAGTATTAGTTTACAAAAGATATGTTTCATATTACAAGGATTTTAGTTTATCAAAAACGGAGCCATCTTGTACGCGCTTCTATCTTCATTAAGACTCCAATCCTTGCTAATGCTACTTATGCTTAATCACGTGCAATTGGTTGGAAAAATACGCCAGCTATATGCTGGTGAACACGTATGACTCTATAAAACATTTGAATGGCATTATAATACAAATATAGTTTTCTCGACAAGCTCAGCGGAAGCATTTCTATATCTGGTATATGTACCACTACCCTATAGACATAACGGTATTCTCCGAGCCACAAGGCCCTGAACAGAGAACTAGTCATGACCGTTTTTGCCTGCGGCCACCTGGCCTTTGACTGATTAGGCTTAACAGTTATGTTTGGATCAAGACACATGTGTATTCGGTCTGATTTGATTTTATTCTCTACTTTGTATTATAACGTTTTAGAGATCACATAATCTCATGTAAACATTGTCTGACTCGTTAAGACAAACACCCATTCATCTTATCGAGTATATGTTTTGACTGGTTGAAAAGGTTAACGTATTCACCTGTACGGTCGGAGTTGGAAAACCTTGATTGTGAATGATTGAGAATGATATTTAACCTATACATAAATAGGTTTTTATAAATACCTGAATGATGTTTTGATTAAGCTATGATTGCTAAGCTTAACCTTGAAATCGTTTATCTTTGATTGTGAATGAAAACACTTAGTTTTTATGTGACGTTTGATGTAGCATGCTTTGGCTTATAGGTTATAACACGTTGGTAAGTTTCTCCAGATAAGTAAACGGGTCCCCTGGTTGATTGGGATTTGTACATATTACTTTTCCTTAGGCAAGAAACTTACTACTAGTGATACCACCCTTACAGTTACTACATGTCCGTCAAAATATATCTTTGTTTAATATTACTTTGCTATGAAGTAACGTTTATGAAAAACTCGTTTATGAATGTGAATGTTTACAAAATACTTTCAAGGTTAAAGGCCATAGCCTCGATAGATTGTCTAAGCTATAATTCAAATAACTTAAATATAACTCCTGTTAGGGCATGAATTTTATGCTAAGGATCCATTATTCTTGACTGTCTTGTGAATAGATTATCCTTAAGATATGTTTCAAGTTATGAAGGATCAAGGATCCTCGGTATTATTTATTTACTAATGATTGTATTTGAATGGTGATGTGTTAGCCAGGTATAACGACTTTATGACTCGGTCTACCTTAAACTTCGCTACTGGAAGCTCCCAAGCACGTGGTCAGTGAACGTTGGAGCAGTTGTAGACGAGTGGCGGGTTTTTAGGAAATGTTGTTAGTTGATATTACTTTATAATCATTGAGATAACGATCAATTAGACTCACTTTTATACACACACACTCAGAGCAGAACTAGTTTTTCTGTCTCCACATTAGCACTCGTTGTAACATTGATCGTAATCTCCAAAACACTTGTAACCTTTTTGTGATTAATAAATTGGTGATCGACGTGTTGTCATCACCCGGGGTTTTTTTCTTTTGATCTGAACAAGATCAAAGGGTTTTTCCTCGCAACAAATTGTTGTGTTCATCTCAATTTCGTTCATATATTCATTGTTATCAATTTAGCACTAAACCTCACCTAACAGATTTGGATACATTATCCTTAGCTGATTTTTATCCAAAACAATTTGGCGCCCACCGTGGGGAGATTGGTGCTATAATCCAGAAAATACCCTATCATTTTCAACCTTTTCATACCCATATCACCATCAATGGCCTCTCAATCAACCTCTTCTTCATCAACCATGCCAACTTCGGTTCCTCTCTCATCAAGAACCTTGTCGTCGATGCCTCCGCTAATCACGGGAGCACCATGAGCTACTGCTACTGGGAACAAGACACAACTGCCAGTCTTCCAGAGCTCGTCAACTACCGCTGCCACTTCGGTAGTTAATACTAACAATGATGTTTCTAATATGTTTTCACAGGTCAAAGCATACATGGAGCAACAAACCATGACTAACCAGAGGATCCTCCGGGAGATAGAAGACCTCAAGAGGACTAAGAGGCCGGCAGAGGATCAAACTCCTCTAATGCCTAGGATGCTGGATTTCACTATTCTAGGATCCTTGGCTCAACATCGCAAGGATCATACATCCTTCAACCGGGGTCCACGGGTCAGCCAGCTCAAGGATCCTCAACTTTTCAGCAAGGATCATCCATCCTTCAACCGGGGTCCATGGGTCAGATAGCTCAAGGATCCTCAATATTTCAGCAAGGATCATCCATCCTTCAACCAGGGTCCATGGGTCAAATAGCTCAAGGATCCTCAGCATTTCAGCAAGGATCATCCATCCTTCAACTGGGGTCCATGGGTCAGCGAGCTCAGGGATCCTCGACCTTTCAGCAAGGACCATTGATCCTTCAACCAGGATCCTTTGGACCATATCCTCAAGGATCCTTCAACTCCCAACCACTGGGATCCTTTATCCACAATCAAGGATCCTTCTTCCAGGATCTAGGATCCTCTGGGGTTCAACATCAACGATCCTCTGAGATCCATGAAGGAGATATAATCCCCATGCAGACCATAGCGTCGCGTGGACCAACTCCTATAGCAGACACTTCTTATCTCAGTCATTCTTCTGGAATGCCAACCTTTACACAACAAAGAGGTAACACGTATGATCCCATATCCTTAGATGCTAACCGTGGTTCCATGAAGGATGTAGGTATCAACCAAGCAATGGCTAAGGAACTGCAGAAACTTAAGGATATGATATCCAGCGTACCCGGGGTGATCCGTCCAATCCCTGAGATACCGGAGGGGAGCCACAAGTTATCTAGATTTGCTCCACCTATTTGTGATGCTGAAATCCCAAAGCGATTCCAGAACCCCAACATGAAGACTTATGATGGGACTACTGATCATGAGGAGCATGTAGCTCAATACAGAGAAAGGATGGAGATCAATCCCATTCCTGAGAGATTTAAAGAAGCTTGTTTATGCAAGGGTTTCGGATCCACACTGACAGGATCTGCATTAAAAAGGCTGCTAAGTCTTCCTCCCTTTTCAGTTACTTCTTTCTCACACTTAGTTAACTTGTTCAACAGTCAATTTTCCTGTAGTAGGAAATTTGAGAAGTTAACTAGTGATTTATACCGAGTTATCCAACCTAGTGATGAATCCCTTAGGGATTTTGTTAAAAGGTTCGGCAGGGAAGCTCTGAAAATCCCTAATCTTGACATGGCTACTATTGTTGAAGCATTCAAGATGGGACTTCAGAGGGGCTCCCCCTTTAATGATGATATTGTGATGACTCCTTGCAGGTCCTTAAATGAAGTTAGAAACAGGGCACTCAGATTCATACGGTTGGAAGATGACAAGAGGATCCAGGATCGTCTGGGGAATCAAACAAAGCAAGAATCTTCCAACAAGAAGCAAGGATTCTCATTCAAGAACAACAGCTCGAAACCCTACTTCAAATTCAACAATCAAAACGTTCAAGCTGTTGAAGAAGAGGATGATGATGAGGATTACCCCAATATCTCAGAATATTGCTTCTCAGTAGATACTCATGGTTTAATTTGTGCCATGAAGGATCTAGGTGAGAAAGCGAGGTGACCCCGAAAGAACGAAAAGTTAACCACCTTAAAAGACAAATCCAAATGGTGTGCCTTCCATGAATATTTTGGCCACATGACGGACAATTGTATCGGTTTAAGGAGGGAAATAGGATACCTCCTGAGCAAAGGCCACTTCAAAGAGCTATTGGGAAGAAAAAAGTCAAGGATCCAGGATCCCGAAGATGTTCCTAAAAAAGAAACTCCGCCCCCACCAGATGCTCAAGTGATCAACTTCATTTCCGGTGGCTCAGACATATGTGGAACTTCTTTCTCCGCAGCTAAGAGGCTGGCCAAAGAGACCAAGTTGGATAACGGGGAACGACCGGTTATATCCACCACCTTGACGACTGACAAAATGATCTTCTTTGATGAAGAAGATAAATCAAGCATCTAGGATCCACATCATGACGGTTTGATTGTTACTTTTTTTTATTGCTAACCATTATGTACGCAGGATCCTTGTTGATGGTGGAAGCTCGGTCAACATCATCCAACATGATGTCCTTCAAAAGATGAACATCCCAGACTAAGAAATCATCCCGAGGACGTTGATATTAGTCGGATTCAATGGAGAAACCAAAAGGACATTGGGGGACATCAAACTCCAAATATACATCGAAGGGTTAAACTCTTACCAAAAATTTTGTGTTATAGATAACCTTTCTTGTTGCAATGTTATTTTAGGCAGGCCTTGGCTACATGGGATGATGGCAGTAGCCTCTACTTACCACCAATGTATCAAACTACCAACTCCTTGAGGAGTGTAAGGATAGATGGTGACCAAGTCGAAGCCAAGAACTACTACTCCTCATCAATGAAGCCTGCAGCTAAACAAACGATAGCATAGCAACCACAACAACATCCTAGGGACATGTTGGAAGCTCATGAGAAGGACTTAAAGGAAGTATCCTTAGACTCCGAGGACCCAAATGCGAAAGTCTTCCTAGAATCCAGTATCCCTAGTGAAATAGAGGAGGATATGATATCCTTTCTAAAGCGAAGAAAGTCCACATTTGCCTTCAAACATTCAGACATGACAGGTATTTTTAAGGAGGTAATTACTCACAAGATAGGCCTTGATTTATCTATTAAACCCGTCCATCAGAAGCGAAGGAAATTCGCTCCTGATAGGAACAAGAAAATACAAGAAGAAGTTGAAAAACTTCTTAATGCCGGTATGATCAGAGAGGTTAAGTATCCTCGATGGTTAGCTAATGTGGTTGTTGTTTCTAAAAAGAATGGAAAGTGGAGGGTGTGTGTCAATTTTACTGATTTAAACAAGGAATGCCCCAAGGATCCTTTCCCATTACCACATATAGATTCCATGGTGGATGCAACGGCAGGACATGAGATGCTCACCTTTATGGATGCTTCCTCTGATCAAGAGGATACAACATTCATGACTCCCACCGGCATATATTGTTATATTGCTATGCCATTCGGACTAAGAAATGCAGGGGCAACATACCAAAGACTGGTCAACATGATGTTCAAGGATCAGCTAGGCAAAACCATGGAAGTCTACATAGATGATATGGTGGTGAAGTCAAAGAGAGCTGAGGATCACCTCAAAGATCTTGAAAAAGCTTTCAACATCGTTGATCAGTACAATATGAAGCTGAATCCTTCAAAATGCCACATTGGTGTCAAGGCTGGGAAGTTCCTAGGATACATTGTGACCAAAAGAGGAATAGAAGCAAGCCCTGATCAGATGGAAGCCATCGCCAACTTGAAGTCTCCTGCGAATGCTAAGGATGTCCAAAGACTGACGGGGAGAATAGATGCTCTCAACAGATTCATTTCCAGATCCTCGGAGAAGTGCAAATATTTCTATGACATCCTTTGGAAAAACAAGAAGTTTGAATGGATAGAGAAGCATGTAGTCGCCCTCAAAGCATTGAAAGATTATTTATCCTCAGCTCCAGCTCTAATGAAGCCTGTGGATGGAGAATCCTTATATCTCTACCAAGCTGTTTCAGGAAATGCTGTAAGTGTTGTCCTTGTGAAGGATCATGAAGGTGAACAACATCCCGTTTATTATGTAAGTAAAAGTCTTTTAGATGCAGAAGCCAGGTATTTTCATTTAGAAAAATTAATTCTTGCACTTATTATGGCTTCTACTAAATTAAGACATTATTTTGAGACTCATACTATTATTTTGAGAACTAACTATCTTGTTAAGAATGTTATTAGAAAGTAAGAATTGTCAGGTAGAATGGCCAAGTGGGCTGTGAAACTGAGTGCATATGATATTCAATATGAGCCCAGAACAGCCATCAAGTCACAAGCATTAGCAGACTTTGTGGCTGATTTCAGCAGTGACATGCAAAAGGAAGCTGATTTAGAAGTCCAACAACTAGAAGAAACTAAGGATCCTTGGATCCTCTTCACAGATGGAGCATCCAACATAAGAGAAACGGGATTGGGCATACTACTGAAATCGCCACAGGGGGACATAATACCTCAGTCCATTGCATGTGCATTTCAAGCCACCAACAATGAGGTAGAGTATGAAGCACTTATTGCAGGTTTACTTTTAGCCAAACAAATGAGGATCAGGTATCTTCAAGTTTATATGGATTCTTTACTTGTAACTAACCATTATAACGATTCTTATATCGTGAAAGGTGAAAAAATGATCAAGTATTTAGAAATTGTGAAGGAGTTAGCAAAATCCTTCGAGTTGTTTAGTATCATACAGGTACCAAGAGAAGAAAATGTTGGGGCAGATGCCTTAGCTAATTTAGCTTCATCCTTGAAATTTCCAAAAGATACGAAGATCCCAATCATCCATATACTCTCGCCAGCAATAGGAGAACAAGAAGTTGGGGAGATAACAACTGACAAACAGATCGTACTTTGGGATCCATTATCCTTAGCTAGCCAAGGATCCTGGATCCTCCCAATTAAGAGATACGTTCAAACTGGAGAGATTCTAGCCACGGAGAATCCCAAATCTTTCAAACTCAAGGTATCACAATATATTTTATTAGATGATATGCTATACAGGAAATCTCTTACAAGACCATACTTGAGGTGCATCGAGGACCCTGAAATCCAAGAGGTGATCAAAGACTTTCACGAAGGTGATTGTGATAATCACATTAGAGGTAGAGCCCTGTTTTCTAGGATTCTAAGAACATGATACTTCTGGCCAACAATGAAGAGAGATGCCATGGAATACTCTAAGAAATGTGATGCATGTCAAAGACATGCAAATATCCTACATCAACCAGCAGAACCTATGTATCCTATATCCTCATCATGGCCTTTCATGGAGTGGGGCATGGATATTGTGGGTAAACTACCTAAGGCACCAGGAGGAAAAGTATTCATGCTTGCAATGACTGATTACTTTTCAAAATGGATAAAAGTAGAAGCTTTTGTTCAAGTACGCGAAAAATAGGTTATATCCTTTATTAAAAGAAATATTATTACTAGATTTGGCATTCCTTCAAAAATTATTTGTGACAATGGTTCCTAGTTTATCATGAAAAGAACCACTAACTTTTGTGACAGTTGGGGGATCAAGATGATTACTTCTACACCGGTACATCCTCAAGTTAATGGTCAAGCAGAGTGTAACATCCCGAAATTTCAAAAGTAATATTAATTTTATTATTTAATATTGGTGGGAAAGGTTTACTTGGGTTAGTGGGAAATAATAAGATTAAGTAGGGGTTAACACGAGTCGGACTATTGTTGGGTAATGAATATGGGTTATGGACTTGGGTTAATAAGGAAGGAAGATGGACCATGGGCTCAAGCCCATGATCCATAATATTTAAGCCTTAAATCACCCTTTAATCCTTTCATTTCACATATTCCATACACCACCAAAACACACACTTAGCTCTCTCTCATCCTACTCTCTCTCTCTCTAGCCGAAACCAAGAAGAAGAAGAAGGAGAATCGGTTTTCAACCCGAGGTAAGATTAGTATGATGTTGTATGAACCCAAACCCGTTAGATTTAGTCACGAATCGACGAGCCGACACTGTTAAACCATTGAAGTCACGAGATCCCTGTGGAATCGGGCATAAACCGAACCTAAGATGAGCTTAGGGATCACCCTAGCTCAGATCTGGATCGAACGGGACGAAAAATAGTGAAAACGATGGTGAAACAAGCGAGATCCCGTCAAGATCCCGTTATTCTGGCAACGGCGGCGCCGGAGAATGTTTGTACGAGGATGTCATAATAGTCTGACATTCTGACCTAACCCTAGTTCGTTAACGGGAAGTTAACGAACTAGAGTTAATTCGTTAACGAAGAGTTAATGAATTAGAAGTAATTCATCAAGGTGATTCGCTAACGAAAGCTTAACGAACTAGCCTTAGTTTGTATCTGTAACACCCTTGGCAAACACAACATTGTCCCACCCTTAGGCTATCCCACATCGGCCATGGACAAGAGAGATCACTGGTTCATAAGTAATGTCCTGCCTCTTCAATCACCAACGCGTTTTGGGCAACCAAAAACAAATCCGTGAGCTGTTCATGGGCAGAGCGGACAATGTTGGTGGTGCGAGGGGCGGGATGTTACAGGTGGTATCAAAGCGAGGACTTCGATAATTATGTAGACCTCCATAATTACTTAGATCGTCGGATGGTCCATATAACTCGTCTCATCATGTGGGTTACAAATCGTTTGCAAAACATGATTTTTGGAGAAAAACAAAAGTTTAATACGTTTAGGTTATAATTAGAAGATAGTAGTTGTGTAAAATATTTTTAAAATGAATTGAATTTTTATTTTTTTTGTATCGTTTTAATAAAATATGAAAAATTCAAAACATCTTTTGAAGGTGTAGTTTTGCAAAAAGGTTTCTGTGAAAAGATAGATCTTATTGTATGAGTTAAATCCACCAATATATATATATATATGTATGTATCATTCTTTAAATATTGTAACAATCGTATTTTAAACGTATTAATTATATCTATTAAGTTAGATTTTCGTTAAAAGATTTAAACAAAATAATTATTTTAGATCTTAATACATATTATATACATAATTAATTATTTGTTCGTTCGGATAATTATAAGTATGTCTCAAGTTATATTTATCAAATTATTTTATTTAATTTGTATATTTAACTATATATTTATTTAAATATTATTATTGTAAGCATATCGTATATCTTAATTCTTTAAAATGATTTAAGTTAATGGATTTTATATTTTATCAAGAATAATCAATAGTATTTTATAAATAATAATTAATCATCTTTTAAATGTATGATAAACAACAATATTTATCTTTGCAATAATAACTATTATAGAATTCCATTGATCAATCAATAACCATCTTAATCCCAAACCTAACTCAAATCACATTGAAATCTTAATTTATTAAATTATGTTATATCTTTATAATTTATCTTATTATCTCATTAATAACTAGGAACACTTGTCATCGCGTCTCGAGAAGCTCGGACTCATTTAACTTAGTTTCTTTCACCGTTTCATTATCGCTTGTTCTACTTTATCAGGTGAGTAATCACTCCCCTATTTTACTTGTTTTCAACTGTTTTGGGGACACTTGCGTACCATTTATCAAATTATTTATCTTATTGTTTCTCAAATGCAAACTGTGATCTTTGTGTGGTGTATCAATTGAATGACTACTTGTTACTTGATATTTGCTTACTTGCTTATTTGAATCGCATTCGGAGAGGTCCAACATAATCTCATTATAGTATGATCATACGACCGTCGCAGTGGCCGGAGCCAGATCACATTGGCAATGGTTTCACCGACACTCAATTACTTGCTTATCGATTTCATTGTTTATGCTCACAGATAACAGTTTTGCTTATGTTTATTCTATTATTTATATCATTATATATTATCATTTTTGTTTGTGTCAAAACTGGTGATCTACTCACTCAACATGTGTTGTTGACAAATATATATTTTGTACGCATTCGCAGGTTATAGATTTGGATTGCTTATCGAACTGAAGCTCACGTAGATATGATTTTAGGATAATAAACATATACAAGAATAGTTGGTTTTGTATTTGTAATTTTTTCTTATTTTTGTTGTATTTAAATGTTGTTTGATAATAAATAAATAAATTAGATATTGTCGCTTTATAATTTAATGATAGTATCTTGAGAGCTGTGACAATCAGCTCACGCCCTGACATTTCCCGCATTAGGTTGGGGTGTGACAGTATCCAATTCGTTAAAGAGAAAGATGACGAACTAACTCCAATTCGTTAAGTAGTTCGTTAAGGAAGAACTGACGAATGAACCCCCAGTTCGTTAAGGGTTCGTTTCGTTAAAGGACCAGTTCGTTATAAAGGTCCAATTCGTTATGAAAGATGACGAACTAGAATAACGAATCAGCTAAGGAAAGATAACGAATCAGATCTGGTGCTAGAACAAATTAGACTGTGATCTGGTAACGAGTTAGGCTTAATTCGTTATAGAAAATGTGATGGTGAATAAAATAATAATTTAAAATCCTAATGGAAAATGTGTTAAGACAGTTAATGGAAATAAAATTTTTCCAAACTGACCTGGTAGCTCGATCCCAGCCAGGGGCTCTGCCTCTTGGACCCTACTAGGGGCTGCCGCCCCTAGACCCCGCTGCCAGGGGTGCTGCCACCGGACCCCCGTTCGTTGAGAGTAATAATTAAACTAGAAACGCGATATAGAGAGTGATAGTAATCAATGCGCATAATTGTTATACAGTTTAGGGGTGAGCAACTTAACCTCCATAACCATTTAACCGAACCATAACTGACATAACCGAACCGATTTAACCGATAACTGACATAACCGGTGGGTCGGTTTAATGAAATTTTAAAAACCGTCAAATACGGGTCAGTTTTGATTAAAGATAATTCCAAAACCGCCATAACCGAACCGACCCATTTATTTAACCAACAATATGTTTGGGATTAACTTCCACCAAGAATGTTGTTGGATTATATCATTTTGATGTTTTTGTTTCAACGTTTTTTATCAAATGAAGTTGAATTTCATTGTTAGATTATATAATGTCATTCTTTTTAATATTTGGTATTAATATTAACGATTATATACTTTGTTAGATTATGTCATGTTGTTTTTTGTAATAATCGGTACCAAACTTTTAAGACCAATTACATTTTGTTGGTTACGGTTAACAGACCCATAACCGCTCATTATAACCTACAAAACCGATTAACCATAATCGCCATAACGGGTCGGTTATGGTTATGGGTATTCATTAACCGAAATATCGGTTATGGTTATGGGTTTGGCTCAAAACCGCCCCAAACCGACCCATGCACACCCCTAATACAGTTAGCCGTGCACAGCTAAAGAAAGGAGTAACCATTAACGGAAGAAGTAACCAAGTTCAAGTGAGTTTCGAGCCCCACTTCCTTGTTATGTTTTCGGGGTTGTGTGCATACTGGATGTGATAGTTAATACACTTACCTTAAGTGGTAGGTGTATGCCTTGTACGATTTATGCATGATGATGTTAGTACATGAATGATCTTCGGACATTGCATGTACTGGCAGGTGATAGTCAAAGATATGACTATATAAATAAATTTGATATATGAATGATTGATTGTCGTACGTGAACGATATTCGGATATTGCGCGTACTGTCAGTTTATAAATAAAGATATAAATGTCATATGTAATATATGGATGATGTATGAACATTATAAATGAACACTTGTCGGGGCCTGAACGATCTTCAGATATTGCACGTACCGACAAGGGGTATGACTATTAAACGAAGGATGTGAAGAACGCCTAGCGTGTTCTCATGCTACTGTGTACTTATTGTACATGTATACATGTACATGAATGGTATGTAAGTTCTATGTCCGACATAGTAAGTTAGGACGGCAAATACCTCTAACTTTCGTTGGACATAGACTTGGCATGTGGTGGCGTAGTTAAGGACTGCGGGCCTTATACGTGTTATATATGTTAGATGGGAACATAATTAAGGACTGTGGGCCTTATACGTGATATTGATGATAGATGTGAACGTAGATAAGGACGGTGGGCCTTATACGTATTATAGATAATAGACGTCAACGTAGATAAGGACTGTGGACCTTATACGTATTGTAGATAGGCCCCAGCATCGGAAGGACTGTGGACCTTATACGTGCTGTATTTGTGTTGTGGTAGCATAGGGGAAAACTGTGGACTTCGTACGTACTATGGTTAGGTTGCGACATAGGGAAGGACTGAGTACCTTGTAGATGTTGTTAATATAGGATGGTATAGGGAAGGACTGCGGACCTTGCACGTACCATAATTTGGTGAACATAGGTAAGGACTGCGGACCTTTCACGTGTTCACGACTGTGACATTCGTCAAATTTAGATCTCGAATTATATTCGTTTTTGTAAACTTTTAATACATAAACCCAACTCAACATTTTAAAACCTTATTTATTTTATAATATTATAATATACCTCGACCGTAAATAAAATCGATGTTTGTCATATTATACTATCGTTAAGAAAAACATAAGGAGTTCAAAATGATTTTCGTAAAGTCGTTACGATGTTGTACAAACCTTTAAGCTCGTATTAAACCATTATTGAAACTTGAGGGGCCAAAATGTAACATCTATAGCCCACTTATATAAACCAAAAAAACCCTAACCTTATCTTATTTATCATCCTAGCGCCCCCCCCCCCTTGAGCCTTTTCCGGCGACGGCGAGAAGCCTGCGATACTCCGACGACACCCCACCACCTCCGAAACACCACTCTTTCTTCCTCCGGCCACCACCTCCCACCCACACCATCTTCTTCCTTCCCTCTTTTCGAGCGCCGTAGTCGTCATTCGAGATTCCGGCCACATCCGGCGAGCCCTAACACACACACAACACAGCCGCTCTCTCATTCCTTCTCCGGTCGCTTTTCCAGCGACCGGAAAACCGTGTCTCTCTCTCTCACGGCTTCTCTCTCTCTCTCTCTCTCTCTCCGGCCGCGGTCACAAATCTCCGGTGGTTTCGGCTCGGGTTTTTCTCGGTGTAGAACCACTACCTCACGATCACCTAATAGGTAAATTAATTTGGGTGTCGGTGTTATTAATTTTCATATATTGAATTTAAGATTTAAATTCGTTAATAACCGGTTATATATATTTGGTTATATACTTTGAAACGAGTCGGTTTGAGTATAGAGTTATTTTTTATTTGGGGAAAAGACGAACACTCGGGAAATGGTTATATTATTTTCTTATGGGTTTAAGTTAACAATTGATATTTTGTTTCGGTTAGTTGGTACCTAAGTTGTTGAACTAGAGGTCACGGGTTCGAGCCTCATCCTAGACCGGTGTTAGTATTATTTTTATACTTAACAAATCTCGATTACTATTAGTACTAATATTATTACACAAAAATTATTATTAGTATGTTAAACTTACTATTATATGTATCCATTATTAATATTATTATTTATATCATTATTATTATAAATATTAAAGTTGTTATTATTATTAATAAAGATCATATTATTATTATTTAGTAAAATCTTATTTTTTTATCCATAATTATTAGCAATAATATTATTATATTTTTTTGTGAACCCGTTTAGAAATCGAGCCAACATCGAGTATGGTATCATTATTTACTATCAATATTATTTATTATTACTATTTTTATCAACAACATTTTAATTTATACTAAGACTTTTATTCTATAATTATTATTAGTATTATTAATAATAATTATTATTATAATTATTATACTATATTAGTATTAATAAAAATAGTTATTGTTATTATTATTATCTTATATATCCATTTATATATATATATATATATATATATATATATATATACATATATATATATATATAACATATTTTTTTAGAATCATTATTATCATTACTATCATTACCTTTAATAATATTATTATAAACTTTATTATCTCATTTTTATGAAAACCGAACTCTTGATTTAAAACCCGTCTTGTTTCTATTTAATATTGGTTTAGTTATTTAAAAGCCCAAATAAAATAATATCATTTTCATATTAATTACCAATTAAGTACGAGTCTCTAATCAATAACAAATTAACCAGTATTCCGATTTACAACCGAACCTCATCGTTCAATGTTTCCAATATAGTTTCATTATGGTTTCAAGTTCATTAATATATATTACATTATTTATTTTAGATAAGGTGTTTACCGTTTCAAGTCGGATCTGTTCGTTTACCGTTCGAGCTTCATTTATTTATCTATTTATTTCTCGATTCATCAATCGAGGTGAGTACTTTCATACCCCTTTTTCCATCTTTCATTTTAGGGTGACATTTCATACTTATCAAACTAAATGCTTTATTTACTTGAATCTTTAAACCAACAAACGTGATTGCATACTTTACTTATATAAATGCTCGATTTGGTGTTATATGTTTACATGCTTATGTGTTTACCGCTTTTGGAAGGTTGATTCATAAATCCGTGAACTATCTGGTATTCTTTTATAGCACGGTGTCGTTAATGTATTCTTATTAACGACTTCACGAAATCCCGAATCCATTTGGTATTCTTTTATAAAGGGTGTCGTTAATGTATTCTTATTAGCGATAACTATTTAGCATGAGGCGGGTAGCCTCATGGACACTATGATCCGAGTATACTTGGTTGTTACCATTTAGAAAGGGTCCGAACCATTTATCTTTTGCATATCTAAGTTGTTGCTTTTATTTATTGTTTTGTATACAAGTTTTGTGGCTTTTTATTACTATATACTTATATGCTCAAACTTATGAATTGCTTACCAACCTTTGTGTTGACAAACTTTATTTTATGAAATGTTACAGGTTTGACTTTTGTTGACTCGAGGACTTGATGAGAAACGTTACCAAGACTATTAGGGTATTAGTAAAACGAACAATATGCTTGCTATTTGTTTATATGAACGAGATGTGTTATTATTGATTTGTTGAAATGAAATGAGTTGAATAATTATTGTCACTTTACATAGTGTCTTGTATTTGTCCAATCACGTTGCACCCCGGCATGTTCCGCCACCTTTGGTCGGGGTGTGACAACGACCTTGAGTACAGGTATAGACGGCGGACTATGAATGTACACTCGGAAGACTGAGGTTAGTGATTGTAGATATGTATGTATGTATGGTAGTAGGGTAATTGATTAAGTATGGGTACGTATCTTCGGATATGTACGTATGTATGTTATCCGTATGTGTTTTATATCGCCTGATTAACTAGAACTCACTCAGCATAGCTGACTTTTAGTATGCACGCAGGTGATCAGGCTGATGAGTTAGCATGAGGATGGCACGTGGCATGGACTGAACGGCTGGCATTTGAAGATGGAAGAAATGATGGTTTAAATATGATGTTTTATGTTATGGTTTCAAAGAAAAGATTTAATGTTTTGTAATGAATGATTTAAGTTAACATTTCCGATATAGTTTTAATTAACCATGATTTGTAAGAACTGTGTTTATGAGTAAATCCAACGTCAAAAGTGAGGCACCGGTAACGGGGCCTTACACAGAGTCAAGCAACAAGATCATCATCATCAACCTGAAAAGGAAGCTAGGATCCAAGAAAGGAAAGTGGGTTGAAGAACTACCTTATGTTCTTTGGGCAGACAGGAGAACACCCAAGAATGCAACAGGCCAAACACCCTTCTCATTGGTGTTTGGGTCAGAAGCGGTAGTCCCCACAGAAATGGTGGTCCCTACAGCCAGAACAAACATCCGTGATCCTAAGGCCAATGAAGAAATCCTTCTTGAAGACTTAGATATTGTTGAAGAACTCAGAGACCTTGTCAAAATCAGAATGGCGGCATATCAACAAAGGGTAGCTGGGGTATACAACAAGAATATCAGAATCAGAAGATTACAAGAAGGAGATTTAGTCTTGAGAAAAGCCTTCTATAATACAACCAATCCGGCTGATGGTAACCTAGCACCCAAGTGGAAGGTCCTTATTTGATTGAATCGGAGGCCGAAAAAGGGGGCATATCATTTGCTCATTATGTAAGGAAACATGTTACCAAGAGCATGGAATGTTATCCACCTCAAGAAATACTTTTTCTGATCAGGATCAAGTATCCTCTGAGGATCAAGTATCCTTAAAGGGTCATGGATCCTAAAATCGGTAATATCTATCTAATCACTTATTCACTCTTGATTTTTGCTTATCTATCTATTTATTTCTCGGTTCATCAATCGAGGTGAGTACTTTCATACCCCTTTTTCCATCTTCCGTTTTGGGGTGACATTTCATACTTATCAAACTAAATGCTTTATTTACTTGAATCGTTAAACCCACAAACGTGATTGTATACTTTACTTAAATAAATGCTCGATTTGGTGTTATATGTTTACATGCTTATGTGTTTATCGCTTTTGGAAGGTTGATTTATAAATCCGTGAACTATCTGGTATTCTCTTATAGCACGGTGCCGTTAATGTATTCTTATTAACGACTTCACGAAATCCCAAATCCATTTGGTATTCTCTTATGGAGGGTGTCGTTAATGTATTCTTATTAACGATAACTATTTAGCATGAGGCGGGTAGCCTCATGGACACTATGATCCGAGTATACTTGGTTGTTACCATTTAGAAAGGGTCCGGACCATTTATCTTTTGCATATCTAAGTTGTTGCTTTTATTTATTGTTTTGTATACAAGTTTTGTGGCTTTTTATTACTATATACTTATATGCTCAAACTTATGAATTGCTCACCAACCTTTGTGTTGACAAACTTTATTTTATGAAATGTTACAGGTTTGACTTGTTGACTCGATGACTTGATGAGAAACGTTACCAAGACTATTAGGGTATTAGTAAAACGAAAAATATGATTGCTATTTGTTTATATGAACGATATGTGTTATTATTGATTTGTTGAAATAAAATGAGTTGAATAATTATTGTCACTTTAAATAGTGTCTTGTGTATTTGTCCAATCACGTTGCACCTCGGCATGTTCCGCCGCCTTTGGTCGGGGTGTGACAGATTGGTATCAGAGCCACAAGACTATAAGATAGGTGGTTAGACGTAACGACCTAGTTTAGTCTTTACTTTAGGGTCCTTATACGTGTTGCCTATATGTGTTTACCCTACTTGATTGTTCATTACACTTGTTTATTTATATACTTATTTATTTCATCAAATTGTATATATACACAAATACTAGAAACTACTAAGGTATCCTTACCTTACTTTTATTTAATTTTATTTATACGCATACACACACTTTCATAGTACTCCAAGGTATTCTTACCTTAAAACTCAAAATCATTAGTTTTTATTGTGTTTTATGGATCACGAGCTTAACTTGGATCCCGTTGTTTCAAATCTCCTTAAAGATTGTCTCATATGAGATGACCACTTTAAGTAGTCGAATGCGAGCGTTCCGCCCGCCATCCAAATTTTCGGTGTTAAAACAATAGAACTACGGTGATTTCCTGGACTAGTGTTTTGACATGATGTTGTATCCCGATTTATTATTTTGTTACAATCGTTATTTGAGTCGAAAACATGAAAAAGACGTGGTGGTTCATGCACGATTTTTTCCACCTTTAAATTTTAAAACATTATTATTACGTTTCTAGAAATTAAACCATTTTCCTTTATTTTGTTATAAATTCTTATCATAAGTCTTCATTTATAAATGTTATGTTTTTCTTATTGTTAATAATTCTTTTATATCTCGATTTTATATGGTAAAGTTTTACACCAATTTTCCCATTTTGATTTCACAAGGATTTTTATTGCAATTTTGTTCATTAATTTCTCTTCGTTATAAAAAGGAAAATAAATATATGTATATATAGAGTTTGATCTATTCATAAAAATTTTTAATATGCCATTTATTGCCATTAAGACGACTTACAAACAAAAATCTTATTATATAAATTTCATCATATTAAGAATGTTTTATGATAAATTTCACCTCAACTTTTCAAGTAAATTTCCTATTGAATAAACCTTAAATTGTCTTTAAAGTCCTTGTACAAAATTTTATAAAATTTTATTTTTATAACTATTCCGTTTATTTTTTACGATCACTTCAAAATTTTAATTATTTAAACTTCTCACGACATTTTTTTAATTATACTATATTATAAAATACACGTGGTAAAATTTTTCACTACCCAATTTTATTTTCATAACAACTTTCATCATGCAATCTTTGGTTCATTATAAATTTTTGCAAATAAAAATTTACATCATACGATTTGCCGCGTTTTAAAATTTTTATGATAGTTTTGCCATGATTTTTCAAGAAAGTCACAAACTTATAGCTTGTAACCTTCTTGAAATTATCATGCAAAACTTCATAGAAATTTTACTTAAAAAAATCGTTTACTCGTGATTTCTCGATTTACAATGCCGGTCATTCTAACTTACCATAATATTTTCGTCACAAGACATTAGGTAACGAACTTGGTAAAAAGATTTTCATTACGCAACTTTGTATTCCAAAAAAAAAACGACATTCATCATTTAATATTGAGACCTCATAACAAATTTTAACATTCAATTTACGTATTTTAAATTTCCTCATAAGCAAAACAAAAAAAATTATTTTAATCTTTATAAAAAATATTTGTGTGATTCACACGCTCGGATCTCAAAAAAAAATATATTTATATAATATATATATATATATATATATTCATATATATATATATATATATATATTAACTTGTAATTTTAATTATCAAAATTTTCATGGACATTTCAAACATTATTTATAAATAATGATATTTTCAATTTAATACCTACTATTAGTCAAAATCTCCCTTGACTCAAACAAGTTTCCAAACACCCGTATTCCCTCTCAAACTACCGTCTCAAAATAATCAACCTTTCTCCCACTATAAAAGCTTTCCCACGTACTCAAGTTTTTTTTCCTTAATATGAACGAAATCCTAAACATCCAAAAGTATATCCTCACCTACCCAAACCCCATGCAAGTCCAAGATATACAAAAGAAAAATCAACCCAACAAAAGGCCCTAACTACCAACACTTCTACGCCAAGAAAACCTATCAAATTCACTATCCTAATACTTCAAAGACACCGAAAAACACACTCACAAATGCCTTGAACATATACAAACCAAAGCTTACCCAACTATGACTTAAAAATCCTTCGACCCGTACTATGTCGAGTCAAAAACCATATCGCCACACCATTTCCCATCCAACCATAGAGTTTGATATCAAAATAGCAATCCAAACACTCCTTACCAAACACATGTATAAACCGAATCTCAACCCAAACTAGTCAAGATCAAATTCTCCAACTTATCAACTTAACCCAAGCTCAAATAAGCCAAACCTCACCTACTAGCCCAACCATTACTCACACAAATCACCGAAGCCTAAACCACTCAAACGACCTTAACTCAACAAACCTTATAAGTCCAACTCAAGAAAACCCAATTATGCAAGCCAATCGAAACACACTCACTCCTCACCAAATTTCCAAACCATTCACCGAACGAAGCCTGAAACCCCTCCCTACGTATGCAAGCTTCGTTTTTTTCCCAGAAAAAAAATTATTTATATATATACAACTAATGTATTTATAACAACCTCAGGTGTTCAAATAATCAATTTTAATTTTTAAACCCTAAAAAATTAAAAAAAAACTCATGAAAACAAAATTTTATTATGAGGATTGGTATTCAAAGATTATTAAACGATTATATGTATTATTTCAAGACTTTAAATATTGTCACCTAAGGTGATAAATCTCTTAATAACTTTATAAATACGAGGTTTCATTCTAAACGTTGAATGTAAGTTTTATTCAATAACAAATTACTACTTTCACCATATTGTATAAACTCAATGACCATGGCTTTGCAAATCTTTTGGGACGCGTTTATAAATATTTTATATTGTTACACAAATTTTTGCTCAATAACGGTTTACGCAAACTATTACTCTTATTATCGCAAGCATCATCACTTTATATAATTTATTTTCATCACAATAACTTTATGTATACAAACTCCTTTAACAATTTGGGTTACAAAATTTACATTCAATAATAATTTAAATATTTTCCCTAGCAATGCGTTACCGCGATGCTTTGTTATTATGTACATTTCTTAGAAACAATAAAACGGCCTTACTTAAGATATCATTTTCAGTTTTAGTCTATTATACGCTACGCGATTTAAATATTTCGACGTTAAATTCGAGTCTCACAATTATTGCGAATTTCTTTTCATTTGATGAGATGTTTCGATGACAATATTATACACATGAGATTTCATTTTTGTGTTTTGAATTTTCGTGACCGAATGCAAACTATTCAATGACAATTTGTGTAATACTTTCAAAACCTTAATTTCGGAAAAAATCTCGTTTATCTTTTAAACGATATTTTTATGACTATGTTATTTATATTTGAGCATTTATGTAAACGCGATTCTATACATTATTCTATACCATTTCATCTAATCTATTAAAGGCCTATGTGTGGCCGTCTACAAGTTTTGGCGCTATTAGAAACCGTTATTATAATGAAGATTATATAAATGGTTTCACAATAGTGGCCATATTCACGTTTTATTACATTTCATCGATTGTTTTGGTTGTTAATCAATACTATTTTATTTATATTGATGCAAGTATGCGTCACCCCAAAGAAACTCACCTCATTCTCATGTTATCACATGTCATGTAATCATATCCTCAAATACTTATAACCTCAAGTTTGTTCACGTGTGAAACTCATCGTACGACGTTATTGCAAGTTGTATAATCGTTTATCCCAACTTTATGTGATCATTTATTGGACTTTTCATTTCTATTTATCGGGTTTCATCTTATCAATTTTATTTAGTGCCTCGATTTATAGACTTTGTTAACTATCTTGATGACTTTTGACTTCGAATCTTATTTCATATTGCTCACCCTAAATATTTTTTTATTTGATCGTCTTTACTTATATAAACCAAGATAGTTATTTTCACTTTGGTTATACTTTAAGATATTAATTATTTCATTTATGTATCCCATTTTCCCACTTATTAAGAAGTCAATCCCGAAAATTTTCAACCGCTAGTACTGTTTTACCAATATTGGTAAAATTCAACAAATTTATTTACATATTTAATAGTTAAAGATTTCAAAATAAATATGTCTCTTAAACCACGCAATGGAACGAACCATGTGGACAATACGACGATTGAAATAATTATGGGTGCACACTTAATTATCGAAATCCCCGTACGGAAGTCATGGTAAGTACAGTTGGGTGCGATAACTCAGACCCGAGGATGATGGCAGAAAATCGATAAAAATGCGAAATCATGATAAGGGCATGGTGGATACGCCGCTGGTACATCTTATATATAAGTGCCTTTATTATGTTTCTCATTTTTAACGTTTTTCAAATCATGCAAGGATTTGACGTTATTCATTTGCTTAAAATTTGTTCATGCAATTATCTTACTAAAGACAACATTCGTTAATAATTACTTTTTTTTAAGTTTATTTTAATTTCGGGACGAAATTTTCAAAAAGTTGGGGATATTGTGATATTCGTCAAATTTAGATCTCGAATTATATTCGTTTTTGTAAACTTTTAATACGTAAACCCAACTCAACATTTTAGAACCTTATTTATTTATTTTATAATATTATAATATACCTCGACCGTAAATAAAATCGATGTTTTTCATATTATACTATCGTTAAGAAAAACATAAGGAGTTCAAAATGATTTTCGTAAAGTCGTTACTATGTTGTACAAACCTTTAAGCTCGTATTAAACCATTATTGAAACTTGAGGGCCCAAAATGTAACATCTATAGCCCACCTATATAAACCAAAAAAACCCTAACCTTATCTTATTTATCATCCTAGCGCCCCCCCCCCCCCTTGAGCCTTTTCCGGCGACGGCGAGAAGCCTGCGATACTCCGACGACACCCCACCACCTCCGAAACACCACTCTTTCTTCCTCCGGCCACCACCTCCGACCCACACCATCTTCTTCCTTCCCTCTTTCCGAGCGCCGTAGTCGTCATTCGAGATTCCGGCCACCTCCGGCGAGCCCTAACACACACACAACACAGCCGCTCTCTCATTCCCTCTCCGGTCGCTTTTCCAGCGACCGGAAAACCGTGTCTCTCTCTCTCACGACTCTCTCTCTCTCTCTCTCTCTCTCTCTCTCTCTCTCCGGCCGCGGTCACAAATCTCCGGTGGTTTCGGCTCGGGTTTTTCTCGGTGTAGAACCACTACCTCACGATCACCTAATAGGTAAATTAATTTGGGTGTCGGTGTTATTAATTTTCATATATTGAATTTAAGATTTAAATTCGTTAATAACCGGTTATATATATTTGGTTATATACTTTGAAACGAGTCGGTTTGAGTATAGAGTTATTTTTTATTTGGGGAAAAGACGAACACTCGGGAAATGGTTATATTATTTTCTTATGGGTTTAAGTTAACAATTGATATTTTGTTTCGGTTAGTTGGTACCTAAGTTGTTGAACTAGAGGTCACGGGTTCGAGCCTCATCCTAGACCGGTGTTAGTATTATTTTTATACTTAACAAATCTCGATTACTATTAGTACTAATATTATTACACAAAAATTATTATTAGTATGTTAAACTTACTATTATATGTATCCATTATTAATATTATTATTTATATCATTATTATTATAAATATTAAAGTTGTTATTATTATAAATATTAAAGTTGTTATTATTATTAATAAAGATCATATTATTATTATTTAGTAAAATCTTATTTTTTTATCCATAATTATTAGCAATAATATTATTATATTTTTTTGTGAACCCGTTTAGAAATCGAGCCAACATCGAGTATGGTATCATTATTTACTATCAATATTATTTATTATTACTATTTTTATCAACAACATTTTAATTTATACTAAGACTTTTATTCTATAATTATTATTAGTATTATTAATAATAATTATTATTATAATTATTATACTATATTAGTATTAATAAAAATAGTTATTGTTATTATTATTATCTTATATATCCATTTATATATATATATATACATATATATATATAACATATTTTTTTAGAATCATTATTATCATTACTATCATTACCTTTAATAATATTATTATAAACTTTATTATCTCATTTTTATGAAAACCGAACTCTTGATTTAAAACCCGTCTTGTTTCTATTTAATATTGGTTTAGTTATTTAAAAGCCCAAATAAAATAATATCATTTTCATATTAATTACCAATTAAGTACGAGTCTCTAATCAATAACAAATTAACCAGTATTCCGATTTACAACCGAACCTCATCGTTCAATGTTTCCAATATAGTTTCATTATGGTTTCAAGTTCATTAATATATATTACATTATTTATTTTAGATAAGGTGTTTACCGTTTCAAGTCGGATCTGTTCGTTTACCGTTCGAGCTTCATTTATTTATCTATTTATTTCTCGGTTCATCAATCGAGGTGAGTACTTTCATACCCCTTTTTCCATCTTTCATTTTAGGGTGACATTTCATACTTATCAAACTAAATGCTTTATTTACTTGAATCTTTAAACCCACAAACGTGATTGCATACTTTACTTATATAAATGCTCGATTTGGTGTTATATGTTTACATGCTTATGTGTTTACCGCTTTTGGAAGGTTGATTCATAAATCCGTGAACTATCTGGTATTCTTTTATAGCACGGTGTCGTTAATGTATTCTTATTAACGACTTCACGAAATCCCGAATCCATTTGGTATTCTTTTATGGAGGGTGTCGTTAATGTATTCTTATTAGCGATAACTATTTAGCATGAGGCGGGTAGCCTCATGGACACTATGATCCGAGTATACTTGGTTGTTACCATTTAGAAAGGGTCCGAACCATTTATCTTTTGCATATCTAAGTTGTTGCTTTTATTTATTGTTTTGTATACAAGTTCTGTGGCTTTTTATTACTATATACTTATATGCTCAAACTTATGAATTGCTCACCAACCTTTGTGTTGACAAACTTTATTTTATGAAATGTTACAGGTTTGACTTTTGTTGACTCGAGGACTTGATGAGAAATGTTACCAAGAGTATTAGGGTATTAGTAAAACGAACAATATGCTTGCTATTTGTTTATATGAACGAGATGTGTTATTATTGATTTGTTGAAATGAAATGAGTTGAATAATTATTGTCACTTTACATAGTGTCTTGTGTATTTGTCCAATCACGTTGCACCCCGGCATGTTCCGCCACCTTTGGTCGGGGTGTGACAACGACCTTGAGTACAGGTATAGACGGCGGACTATGAATGTACTCTCGGAAGACTGAGGTTAGTGATTGTAGATATGTATGTATGTATGGTAGTAGGGTAATTGATTAAGTATGGGTACGTATCTTCGGATATGTACGTATGTATGTTATCCGTATGTGTTTTATATCGCCTGATTAACTAGAACTCACTCAGCATAGCTGACTTTTAGTATGCACGCAGGTGATCAGGCTGATGAGTTAGCATGAGGATGGCACGTGGCATGGACTGAACGGCTGGCATTTGAAGATGGAAGAAATGATGGTTTAAATATGATGTTTTATGTTATGGTTTCAAAGAAAAGATTTAATGTTTTGTAATGAATGATTTAAGTTAACATTTCCGATATAGTTTTAATTAACCCTGATTTGTAAGAACTGTGTTTATGAGTAAATCCAACGTCAAAAGTGAGGCACCGGTAACGGGGCCTTACACAGAGTCAAGCAACAAGATCATCATCATCAACCTGAAAAGGAAGCTAGGATCCAAGAAAGGAAAGTGGGCTGAAGAACTACCTTATGTTCTTTGGGCAGACAGGACAACACCCAAGAATGCAACAGGCCAAACACCCTTCTCATTGGTGTTTGGGTCAGAAGCGGTAGTCCCCACAGAAATGGTGGTCCCTACAGCCAGAACAAACATCCGTGATCCTAAGGCCAATGAAGAAATCCTTCTTGAAGACTTAGATATTGTTGAAGAACTCAGAGACCTTGTCAAAATCAGAATGGCGGCATATCAACAAAGGGTAGCTGGGGTATACAACAAGAATATCAGAATCAGAAGATTACAAGAAGGAGATTTAGTCTTGAGAAAAGCCTTCTATAATACAACCAATCCGGCTGATGGTAACCTAGCACCCAAGTGGAAGGTCCTTATTTGATTGAATCGGAGGCCGAAAAAAGGGGCATATCATTTGCTCATTATGGAAGGAAACATGTTACCAAGAGCATGGAATGTTATCCACCTCAAGAAATACTTTTTCTGATCAGGATCAAGTATCCTCTGAGGATCAAGTATCCTTAAAGGGTCATGGATCCTAAAATCGGTAATATCTATCTAATCACTTATTCACTCTTGATTTTTGCTTATTTAAGGATAACATATTCTTAACATTTGTATTTTCCAAGTTTTAAGTAACAATGCAGGATATTAATGAAATATTCAATGATCAAGAGGTTGGCCACCTCTCCTATATATTTAAGGTACTAAGCTATTTCCCTTGGCCTAGCCCACGATTGGATATGACCCCCGATAGTCATATCCCCTAAGGTTTAAAGGTTTTCACCTTTCTTATAAATTAGAGTTTCTACACTCTCGCCTGGAGCGCACGCTATCCAACGTATAGTCCGGGGCAGCGGGACTAGTACACGCTTAGTGGCTGACAATTTCGTTGTTTTACACTATATGGAGGATCCTACGATTTATGGTAGACGTACCTTACCACCGGTTTATAACATTTTCATGTTATCTCACGTTTGTGCTAAATCCCAGTTTGGGCGAGTCCCCAGTTAACATTCGAATACTGGGCCAGTCCCTAGCTTGGGCTTGTCCCCAGTTCACGGGCTTGTTCCCAGTTGCATGGGCTTGTCCCCAGTTTATTATTTGGGCTTGTCCCCAGCTTAACGGGTTTAACCTCAATTAATTTTATGAGCTCTTTGCAACAGATATTCTAAGTTCAATAACAAGAATCAAGACTTTTGGGTTCAAGATCCTTAGTTTGTTTCTACAAGGATCACCAAAGGTTCAATAGCTATGGTAACTCAGGTCTATTTAGACCTTATGAGATGATCTCTATTTTCCCATTTACATTTGTTCAACTAAGATTCTTATAAATGTTTATGGTCTAAAGATTTCAAGTCTTTGAATTTTTTCTACAAGGATATTCTATCCAAAAATTTTCACTAAAGAACGTTTCTTAAAACTTTC
Organism: Bidens hawaiensis; assembly: GCF_021521415.1. Taxonomy (NCBI): domain Eukaryota; kingdom Viridiplantae; phylum Streptophyta; class Magnoliopsida; order Asterales; family Asteraceae; genus Bidens; species Bidens hawaiensis. Next base: position 921,013 of record NW_027491619.1, on the reverse strand, counting down.
AATAAAGTTAAGATTATATCAAATAGACTTTCGAAACAATAGATAACAAACAGATAGTCAAAAGTTTTAGATTATTATTAACATAATTCACCTAGACTTATCCAAAATTCTTAACCCGGATTTCACCATGCAAAAGATGGACCATCCACCTGGGTTAAGTGAGTAGTACTAATTGTTCATAAGTGCAGGAAAATAAAGATCAGGGGCACCAAAGGTTTCATCCCCACAAACAGAGGATCCATCCACCTTTGCTACCCCCGCAAATTGTCTTAAGGATCATGGATCCTTTACCCTAGTTACTACTGTCTATTACAAACCATAACTATTGTTCATAAATGTCACACCCCCATCTTAAGCCTAGGCGTGTGACTCAATAGTTGGTACCATATTTGTAAGTATATCAGAGTTACGGTTAATTAGCGGAAGTCTTTATAAAACATAGGGATCAAAGTTATATAATATTTACATTACAAAAGATGGAAACGAGTTCCATTTGTGTTTACTTGTTTTAGGTTTACAAAACCACCATTTAGTTATATTAACATTTAAAATTTCTCCGAGCCATCGGATTCTTGAGCCTTCGTCCTTTAGTTCTAATCTTGGTTACCTGCAAAATGTTATAAAAATACGTCAGCAACGAATGCTGGTGAATATGCTGACGCGAAAACATTTTCTTTTACTTTGTTACCCCTCGAGGGTTACGTGTGCCTCGGCCCATCTTGGCTTAGGAATAACAAAGTTAAAACAATATCATTATAAATTCGAGCCTCTACCTGGGTCACCCCAGCAAGACACCGCAGCGTCCTGACGTACTTAGGTACCATAAATATACACAAGGTCATTCTCACTCGAACATACTTTGGTTCGGCCCATCGTGGCTGGAGGTCGTGACCAGGCGTGGTGCGATGTGCCCACCGCATTTTACCACATATGTAAGGATCCAGACAAACGTATACTAGAGCCTGAGGGCTAGGCTTTTACTCTTATTCATAATGTTTTTAGAGACACTTATTCTCATGTAAAGTTTTACACATAACACGTTTATTTATTTGAAAACAAGTTTGTAAAAGTGGGGCGTATTCACCTTTGATCGGGATCGGTTTCCAACACCGTCCTTGCGTAATCTTTCTTGCTATCTCGCACCTATAGTACGAGTATAACTTTTATTAGTCGGATATACAATCCGGCTTAAGACCTTTAGTCTTATTACCTCGATGAACCTTTAGTTCATTTCTTTTACTTTAAAACCTTTAGTTTTAAAAGCAATATTTATAAACCTTTAGTTTATTATAAAAACCCGACGTTTCTTCTTTTCTAAGAAACGTATTCTTTTTCTTTTATCATATAAGAATATCCTTTATTACTTATATATATTTCACACATATATATATACACACACACTTCCATATTTCTTTATTTTCTTTTCTTTGTTATATAATTTATTTCCATAAACATCGAGCATAATTCCGACAAATTAGATGACGCTCTGTATGCCTTCCGTACAGCCTACAAGACTCCGCTGGTTCCACACCATTTCGGATGTTTTATGGGAAGGCCTGTCATCTTCCTGTTGAATTGGAACGCCGCGCTTCATGGGCCCTTCAAAGGGTTAATCTTGATTTACCCGCCGCACAGGGTAATCGTTTCCATCAATTACATGAATTAGAGGAGCTCCGGGATCACGCATATGCACAATCATTTCGGTATAAGGAGCATACGAAGGAACTGCATGACAGGAAATTGAAGGGTAATAAGCAGTTCAAGTGTGGGGATAAGGTTTTACTGTATAACTCACGATTGAGGTTGTTCCCGGGAAAATTGAAATCCCGATGGTCGGGACCATTCACGGTCACTGAGGTTTTCCCGTATGGCACGATTGAGATACAAGACCGAAGCGGGAAGTTTAAGGTGAACGGCCATAGATTGAAGCACTACATTGGAGAGCCGATAACTGATCAGACAGTCGAGGTGTTCTACCTTGACTCATTCACCGAGGAATAGTCGTGATGGATGCATCACTCGGGAGACAGCCCGAGTTGTAGAGTTTGTATTATGATTCCCTTTACTTTCTGTTTTTATTTGTTTTATTTCTATTTATAAAAACATAAAAAAACAAAAAAAAATAAATATTTAATAAAAATCAAAAAAAAAAATTTTAAAAAATTCAAAAACACAAAAATATGTTTATTTCTTATGTTTTTGTTTTCTGTTTTGTACGCCGCTACCTGCGAGCGAGTTTGAGTTGTTACAGGTATTATTATGCGCATGGTAGCTCTGATGGCGTTTTGGAACTGGTTCACCATGCTATACGGTCGTTCGTTTGAGTCATATACAGCTGATGAAGAATTTGCATCTAAACCAGGGGAGTAACCCGTTCTCTATTTTAATTTATGTTCTTTCAAGTTTTAATTTTATGCTTTACGTTTTATTTTTATTTTATTTCTTTTCCTTGTTCTCATCGAGGACGATTTCGTTCTAAGTGCGGGGATGGGAATTTATTTTACTTAGTTGTAGAAAAAAAAAATTAAAAAAAAAATTCTTAAAAAAAATAATAATAAAAAGTTTTCACTTGTTTTTTGTTTTCGTACGGTGTTTAAGTTGAAAAAAAAAAAGAAAAGAAAGAAAAAAAATGTCCCTTGTTTCTAGTTTCTTTTGCATTAAAGTGGGAGATGATGATATTTATCGAAAATCGGTTTTTCAAACTACTAATAATATGAGATAAATAAAAGAAAACGCACTTAACTTGGGATTTGTCGGTAGGCTCAGCCTTGAAAATGAAAGGGCAAATTTGATAAAACGGTTAAACGGAAATCTTTTGTGGGTAAAGCGTTTTGTCCGTGGAAAATAAGCAATGAAAGGTCGGGCCATACTCAAGCCTCAAATATTGGTATGAAAAAGTGGAAATATCATGAGTTTTTAAAAATCTGAATACGTTATCATATGATGCTTGGGTAGGTTTAACGTTAGAGTATGCCGTGTAGCCTGTGATATAAATCTTAAAATGCTAGTTTAGTGTTTTACACCTCATACGCGTATGGTTTTATAACCTTAAATCTTGTATTGATGGGATGCTTCGGGTCCGGAGACCATGGGTCTGTATGCAATCTATTTAGCTGGGTATTCACAATTCCTAAGTGGGGTTGTGGATATTTAAAATAAAGCCAAAGAGCAAGCCCTTATAAGTCTATAAACATGATCACAAAAAGTACGAAAGTACAAATACACTACAGACTTGATCATCCACGCTGTTAGTCATGTGGGTCCCCTTGCTCGCGTCTCATTACCATTAAGAAACGGACCACAAGGGACACGCTACATGTAAGCCCTACAGATAAAATTTTGCATACTCACCTATGGTTATGGATTTGGGGTATTGCTTGATAACGGGGGTATGTCATGTTGTGGGGAGCACTGGCTATAAATAATTGAACCTTAATCATATCTAATGGCTGCTTGGTATACTTTGATGCTTAAGCTTAGGTGGATAAACAATACCCTTGATCATCTTAACTATTCATAAATATGGAGCAATAAAGTTTTAATTCTGCTAATTTTGAGGTTTAAGTCAAGTTGGGGTGGTCTGGTCCGGTAAAAGCAGAAAATAAGCGGGTCTTAATTGTGTAAACCACTAAGTAATATTATTGTCGGATCTTATTTGTCCCGGTAAAGATTAAGGCATGGGTTTAGGTGGACAACAATATCGATGATCGCGGTTTTTGCGCTTTTCTGAGCTTTAAAATATAACCTATATGTTTGATTTGACTTTGATTTTCCGATTCTGATCCAACTGCAGTCAAATCTTTTTCAGGGACGAAAAAGTCTTAATTGTGGGGATGTTTGATGTGTAGTGAAACACACTTACTTTCCGTATCATTTTTATCATGTTTTAATTACTTTTTAATTTAATTATTAAGTTTTATGGTTTGTTTATGCTTAATATTACAAAGATGATTGTTTTCTTGTAGGTTATGAAGTTTGGTGGAAAAAGAGTTAAATTGGAAGAGTTTAGGGGCTTAATTGTTCAACTTTCAAACTTATAAGTCAAGGCCCGACCCAAGCCCACATCTTAAAAGCCTTTTATAATATTATATTAAGTTAATAACAAGAGTTTCCAGCAATTAATGATCCACTAATCCCGAAATCACAAAACCCTAACCCCTTGGCAGCCCCTTGCGATCGGAACTGCAGCCGGCCGGAAAAAGAAGAAAGAAAAAAAGAAAGAAAGAGGCGGCTGAGGCTGTTGGCGGCTTGAAAAGAAAGAGGAAAATTGGGGCAGCAGCTAGGGATCAATAGCAAGCATAAATCTCAGCCATACTTGATAGTAAAACACTCATAAACTTTACTTATTGTTCAAGAACCCTAACTTTGTTGATTTGGTCTTTTGCTTTGAATTGTTTTGCAATTGATTGATTGTTTGTCTTGTGATTGATATTGTTTGGATCTTGAATGAATTTAATTATGTTTATGATGTTTTTCTTAAGTATGCATGGCTGTCCAAAATCTATGAGTAGCTAAACTTGTTTGTTCTACCTAGGATAGATGATTGTTGAGTGGTTTTGACTTGTTTAATGGATTGTTAATGTTCAAGACTTGAATTATTGATGTAAAGTTTAACTAAACCATGAATTAGATTGTGTGTGATGGCTGTGTTTTATTTGTTATTACTTATAATCCTCTTGCATTAGTTAATTGAATTGGTTTTGATTAATTGATTGCTTGTTAAACTCTTGACTTGGTGTTTCGGGTTTATTTGCGGGGTGTACAACCGTAGGGATAAGTGGGTAATATAATCATCTAAAATAAGTTAAAATACACCTTCTTTGAGACCGAGAGGTGATAAGAAGTAATAGTGTCTCGTTGCTTTTACTTGTTAGAATTAAGACCGCGCGAGAGCGGGTTTTTGTCTTGTCAAGTTTGAGTGTTTATGTGCAATTAGTTGGTTTAATTTGGGTTAAGTTAAATTGTTCCTCTATCCTTGGTTGCGTAGTATTCGTTTCCATTAGGCTAGTGTGTCGGTGAGACCGAGAGGTGAGTCGACATTTGAACACGTTAATAATCGTTTTTCCGGTTTATTCTTTAAAATCAACTAAAACAATTTAGAGTTTGTTAGAGAGACTGAGAGGTAATTTGACTTTCTTAAACAAGTTTTAGTTGTGTCATCTTTTATAACCGGTGTCGTGAATATTTTCAATCCATTGTCTTGTTATTTCTATCAACATGATTCATTCCTAGGTAGACGTCTTTATACATTGAATTTAAATCAAAGTTTTCAAAGTTTTGTTAAAAGTTTTCATTCAGTTAAGTTAAGTAGTTAAATAAATTCTAAAATAAATCAATTAAATATTTTGGTGAGTCTTGGTTAGAGTTTCGTAATTATAAATGTTTTCACGTGTCATCGAGTTCGATATCCGGACTTTCTTTATCCGTGCTATACGCGATCGATACACTTGCCGTTTGTGTGAACTAGGATAGATTGTTTGGTTTTTAAAGCTTAGTTGCGACTTGTGTTTAATATTTATATATATATTTTCGCACATCAACTCTTTTGGCGATCACGTGCCGTCTTAAGTCGTTCGCGGATTTGGAAGACATTTTCGGTAGTTTCTTGGACTATCTCGGGTCCAGATAATTGGTTATCTCCAGTTTCAGACCAACACACGGACGTTCTACATTTTTGACCATACAACGCTTCAAACGGTGCGGCTTGAATACTCGCATGATAACTATTGTTATATGAAAATTCCATTAGGGGTAAATGATCATCCCAACTTCCACCTAAGTCTATCACGCAAGCTCGAAGCATGTCCTCCAACGTTTGAATTGTCCTTTCGCTTTGCCCATTTGTTTGTGGATGATAGGCGGTGCTAAGGTTAAGCTTTGTGCCGAGTGCTTGTTGGAAGCTTTTCCAAAAGTGAGACGTGAAACGACTATCTCGATCTGAAATGATGGACAACGGTACCCCATGTAGGGCCACAATATTGTTAACATAGATACGAGCTAATTTGTCCATTGAGTAAGACTTATTGATGGGTATAAAGTGTGCGGATTTTGTTAATCGATCCACAATTACCCAGATTGCATTATGTTGTCGAGTCGTTTTAGGGAGTTTAGTAATGAAATCCATAGTAATCAACTCCCACTTCCATACGGGAAGTTCGGGTTGCTGAAGCAATCCCGAAGGTTTTTGGTGTTCAGCCTTGACTTTTAAACACGTCAAACATTTCCCCACATGCGAAGCGACATCTTTCTTCATTCCATTCCACCAATAGTTCTCCTTGAGGTTATGGTACATTTTGTCACTCCCGGGATGCATCGTATATTTAGACTTATGGGCTTCGTTTAAGATCTTCTCATGCAATCCTCCCACAGTTGGTACCCAAATCCTGTTGCCAAGTCTAAGGATACCATCGTCACCTTTGACTAGCGAGTCAATGGTGCCATTACGTTTTTCATCAGAGATTTGATTCTCGTTGATTGCTTGAGTTTGGGCGGATTTGATTTGGTCAACAAGATCGATTTGAAGTTCTAGCCTTAACGCTCGGACTCTTTTTGGCTTTTCGTGCTCTTTACGACTTAAGGCGTCAGCCACAACGTTGGCTTTACCTTCATGATAAACTATTTCGCAGTCATAGTCGTTAAGAGTCTCCATCCAGCGTCGTTGGCGCATATTGAGCTCTTTTTGATCAAAGATGTGCTTTAAGCTCTTATGATCGGTGTACACGGTAAATCTTACTCCACAGAGATAGTGCCTCCATATCTTAAGTGCGAAGATTATGGTGCCTAACTCTAGATCGTGAGTGGTGTAATTCTTCTCGTGTACTTTCAATTGACGAGAGGCGTAAGCGATTACTTTCTTTCGTTGCATCAATACACATCCCAAGCCGGAATGGGACGCATCGCAAAAGACGACGAAATCTTCGATACCTTCTGGCAAAGCCAGTATAGGAGCTTGGGTAAGCTTTTGTTTAAGTATATCGAACGCCTCTTGTTGTTTTGTTCCCCATTCATATTTTATGTTCTTTCGAGTCAAGGAGGTTAGAGGAACAGCGATTCGAGAAAAGTTTTCGATAAACCTTCGATAATAGCCGGTCAATCCCAAGAAGCTTCGAATCTCGGATGGCGACATTGGGATCTCCCACTTCGAGATAGCTTCAATCTTAGCGGGGTCTACTTGAATACCATTGACGTTGATGATATGACCAAGAAATTGCACTTCGTGCAACCAAAATTCGCATTTTGGGAACTTGGCATACAATTTCTCGACCCTAAGAGTTTCAAGTAACGTTCGAAGGTGATTCTCATGATCGGCCTTAGACATAGAATAAATTAATATGTCGTCGATGAATACAATCACAAACTTATCTAAGTAAGGCTTACAGATACGATTCATCATATCCATGAACGCAGCCGGCGCATTAGTAAGTCCAAATGGCATAACGGTGAACTCATAATGGCCGTACCTAGTTCGAAACATGGTCTTTGGAATATCTTCAGATTGAACCTTAAGTTGGTGATAGCCGGAGCGGATATCGATCTTGGAAAAGAATCTAGCACCTTGGAGTTGGACAAACAAGTCGTCATTTCGAGAAAGTGGGTATCGGTTCTTGATCGTAACTTTATTGAGGGCTCGGTAGTCTATGGACATTCGCATGGATCCATCCTTCTTCTTGACAAAAAGTATCGGCGCTCCCCATGGCGATGAACTTGGTCGTATGAATCCTTTCTCGAGAAGTTCGTCAAGTTGTTTCTTCAGTTCTTTCATCTCGGTTGGTGCGAGGAGATATGGAGCCTTGGCGATCGGAGCAGTGCCGGGAATGAGATTGATTCTAAATTCTACCTCGCGATCGGGAGGAATTCCGAGGAGTTCGTCGGGAAAGACATCGGCAAAATCGGAAACTACAAGAACGTCTTTGATTTCTTTAGGTTTAGATTCTTCGGTGACGTAGGCCATGAATGCTAAGCATCCTTGATTTAAACATTTGTTCGCCTTTATCATTGAGATTAGGCTAACATGGCCAGCGTCCTTATCCCCTTCGATTCGTATGGTACGTTTGTCCGGGGATTGGAGTTCAATAGACTTGCTATTGCAAAAGATACGGGCATGGTTGTCAGATAACCAGTCCATACTCAACACAACGTCAAAACCAGCAAGAGTCATAGGTAACAATTGAATAGGTAAAACGTAACCGGCTAATAAGATTTTTCCGTTTTCTAAAGCTTCGGAGATTTTAATAATTTCACCACTAGCGGTCTCGACGCTTAGAGTTTTATTAAGTTTGATTAAGGGTTCGTTTAATAGACTACAAAACTTATAATCTATAAAACTTAAATTGGCTCCTGAATCAAACAAGACTCTAGCATATACCTTGTTAACAAGAAACGTATCGGTGATGGTTCCCGGTGTATCGGCCGCTTTCTTCGTATCAAGGATGAACACTCTTGCATTGCCCTTCTTGGGCTCACTCTTCTGACCACTACCACCCGCACCACCAGCCGCGGGTTTATTCTTAGGGAACTCAAAGCTAAAATGCCCCATCTCCTTGCAATTGTATCAAGTCATCTTCTTCTTCCAGCAATCGGCCGTGGCGTGACCGAATTTGTGACATGACTCACAAGGACGGGGAGTTAGATGGCATCGGCCCTATGGTATTTCTTGCAAATTTTGCATTGTTGGATGCCGGAGCCGAAGCCAGACCTTCGTTGGTCGACTCCCTTACCCTTGAAACGGGCATTTCCTTCCTTCTTCGTATCTTGCGTCGACACGACCCTCTTATCTTCTTCTTTGTTGCGGATCATTCTGCCCATTAAGTATCCGGCCAAATCCATCACGGAGTCGGCGGTTTGAGGCAAGTGCGACCTCACCATATCACGAATCTCTCGTGGCAATCCCCATATGTAGCGTGTGACTTTGCTGGATTCTGGGGTAACCAGCTGGGGCACCAAGCGACAGTATTCGTGGAATTTGGTAATATACTCACGAAGGTTCATTCCGACGACCTTGTGAGCTAGGAACTTGGTTTGGATTTGGTCCGTTTCATGCATCGGATAGAATTTCGACATTAACAGTTCCTTAAACTCGCTCCATGACAACCCATACATTGCCTCCCTTCCTCTACTCATGATTAGCGTGTTCCACCACTCTAGCACTTCGCCTTTGAACATCAGGGCGGAGTATTGAATCTTCTCCTCTTCTGAACACTTGCTCGTAATTACAATCGTTTCCATCTCTTCAAGCCACCTAACATTCGCGATGGCTCCCTTATTGCCGTGGAATTCTTTCGGCCCATAGTACTTGAAGTCCTTGAACGTACACCCACCAATCTTAAGCCTTTTAAATTCTTGACGAACACCTCCATCGGCGTTTGATTCGTGTACACTCTCATCTACTTGCGAGGGTCTAGAATGGGGTTTGGAAACAGATTTTCGGGTCGGATTAACCGAGTGAGAGTGAGAATGTTTCGTTTGACAAGATTGGGACCTAGCCATGGATCCTTCCCTAACAGCGTCTTTATTCATCTTTTGAATTCGATCCATAAATTTTTCGGGAATTGGATCTTCTTGTTCTTTTTCAGGTCCTTTTCCTTTTTCTTTTTGTTTTTCAGATTCCATTCGGGAAACCTCAACGTTATTACTTTGTTGAGACATATTATCTTTTTCTTTTTATTCTTTTATATCTGAAATTTAACGAATGTTCCTTATTAAACACATATTTTATTTCATCATTTGTACATACCATACATGGTATATACAAGGATTATTCCAACACCCTTATATATATACATTCATATCCGATGTATATATATTTTCTTATCCATACATTATTACACATAAACTAGATTACACACATAAACTTGAGCACACACACGCTTCTTCTCTTGAAACACACCAGTACCATTATCATCTCAGTCCTTCAGAAACTTCTTGAAAACCCTTGTCAGTTTGTTGCATTTGTGGAGAAGCTTCTCTCCTATCTTCTTCTTCTTTTTCCCTTCTTCAGTCACCTTCTTCCTCCAGTCATCAGTCTTGTGCAATGCGCGATCAAGGTGTTCCTCGTACGACTGTGGAATGACGTCGGGGTATCCATATTGTGGCGGTGGGTCGCGGTAACCCAGCGTCACCATCTCGAAGTGGTTTCTCGGTTCAGGATACGGGACGTAAGTCTGATCAGCTGCAAGGTAGAGGTATGTCTCGGCGGCTTAATTTTGCTCGCGAATATCATCAGCTTGTTCTTGAATTGAAGGGATCCTTCCTTGAAATGGCGGGAAGCTTGATGAAGCTTGGTTCCTTAGTTGCTCAAGATATTGAACATACAGATCGACAGAACCGTAGCTTGGTTTGTTGGAAGTGAGTGATCCATTAATGGATGTTGATATCTCATTAGGGTTGTCGGGATGCTCTTCTTCCGGTTCGGTTTCTTCCATAGGATCCTTCTCTTCGGGATCCTCCTCTTCTTCCTCCATAGGCTCTTCCTCCTCTTCCAAATACTGAGTGGCTTCGTTGATTATCGCGGGTATCTTGAAACTCTCGTAAGGCATCGTCACCATCATTCTTGGTTTGTGGGAAGATCCTTCGCCATTGTTGGGTGATGATTGGGCTTCATGAGCGGTAGAGCTTCCAGTATGCCACCTTCTTTGGTCGGAGTGGCACTGCTTCCAATCGGAGGATGGGGATCTTGGTTCTTCCTTTATGGGTCGGTTTGAAAGGAAGGTATAGGATGGGTGTGCATTTGGAAAATATCCGGTTGGGTAGTATTGTGGTACCTGTGGTGGTTGGTTGGTGGGAATTTCTGAGGGATGGTATGCTGGTATTTTCGTAGGTTGATACATAGGTATTGTCGGTGGATGATAGCTCGAGTGTCTTGAGGGTTCGATTCTTTGTATTGGTGGACTATCGGGAAGTTTAATTGGGCATTGCTCAGTCCCAGAGAAGTATATCGGTTTGGGTCGTTCAATGTATTGGTCGCGGCTAAAGAAGGCCTCAAAGTAATCTTCATCCATGATGTATTTTGGGAACTTGTTTCCTTGCTCTTCTTGCTTCATTATCATAATACTCCATTAATTTCTCATAAGACATCTTTGGTGGGTGGTTTAGAATGTAGAGAGGAAAGAAAGGGTTATCAACCAGTCTTATCCCTATTGAACTAAACAAGTAAAATATTGTTTTATGATACCCAATTCGCTAAGATCGATGGCTCTGATACCAACCTGTCACACCCCCATCTTAGGCCTAGGCGTGTGACTCGATAGTTGGTACCATATTTGTAAATATATCAGAGTTACGGTTAATTAGCGGAAGTCTTTATAAAACATAGGGAGATGGAAACGAGTTCCATTTGTGTTTACTTGTTTTACGTTTACAAAACCACCATTAGTTATATTAACATTTAAAATTTATCCGAGCCATCGGATTCTTGAGCCTTCGTCCTTTAGCTCTAATCTTGGTTACCTGCAAAATGTTATAAAAATACGTCAGCAACGAATGCTGGTGAATATGCTGACGCGAAAACATTTTCTTTTACTTTGTTACCCCTCGAGGGTTACGTGTTCCTCGGCCCATCTTGGCTTAGGAATAACAAAGTTAACACAATATCATTATAAATTCGAGCCTCTACCTGGGTCACCCCAGCAAGACACCGCAGTGTCCCGACGTACTTAGGTACCATAAATATACACAAGGTCATTCTCACTCGAACATACTTTGGTTCGGCCCATCGTGGCTGGAGGTCGTGACCAGGCGTGGTGCGATGTGCCCACCGCATTTTACCACATATTTAAGGATCCAGACAAACGTATACTACAGCCTGAGGGCTAGGCTTTTACTCTTATTCATAATGTTTGTAGAGACACATAGTCTCATGTAAAATTTTACACATAACAAGTTTATTTATTTAAAAACAAGTTTGTAAAAGTGGGGCGTATTCACCTTTGATCGGGATCGGTTTCCAACACCGACCTTGCGTAATCTTTCTTGCTATCTCGCACCTATAGTACGAGTATAACTTTTATTAGTCGGATATACAATCCGGCTTAAGACCTTTAGTCTTATTACCTCGATGAACCTTTAGTTCATTTCTTTTACTTTAAAACCTTTAGTTTTAAAAAGCAATATTTATAAACCTTTAGTTTATTATAAAAAACCCCACGTTTCTTCTTTTCTAAGAAACGTATTCTTTTTCTTTTATCATACAAGAATATCCTTTATTACTTATATATATTTCACACACATATATATACATACACACTTCCATATTTCTTTATTTTCTTTTCTTTGTTATATAATTTCTTTCCATAAACATCAAACATAATTCCGACTTAGGGCATTAAGCCTTAATAATATTTTATTATTATTTTAGTCGGGTAGTAAGCCTTACCTTTTCTCGGCTTATTATTCCCTAGATACTCGAGCAGCACTTCTACGCCGCTTAGCCTTTTCAACACTCGCCTTGATCGTCACTTCACTTCGGCACGCAAATCTAGACACCCAATCTTCTCGGCACGCACTTCGAGGTGATCGTCGGGTTGTAAGAAAGACACCACCTTCTTGCTCGGAACGTCGTCGGGGAGTGGTACGAATATCGAGGTGTGGCACGTTTATCGAGGAATCGGGGCACGGTTTTCGAGGTGGATTGTTGGCACGAATTTCGAGGTTTAGAGGGATGTTTAGAGAGAGAGAGTTGTAAGCTGAGTTTGGTGTGAATTGTGAAGACCCCAGACTTGCTATTTATAGGCAAAAATTTGGATCCTATCGCGATACGCGATTGGCTCCTTGTCACCCATCGCGTAGCGCGATGTAGCTTTGCATCGTCACCACGTAAGTCTGCCACGTGTTGCTACGTGGCAGACGGTGTGCCAAGTGTTAACACGTGGCGGACGATGTGCCACGTGTTGCCACGTGTCGGGACACGTGGCAAGAGGTGTGCCACGTGTGGACGCGTGGCAGTCTTGTGCCAGAGGTGTCGGGACACGTCATCGCGATACGCGATGACGTAGGTTCAACCAGCGATCGCGTATCTCTGTTGACCCTTCCAGAAGGTTTGACCAAGCCCCATCGCGATACACGATGGCTTGTCCCTGGTCCCCATCGCGTAGCGCGATAGGACAAGAAAACATATTTTTCATCTTTAACTTTGGAGTTTGAATTTGGCAGGATTAGTCCCTTAACTTTGGAGAGTTGTCATTTTTGGCCCAAAATTCCCGTGATGTTACAATAAAAACATCATTAAACAAAATAAAGAAAACGGGATCGGGCCTTGTCTTCTATATCCTTCATTGCCCGTTTACACGGCTGCTTCACCCTCTGTGGTTGCTTCTTTTTCTCCTTCAGCCTCCTCTGCATCTTTCACTCCACTCACACCTGTTCTGCTCGCATCACCCATCTCACCTTCCTCTTCGTCCTCACCTCCACCCAAGCCAGACAAGGTTTGCTTCCACTGCTTGATGTCCCATGAGGATTTGTCAAAAGATGGGTCATTAGCCTCAGTTACCAGCTTGATCCTAGCCTAGAGAACCGACTTAGCTGCCTAGATCTTTGCCTCGTTGGTAGCCCGATTGATCTCATCCTGCATTTGGACCGCGAGTGTGGATGCATGATCCTCCGCCTATTTTTTCTCCTTGGTCATTTTGGAGAGAGCCTTATCTTTAGTAGCGGCCATAGACCTCATCCCAGCAAGGGTCTCCTCATATTCTCCAACTATTCTCTCATGGTGGCCTCTAGCAGAGTTCACAGCTTGTATAAGAAAGTAAGACTATATCAGAAGAATCCCTAATCTATCAACAAAGGTTAAGAAGATAAAGGATCCTTACGGCGGTCAACATCTCGAGCAACTGTTTCTCAGTGTCAAAGGAGTTCTCTGGTTCGGAGCTTTTCTTCCTCTTAGCTCTTGACTTGGCTCGGGTTGTGACTGGACGAGGTTCAGATATCGGAGTGGACTTGGAGGTCTCCTTCTTTGCGAACATACAGTCGATATCTTCAAGTGAGAACTTGGATGTGGATTTCCCTGACTTCTGAGCACCTGTAAACAAGGATCCACAGATAAGTTTGCAATTATGTTTTAACCATTATTAAATTTAGTTGTAAAGATACTTACTTGACATGTTTGATTCTGAATATGACTCGTGAAAAGCTTCAACAAACATAGCTTGAAATGTTCTGATTGTAGGATCCAGTGCCAAGAATTTGTTGACTCTCTCTTCGACTCCAGGCAGATCAGACAGCAAACCAAAGTTTTCAACTACACAATAAATGAAAAGTATTAATAAAAGAATCGAATATCCTACCTTGGTTACCAAAGGATCCTAGATCCTACCCTTTCGGATCCACTTTTTGGGAAGGTCGGGTCCACCCGGAATGGAATCCCTTTTTACAAAGAAAAATTGATTCTTCCAAAGTGTGTCATTCTGAGTAACCTTGGAGATGGGAATCACTTGACGAGGTTTCGATTTGAAAACAAAACGTTTGGAACCGTGGGTAACTAGGTTGTACAGGTACGCTAACTCCGCTAAGCCGAACTCGACACCCTCCTCTTCGATTATCTTCTCTATGGTATAAAAGACTCTCCATAACATCGGCATGGTTTGGACGTAACTGATTCCCGTCAAGGTGAAGAATCTTTGGGTGAAATCAGGAAAGGGATATTTGAAGCCGATAAGGAATGGTTGGGCCGGAAAACAAACCTAGTTCGTAGATACACAATCGCTGCGGGCTGTGGAATCGAAGGGTCGAAAAACGGTGTTAGCCGGGAAAAGAGAACGGATATTATCAATCTCCGGATCCGTAAACTTACAGATCTCGAAAGACGGAGCTTGAAGGCTGCCTTGCGAGTAGAGTTCGTCGGGGTCGGTATGCTCGGAAGAGGAAGAGGATACAGAAATAGAAGACATGATCGAAAGAAAATGTAAAGAAGAGAAAGAAGGATACCTGAATGACGGCTGGATGTGTGGTTATAAGAGGGTTACAATCATCGCATATATAGGCGGCGTATAATTATGGTTCATTGATAATAACTCCCTGACACACGTCTAATCATCTTCTTTTTTACAGAGATTTGAAATTCAAAATGACAGTTGGGTTACACAATCACCCGCCATTTTGGGGGCAATTGTTAGGGCATGAATTTTATGCTGAGGATCCATTATTCTTGTCTATCTTGTGGATAGATTATCCTTAAGATATGTTTCAAGTTATGAAGGATCAAGGATCCTCAATATTATTTATTTACTAATAATTGTATTTGAATGGTGATGTGTTAGCCAGGTATAACGACTTTATGACTCGGTCTACCTTAAACTTCGCTACTTGAAACTCTCAAGCATGTGGTAGTGAACGTTGGAGCAGTTGTGGACGAGTGGCGGGTTTTTAGGAAATGTTGTTAGTTGATATTTACTTTATAATCATTGAGATAACAATCAATTAGACTCACTTGTATACACACATACACTCAGAGAAGAACTAGTTTTTCTCTCTACACATTAGCACTCGTTGTAACATTGATCGTAATCTCCAAAACACTTGTAACCTTTTTGTGATTAATAAATTGGTGATCGATGAGTTGTCATCACCCGGGGTTTTTTTCTTTTGATCTGAACAAGATCAAAGGGTTTTTCCTCGCAACAAATTACTGTGTTCATCTCAATTTCGTTCATATATTCTTTGTTATCAATTTAGCACTAAACCTCACCTAACAGATTTGGATACATTATCCTTAGCTGATTTTTATCCAAAACAACTCCTACCTTAGATTGCATACATAGAATGATAATAAGAAAAAAGGCAGGATCTTGATCTACCGATTGTATGATTGCTAACTTGATTATGACTTCGTTCCATGCACGAACTACGAGAAAACAGCACGTCGGCTCGTCACGGCTATTGGGCACGCCTTTCTATGCTAACGAGTGTTCGGGTTGTTGGTTCGGGTCTTGATAATTGGTCAAACCCAAAGTCAACTTTCCAAAATATTAAATGTTATGAGATAACTCATAAAAATTAGGTAAGGCTTAACCAAGTATGTAGATCTATTGTTTTAGAACTAACAACGTACGTTAAGCGAGTGTTCGGTTTTGTCGGTCCAATCTTTGTTATGAGATCAAGTTGGATCCAACATTTCCAAGCACTTAAGAAAATAATTAAAATCAGTTTGTAAACTATTTTTAAAAAATATACAAGTCTTGATAGCTAAAAACACACTTGTGTGTCTTAAGCGAGTGAAAATCAGTTTAGTTCGGTTTTGTTCGGTTTACATCTCACAATAAGTTCATAGATGGTTTCCACATGCCCAAATATCCAAGAACTTGTATAATAATGTACACATGAAAATACTTAAGTTTTACAACCAAAAAATTAACAATAAAGTCTTTAAACAAAAGTTTGCTTTTCGGTTCTGATCTAGTTTCGAGTTAATACCGAGTTTAGAATCTACAAACCCATAACCATGAAACTCATAAAAATGGTTTTATAAACTGAGATCTAACATTAAACATGTTTAAACAAGTATTTAACAAAAACTAGCAAGCAAAGTTCGGTTTACTGTTTAGAGCTATTTACGGTTAAACCGAAGCATAGACCCTCAAACCCAAAACCATGGAACTTGTAAATAAACCAAAATGAGCAGAAGTTAAGCATGGTTAGTAAGCAATAACAAAGTTAGATTGTTAGGTGCGGAAAATATATAACAAGGACCACGTAAGTCCTCCATGAAGCCTTGCCTTACAAGGTCCGAAACATCAACAATCGGAACTGGAGAAGCAACTACCAAAGGTAATAAGGGGTGTATATTATATATGTTGTACAACCATCAACAAGTGTTAATAAGACTACATAAGTTAATTAGAATAAAAGATTAAACTCAGTTTGACTTTTGGAAGTCAAACCTTCAAGAACACTAAGAAAACAACCTTAAGATCTTTGTATTTGAGAGAGAATTTGGAGTTGTAGCAGGGGAAAATGAAGGGAATTGGTGGTGTATATATAGGGTAAGTTGAAATGGTAAAGTATAAAGTGTTTTGCATGAAAATGGGATGGTTTAAGTCACATGTTTGCATAAAAATGAACAAAAATGAGCTGCTGCAGGTCTAGGGATCGCGCCACGCGATGATGGCAGGTATCCCCCATTGCGTATTGCGATGGGGTGGTGTCCAGACATTTCCAACTTTTCAAAAATGACAGTTTTGGTCCCTTTAGTTCGTTTTAGGTGATTTTTACGCGTTTTAAAGACCGAAAAGGATGTTTTCAAGACCCAACAAGTGTAAAACAATATTGTAACATGAAATCCATCATTTTGATTATATCCAAGGTTTCGGTTTACAAAACGGGTCGGTTTACATTATAAAAGTTTACAAAACGAATACGAATCGAGGCCCGAAATTGACGAATGTCACACTCGAATTACCGACAGAATCTCATCCTGACCCGTATCAACTCACTTGGTTAAAAAAGGGGGAATATTGTCAAGGTTAAGCAAAGGTGCCTGAGAAAACATCATAGAGACCAAGATCTAGCCGCTAATACGATACATCAACACGAAATCGATACTTTAAGTATATACTTTATTGATAAATATGGATGAATACATTAGAGAGAATAATAAGTTATGGAGAGGATATTTTAGATCTATGTACAAGTTCTCTACTAAATTATGAGCATGAGCTCCCTATTTATAGGCTATTTTATAATATACATTAAATACAAAGACTAAACCGCCTATAACTTATTCGATCGCTACGGACACCGAAACCGTGCACTAACAGACTCCCCCTTTTCCGTAGCTATCGAATACTTTATCCTTGAATACTTTAACTGCAAATCACCAGTCACAAACCGTGCACTAACAGACACCCCCTTGACTGATGATTTTCGGGCTTGTGCAGACAAACAATCTTTAAATCTTTTTCAGCAAACCAATAACATGTAGCTTCTCATATTAGATCTCCCCAATAAAGTGAGCAACTCTTGGAGATCATCCCGATCATCCACTGGCGTATGATATGGTTCAATCTTTCAACAATCAGTAACAAGTCATCAGCTATCCGTCAACACCGGTAAAGAAAACATATCTTTACGTTTAACCTCGTCACACATCTTCATGAACAACTCGATCATTCAACATCTTTCATTTTGGTTTTCCCTCTGTTGATAACGTTTATCCCAAATAACTCTTTGAAGCTCTTCCACATCTCGTTCACGAAGATGCACTAATGTTTGGGCATATGATTCAGAGTTCCAACCTCCATTAATAAACCCCAAATGATTAAATTATTCATATAATGACAAGACTCGTATATTCTTCAATAAGATCAACTCGTTCGAGAATCGTCCCCCTTAACAGAAGTAATCCGCCATTTACTCGTAGCCAACATAGTCAGGATCAAAGTCCCTCAGAAATAAGTAAACAGACAGACACTCGTATCCCACACAGTCAGGTTTCAATCTTGAACAAATCAATCACCAATCGAAAAACAACTGTAGTCTTGAACTCAGTTAAACGCAGCTTTTCAAACACGAATTACCACCCGAATTGCGGTAATTTTTCAAGAAACCTTGCAAATGTAGGAAGATACACGCCAAATAATCTCAAATGAAAATGTTATCTCCCCCTTTTCTTGACAAATTCGGCAAGGTCTTAAATAATCTTAAGGTTCACAAACAAACACACTCCTCCTTAAATTACACGAGATCTCCCCCTCGGCCAGTCGAAATGCATAAACAGTCAGCCGGAAAATATATTACCAAAATTTGAGAGAAGAGAACCCAATACATTAGGAACATCCCAGAAAAATTTCAATTAAGAAAATTTTTCCCGATTTTCCCGCCAAAAATTTATCGAAATTTTTCGAAAAATAAATATTAACGCCAAAATTTTCAAAAATGAAATCTCACTTACGAGGAGCATTCAGGAAAAAATTCGCGTAAGAAAATTTTTCCCGCCATTTTACTTTTTTTTTAACGAATTGCCTCTCTAATTCGTTATAGATATACACCATTCGTTACATTAGTTTGTGCTCTCCATTCGTCAACCAACCAGTTCGTTATAACTTACCAACTCTAATTCGTTATAACAGTTACACGAATGAACTCCCATTCGTTAAGAATTCCAATTCGTCATACACATAACGAGTTACCTTAATTCGTTACCAATACCTTAGCGAATTAACTTAACGAAGTAACTTAACGAATTGCCTTAATTCGTTACCTTTAACTTAACGAATTACCATGACGAATTAACTTAACGAATTGCCTTAATTCGTTACATTTTCCTTAACGAATATCCTTAACGAATTAACTTAATTCGTTACCATTTCCAAAACGAATTGCTACAGTAATTCCTTAGAAACCTGTAACGATTCAGCTACAGTAATAACGAATCAGGTTGGATCTGGACTGTTCGCCGGAAAAACGAATTTCGCCGGAAAAATCACTTACATGGCCTGAAAAACTAGATCTGGCCGGAATATGGATTTATTGAACTTCATCAATGGTGAAATCATCAAAACACCATAATTACCCATGAAAATCACCACGAACACTCGGTTTTTCAATCTAATCACGAATATATCAACCATTTAACTTAACAACCACTGATTTATCATCAAATAAATCAACCCGAAACCATGCTCTTTCATGGAAAAACCTTCAATACACCATAATTAACCACCAAAATCCACAGAAACATGCGGATTTCAATAATAAACACAAATCCATCATCCAATTAACTTAACACTCACTAAATCATCATAAACCGAATCAAAAGTTAACATGCTCTTCCATGGTGAATCACTCAATACAGCATAACTCAACACCAAATTACACAGGAAGTTCCCTCTTCCATCAATAAACACGAATTCACCAATAACACATTAAATTACTTCAGATCTGACCAAAACCCGAAGAACACGAAGAACACGAAAAACTCAGATTCAATACCTTATTATTGATGCATCGAGAGCAGCTCCTGCTCTGATACCAATTGAGAAAACGTCATAGAGACCAAGATCTAGCCGCTAATACGATACATCAACACGAAATCGATACTTTAAGTATATACTTTATTGATAAATATGGATGAATACATTTGAGAGAATAATAAGTTATGGAGAGGATATTTTAGATCTATGTACAAGTTCTCTACTAAATTATGAGCATGAGCTCCCTATTTATAGGCTATTTTACAATATACATTAAATACAAAGACTAAACCGCCTATAACTTATTCAATCGCTACGGACATCGAAACCGTGCACTAACAGTGCCTAATACAATTTTCGATTGGTAACAACTATGAGGATGAGGTTTGGTGCAAGGTAATTCATATGGATGCTTGTCACATCACATGTTGCTTGGTCGCCCATGGTGTAAGGCCCCGTTACCGGTGCCTCACTTTTGACGTTGGATTTACTCATAAACATAGTTCTAAATACAGAGTTAATTAAAACTTTACGCGGAATATAAAATCTTCAAACCAATATATTACATAACCATCAATTCTTATTTTAATGAGCATTCAAATCGTTCAAACATAAAACATTGTCTTTTAAATAACATAACATTTCCTTGAGATGCCAGTATCTTCAATTCCATGCCATGTGTTTCCCCTCAAGCGAGCTGCCTCATTCTACTCACCTGCGTGCATACTAAAAGTCAGCTACGCTGAGTGAGTTCTAGTTAATTATACAATCCGTTCACATACTTGCACACATGCCCGAAGGTGTGTACATCATTCATACTTTACTTTACATGCATAACTATCCATACTACTTAAAGAGACTTCCGCCCTATAACCTCACAGATATTATAAGGGTCGAGTCCCCAACATCATAGATATTATTAGGGTCTGGTCCATACCCTCACAAATATTATAAGGGTCTAGTCCCTATCCTCATAGATATTATTAGGGTCTAGTCCCTATCCTCCCATATATTATTAGGGTATGGTCCCTTTGTTTCGTGCAAATGTACCATACATGTCTTTACATACTTTCCTTAACAATACATGCAATATTCGAAGATCGTTCACGTACTATCAACATAACATACATACATCATATATACCAATCATATCTTTAACTACCACCTGGCAGTACATGCAATATCCGAAGATCGTTCACGCACCTTCAAGCAGTTATCATACATGAATCATACAAGGCATACACTTACCACTTAGGGTAAGTGTATTAACTATCACATCGAGTATGCACACAGCCCCGAAAACATAACAAGGAAGTGGGGCTAGAAACTCACCTGAATGCGATTACGTTCACCGTTTATGGTTATTCCTTTCTTGAGCTGTGCACGACTAACTGTATAATCATTACATATATTAAATATGGTTCTAGCTCTTCTTATTGTTTACTTAATAAATCTTAAGCGTCTAAGCCGGTTTTACTTCATTGAACCTTTACCGGTTAGTTAATAGTTACTCGTTAACCTTTAAAGGTATCTTTCATAAATTATCGAAGTCCAAGGGTTATTATGTAATTACATCATACTTTTCTAAGTCCAGGGACTGTTTTGTCATTTTATCAAACTTCTAGTTCGTTTCTTGGTTCTTAACGAATTGGGTTCTTAACGAATGACCCATTCGTTACTTTATAACGAATTGACTATTATAACGAACTGGTCCTTGTAACGAATTGGACCTTATAACGAATGGGTCCTTTTAATGAATTGGACCTCATTCGTATGGTTTGGTTAACGAATTGAACTTCATTGTGAATTGAACCCTTATAACAAACTGAACCTTTAACGAACTGAACCCTTAACAAACTAGGGGTTCATTCGTCAGTTCTCCCTTAACGAACTACTTAACGAATTGGGGTTAGTTCGTCATTCATTCCTTAACGAATTAACATAACAAATTCGCTTAACGAATTAGTTAGCGAATGAAGCTAGTTCGTTATTCTTCCATAGCGAATTGGCTTAACGAATCAGGGTTTAATTCGTTACGTTCCCGTAACGAATTAGGGTTAGGTCAGAGAATGTCAGAAACATTCTCTGACATGCTAACCTCGTACCCGCCGCCTTTCCGGCGCCATCGTCGCCGGAAAACCGCGATTTCGCCAGAAAAACGAGATCTTACTCGTTTTCCATCGTTTTTCGTCTCGTTTGATCCAGATCTGAGCTAGGGTGACCCCTAAGTTCGTATTAGGTTTGGTTTATACCCGATTCCACCCGGATCTCATGACTTTAATGGTTTAAAGGTGTCGGCTCGTCGTTTCGTAACTAAATCTAGCAACTTTGGATCCATACAACATCATTCTATCATTACCTTGGGTCGGGATTGGTTTTCCTTCTTGGTTCGGCTAGAGAAAAGAGAGAAAGTAGAGAGAGAGATTAAGTGTGTGTTTTGGGTGGTGTATGGAATATGTGTAAATGAATGGATTATTTGGTAATTAAGGTTTATATATTATGGATCATGGGCTTAAGCCCATGGTCCTTTTCTTCTTTCCTTCATAACCCAAGTCCATAACCCATAACCATTTAACCTAACACTAGCCCGACTCATAATAACTCATATTTCCATTTTATTAACCGAAACGAGAAAACGGGATGTTACACATGGCAATACGAACGTCGTACGTGACATGATGGTTTTCGGAATACCTACAGCTTCAAGAAAGATGGCATAAACATAACCTTGGCACCATTGGATTCTAGAGAAGATACCACAACAGCCTTGGTGTTAAATAAATCTGAATTTTGGAGTATTCTCGGGTTACGGCTACACCATTCTTATTTGCGCTCGTCGTTACTGAGCCGAATTCCCCCAACACCCTCAACACACAATCAGGTATTACCTCTCTTAAATGAATTCTCGGATATTTTTCCACAGGATATTCCCGCAGGATTTCCACTCACGCAGGAAATGCAACATTGTATTGACTTCGTTCCGGGAGCTAGCATACCGAATAAACCGGCATACCGAATGAATCCAAAAGAGTATGAAGAATTACATCGACAAGTAACTGAGCTCTTGCATAAGGCCCTTATTCGTGAAAGTCTCAGCCCCTATGTCGTTCCAGCTTTGCTAGTGCCGAAACACGAGGGTATGTATCGTATGTGTATTGACAGTAGGTTCGTGAACAAAAGTACAGTTAAATATCATTTTCCCATTTCCCGTTTAGAAGACTTATTGGATCAATTATATGGCGCCTCGGTATTCTCAAAAATCGATCTGCATAGTGGGTATCACCAAATCTGATTACGCCCTGGGGATGAATGGAAAACCGCATTCAAAACACGCGACAGACTCTTTGAGTGGATGGTCATGTCGTTCGGGCTTTCTAACGCTCCAAGTACATTCATGCAGCTTATGAACCACATATTCAGGCACTTTATCGGACGTTTTTTGGTCGTCTACTTTGATGATATACTAGTCTTTAGCACGGATTAACAACAACATCTTGATCATCTTTGCCGAGTCTTCACCGTGTTGCGAGACCAAAAATTGTATAGAAACAGATCTAAGTGTCATTTTTTTTACTAATGAAGCTCTCTTTTTGGGCTATATTGTTTCGGACCATGGAATTCGCATTGTTACAAATAAAGTGGATGCATTACAAGTTGGCCAACACCGACATCTCTACATGATGTCGCGGTTCATAAAAAACTTCAGCTCCATAGTCGCGTCTATTACGGAATGTCTTAAACGGAATAAGTTTCATTGGTCGTCGACCGCCCAGAAAGCTTTTAATGAGATTAAAGCCCTCGTCACACAAGCACCCGTTCTAACCTTACCAAATTTCGGTGAGGTTTTTCTGGTGGAATGTGATGCCTTCGGTGTCGGTATGGGGGTGTGTTAAGCCAAAACGGGAGTCCGATCGCTATTTTTAGCGAGAAGCTTAACGACAACCGCCGCAAGTATAGTACCTAAGACAAAGAATTTTATGATATCATCCGGTGTCTTGAGTACTGGCGTCATTACTTATTACCGGCTGAATTTGTACTATATTCTGACCATCATGCTCTCAAATATATAAATGGCCAGTTGAAGCTTAATTCACACCACGCCAAATGGGTTGAAACTTTACAGGAGTTTTCTTTTGTATTTCGCCAAAAAGCGGGCACCGCAAATACCGTGGCCGATGCTCTCAACCGTCGACATGCACTTCTTAATTCAATGTGCTTACAGGTTGGTGGGTTTGATTTGTTTCGCCAACTATATCGTGATGATCCAGAGTTTAAAGCGGCTTGGAAAACAACACAGAAACGTCCATACCACGTGTTCATCAAACACGATGGCTTTCTTTTTAAAGGCAATCGCCTTTGTGTTCCCCATTGCTCACTACGGGATGCGATTATTTTGGAAAGTCACCAGGGGGGGCTTGCGGGTCATTTTGGGCGTGCAAAACTTTGGGTCTTAATCAAGAAAGATTTTATTGGCCACGCATGGAGAAAGATGTTACTCGGTTGCTTCAAATAAGCCGCGCTTGTCGAATCGCTAAAATTCATCCCACTAATGCTGGATTATACACACCATTGTCAGTTCCTAATGCCCCATGGGAGGATGTGAGTTTAGATTTTGTGGTGGGACTACCACGAACCTTAAGAATGAAAGACTCCATTATGGTGGTTGTTGACCGTTTTTCTAAGATGGCACACTTTGTTTCACGTGCTAAAATTTTTTATGCTAGTCAAGTGGCACGTTTATATTTTGCTGAAATCGTGCGGTTACATGGTATTCCTAAGACCATCACATCAGATCGGGATGTGAAGTTCGTGAGTCATTTTTAGTGGACGTTATGGAGAAGCCTCATATCAAAATTACAATTTAGTAGTTCACACCACCCGCAAACTGATGGAAAAACGGAGGTCACCAACCGTAGTTTGGGTAATCTTTTACGTACTCTCATTGGGGATAAACCGAAACAGTGGGATTTGGTTTTACCACAGGCTGAGTTTGCTTATAATTGTTCAAACCATAGTACCATGGGAAAAAGCCCAGTTTTTGCTGTGTATGGCCGAAACCCGTTCACATCGCTAGATAAGTTTAGTGTGGAAGGAGATGAACGTTCCAAATAGATTCAAGAAGTTCATAAGCCCGTCCGGGAACAAATTATTAAACATAATGAGAGGTATCGCAATCGGGCAAATGTTCACAGGAAGAAAGTGGCGTTCAAGGAAGGTGACTTAGTGTGGATTCATTTACGCCGTGAGCGATTCCCGATGGGTCGTTTTGGTAAGTTGCAGGCCTGTGTCGATGGTCCTTTTAAGGTCTTAAAGAGGATAAATGACATTGCTTATAAGATTGAACTCCCAGGCCATTACAACGTCTCCGCCACCTTCAATGTTGCTGATTTGGCTCCTTTCAAACCTGACGTTGATGTTGATTTTGACTCGAGGTCGAGACCTTTTCAAGAGAGTGGGATGATATCGATGGTGATCAAGAACCCGACCCGGCAGTTGAAGAAGACCTGTCATGCAACCCAGGTTAAAGAACGTAAGGAAGCATGCATGAATAATGTTTCAAGTTTATTTTATTTCTTTAATTATCTCTATTTTAAATTGCAATTTTAAACTCTTTGTGTTTATCTTTTTGTTTGGATACTTATCTCTACGGTTGGGTCTTTAAACCTTTAGAGAAAAGAACGTAAAGTCAACTTGAGTAAAGATTATTATTTTGGTGTTTTTTTCTTTGTTCGTCCCTTTAAGGATTCAAGAGATTATTCGATCCGTATCTCTTTGTATGTTTTGGAATTCATTACTTGATTATGAATGAATTTTATATTATGATTTATATCATTTTTAGTTTTAGTATTATGTTTTGTTGTATTATTACGGTTTTGGTATTATAGATAATTGTTTGTCGGTACCATATGGTACTGATACCAAGTTTAGTGGAGGTTATTTTTTAAAAAAGAACAAAGTGGTACCAAAGCAAATACGGGTACCCAAATTTACTGATTTTAGTTACCGGTACTTTTGGGTACAGGTACAGGTACAGGTACAGGTACAGGTACGTTGCCGATCTCATCCATATGCTTCCTACCACTATACACCATATTTAAAAACATGGGCTTTTGTGCTCGACTTGTATGTAAAATAATTGTGGGAGCTATGTTCTTGGAGTTTTGAGTTATTTGTTGGCTCAAATTAGAGTTTTTTTCGCATTGCTTAAAGAGAACTAAATGTACATGAGATGGTATATATCTATTGCATCCGATGTAGATTTGATGTACAACGTTTGTTAACACCTTATCTATTAAGATTTAAGAAGTGTTGAACAACCTTGTTTTGAACTTATCTTCTCACGAAGTGGTTTGACCCACCATCTTGAATGATGTTTATATCATTTGTAGAATTCGGTACTTGTATGTATTCCTCATCATAGATTGAGGTGGTATTCATTATGTATTCGGCATTATCGTATCGCATACGATGTGAAATTGATGTGGCTTTTGTTATGTACTTGGCATATCTTCTATCAAGATTTCCTTTAGGTGTGATAACATTATTTGAAGTATCTTTCTCGAATAGGTTTGACTCGTCTGAACGATTTTTATGTACCAATATTCTCTTATGTCAATGCAATATAGCGTTGCAAACACCCTACTTAACTTTATGATCCATAGCTACGTACACATCTTAAACAAGAGAAACAAACTTGTTACTTAGAGGGGACGAGGTGGAGCGTGGTGGCATCCCATCTAGCGTTATGGCCTCACAAACACCGCCGTCGGTGCCCCCATCTAGCGTGATGGGGGTTTTTGCGTGATGGCCATCACGCGGTGGAAACCAAGAAATGTTACCGTTGGGTGGGTTTTGACAACCATTTCAATCCAACTCAAAACCAAATCCAACTCAAACACTCTCAATCTTCCACTTCATTCAAAACAAAAAAATATGGAATTTCCGAACAACTTGGTTCCCTTAGACACCGATGACATTCTCGAATGGTTCCCGTTATATAACGAACTTGGAATTTCCGGATTCAAACAAGGAGTACACGTTTATTGTAACTTTTATTTTTAAATTCTAATTTTTAAGTTGTATTATGTTTTAGAAAATATTGTTTTATTTTTTAAGTTGCAAAAAAAATCATATCACACCTAGGGTTGTCCAAACTGCTCGCCGCTCACCGCTCGTTCGTCGTTCGCTCGAAAATTGCTCGAATTATGCTCATTCGATTTCAGCTCGGTTTGGAAGTGAGCCGTTCGGCTCGGTTCGGTTTAATAAACAATCCAAGCACGAGCAAAGCCTCGCTCGGTTTGGTTCGGTTCGTTTTGCTCGAATTATTTTTTATTTATGAGTTTTATATATAAACTTTATGTATATATATATAAAAGTATACAATTTTATAAAGTTTTTTAATGTTTCTCTCTTTTGTGTTGAATTCTAAGTTCAAATTTAGACCATAGCCACTCGTTTTATATATGTTTTCTTGTTAACTTTGAGTTTTATACATTCTAAAGGTAGAGATTTCGACAATTTAGAGTTCAAAGTCTTGAATTAATGATATTTTGAAGTTTTAGAAATTTAAAATTGGAAACTTTGTACGAGATCAAGCAAAACCAAGCCGAACCAAGCCGCTCGGTTTCAAACCAAACCAAGTTCAAGCATAAAGATATCGCTCGTTTCTTTAACTTCAATCCGCTCGGTTCGGCTCGCTTTCAAACTAAACCAAGTATGAACATGTCCACGTTCGGTTCGGTTCAGTTCGTGAACAGCCCTAATCACACCACACCACCACCCCTGCTAAATTCCATTACATGTGATGGATTTGGTTTAGGTGAGGTGTCACCATCCCATTGAGTGTGATAAAAATGAAACCACCCCTCCCCTTAGGTGACCCGGGGCACCGCGTGATGGGTGCTCCATCACGCGTGATGCCATTTTGTACACCGCCGCCGCTCGTCAATCAAGCTTGATGGAGGTCATCTGCGTGATGGCCATCACGCGTGGTGATGGGTGAAAACCAAGAAATATATCTATATCCGTTGGGGGGGGAGATGACTGTTGAGGGTTGGGAAAATAAAAAAAAAAACACATTTTACCTATATAAATAACTACAATATATCTTCAAAACATACACAAATCCAACTCAAAATCTTCTACTACACACACCATTTTTAACATATCAAATGGAGGGTTCTAAGAAACGTGGGTCGGGTTCAAAGAAAACCCAAACCCGACCAAAGGTTCGACAAAATCTTGGCGAACCGACGAGATTTCGCTTACAAGACGAACCCGACACAAACCAACCTTACTATCCCAACCTTTTCAACCGTCCCAAAACCAACAACAACCTTCCCAACAACAACGTTATTATCAACAGTCCCAAAACCAATCGTATCAAAACCAACCTTTTATTCCCCCTTTTTCTACCCAAAATTACCCAAATAATGCTTTTCAAACTTTTGGATCTCAACCGTCTCAAATGTTTGGATCTCAACCGTCTCAAATGTCCGTCGATCCTCTAGACGATAACGAGGTTATACATCAATTTGCAAGTGCTTTTCGTCACGAAGTGCAAACTTTGGATGAAGATAATTCCGCGGATGAGGAGCCGCATCAAAGAGGTAATCGGCGTTGGTTGGCCGATAAGGAGGTTGCCTTGACCAAGGCTTATTTACATTGCTCCGAATCAAAAAACACTCAAACCAACAAAGAAAAAAAGCGTTTTGGAAACGTGTTAAAGAACATTTCTCGAAATGATTGGCAAGTGGGGAGATTTGAATAAAAAAATGTCAAAATTTAATGTTTGTTACGTCCAAGAGATAACTATTTTAGTTTATTTATTATATAATCTATTACATTATTTTTATAATTTGATATATATATTTTTCTAAATGTTTTGTAGTCCCGAACTCCATAAAGCGTAGCGAGCGAGACGACTATCATAAAGAACGCTTTGGTCGAATATGTCCAAGCTTACAAATGTAGGGATTTTCCCCACTTGGAAGCGTGGGAGATTGCGAGACATCACGCGAAGTGGGAATCGATTTTGTTGGTCGATTTGAACGGACCAACGGCTCCAAGGAAGAAAGGATCTTCTTCAAAAAGATCAAAAACTTCCGAGTCCGGGGACTACACAACGTCTACCGGCGGCTTATCATGCAACATGCCAAACATGAACTTGAACAAGGAACCCGAAGACAATCCCGACGAAGACATACCCACACCCACACGGCCGAATCGCAAGAAAAGTGGGGAACCGTCAAGACTTGGAAAGGAAGCGGTAGCCGAAAACTTCGTCGAATACAAGTCGGCTAAGATGGAGGAAATGGCCGAGACGAAGGAGTGAAGGAAAGAGGCTCATATTTTAAAAATGAAACGTGAGGAGACGTATATCAACCATTTGAATAAAAAACAAAAAAACGCCGATCTAACTTTTCTCCTACAACCGCACGAACATCTTGATGAACCCTTTAAATCGCTCCTACTTCAACGCAAACGCGAGATATGCGACAAGGGGGGTTGGGAAGGGCCGTAGGTAGTTTTTTTTGTCGTTTTTTTTAATTTAGTTATTATTTAATGTAATGTTTTTTTTAGTTAATGTAATATTGTTTTCTTTTTATTTAAATTAGTATTTATTAAAAAAAACCATAACACACCATCACACCACACCACCACCCCTAGTAAAAAACCATCACGTGATGGATTTTGGGTTGGTGATGTGACACCATATAATTGGGTGGGGTGTGTGATGAGTGATGTCACCACATCCACCACCCCTCCCCCCCCCCCTAGGGATGGCAAAAAAACCCAAACCCGATGGGGAAAACCGAAACCCGCCCCGAACGGGGCGGGTTCGGGGACACTTAATCGGGGACGGGTCCGGGTTCGGGTTTTCCCCGTTTAAGTTAATCGGGTTCGGGGCGGGTATGGTATAGCCTGTACCCGCCCCGTATACCCGCCCCGTATACCCGTTTAAAACCCGTTTAATTAAATATAATTTTTATATTTATATATAATATATTATTTATTATTTATTTTCCCAATATACCCGTTTAAAAATTAAAACCTTTTTCCTACTTTCCCAATCCATTTGGCCATTTACCCTAACCCTAGAACAACCTCCCGCCCGACTCGCCAATCGCCATTCTGCACAGCCCGTTCCGGCGTTCCCCATTCTGATATTGTGTACGTGATATGCGATATTCTTATCATAAAATCAGTTTGTGAATGTGATATTGTGTACGTGATATGCTTTTCTAATGTGTTATTATTATTATTATGCTTGTTTATTCCTGTCTGCTCATGTATGTGCGCTAAACTATGCAATTTAGTTGGGTGATTTTTGATATCGTTCTTCATTTGAAGTCACCATTAATGTAATGAAACATTAGATTTTGTTTTTAGTTTTCCATTGAGTAGTAGTTTGCAGCTGTTTTTATTTATTGCAATATCCATCATGATAAATGTTTACTCATGAACTATTGTTTGGGTATTAAAGTTTGTAGTTACTTGGATGTTTTTGTAGCATATCCGATGCTAAGAACATTTTCATTTTCATAATTATTCGTAGGATTTATGGAAGGACACACACAACAACCACAAACATCTCCGGGTGATAACTCACAAGCCGATAGCAATAACTGTATGAACCAATCTTCACCAAATACAAGCAATGAAGGTCCATCACACACAACCACAGGAGAGCAAACCCAAACCCCAACCCAAAATGATGATAGCAACATGGGTTCTAGGAAGCGAAAACTTACGTCAATTGTATGGAACCACTTCGAGAAGATGACGATCAATGGTGAAGACAAGGCGGAGTGCCACTATTGCAAGAGAAAATTAGGAGCTAAGAGTGAGAATGGAACAAGCCACTTACTTGATCATTATAACAAATTTTGTCCAAAACGAAACCAAGGAGATATACGTCAACAAGTATTGGGGATGGGACAAAAAACAACCGACGGACAAACAAATCTAACTTGTTTAAACTTTGATCCCGACAAGTCAAGGAAAGATCTAGCCGAGATGGTTATTGTTCATGAATATCCTCTTGTGATTGTTGAACATCATAAATTTAGAAAGTTTGTGACCGGACTACAACCTTTATTTAAGGTTCCATCACGAAATACCTTAAAGAGTGATATTTTGAAGATTTATGACTTTCAAAAAGAAAAGACAATGGGGTATGTTTCATTAATTATTTGGTTTTAATATAATTAGTTATTACTTAATTGCCTTTTAATTTATATCTTTGATTTATTAAAGGATCTTGGAGAAAAATCAAAGCCGGATTGCAATTACCACGGATATGTGGACATCAGGTAATCAAAAGAAAGGTTTCATGTCAATTACCGCACATCTAATTGACGAGAAATGGGAAATGCAAAGCCGAATAATGAGGTATACTTCAAAATTTGTTTTATTAATTGCCACTTTAATATGTTGAATGTTTTATCAAATGTACTTTTACTAGGTTTATTTATGTACCTTCTCCACATACTGCTGAAGTTCTTGCTGAGGTGTTATATCAATCAATGTGTGATTGGAATATTGATAGAAAGATATCAACAGTAACAGTTGATAATTGCAGCACTAATGATTTAATGATTCACTATTTATTGGATAAGTTGTCTTTAAGCTCTTTGATTCTAGGTGGGGAGTTGTTTCATATGCGATGTTGTGCGCACATATTGAACTTAATAGTTCAAGATGGTTTATCTGTCATTGGTGAAGGAATCGAAAGAATTAGAGAGAGTGTTGTTTTTTGGACGGGAACACAAAAAAGAGTAGAAAAGTTTGAGGAAGCTGCTCGTCATTTAACAATAGATTGTTCAAAAAAGTTACCTCTTGATTGCAAAACACGTTGGAATTCGACATATCTAATGTTGAAAGTCGCTATTCTTTACAAGGAAGTTTTCAAACGTTTAAAGTAAAGAGAAACCCAATATAAAACTTTGCCAACTGAAAGAGATTGGGAATTAGGTTCAAGCATTTGTGATAAGTTGAGTTTGTTTTATGAGCTGACTTTGATGTTCTCGGGTACTAAATATCCGACAGCGAATGTCTTTTTTCCATCAATATGTGAAATTAAATCTTCTTTGGGTATATGGAAAGAAGATCGAGACCCTATGATCAAGATGATGGCAGAGAAGATGATTGTTAAGTTTGATAAATATTGGTCGGTTATTCATGGGGTAATGGGAGTAGCAGCAGTTTTGGATCCTCGTTACAAATTGAAAGCAATGGAGTTTGCTTTTCCAAAGATATATGGTTCTGAAAAGTCGGAGAGTGCGATAATAAAACTTAAGGAGCTTGTATATAGGTTGTTTCAAGATTATGAAAGTTACAGTCAAGGAACTTCACGGGATGATGGTGTGAGATCAAGTCAAAACAATGCGGGGGGTGGAAGATTTTTCAACGAATACTTCACATTCGTTGAAGAGGATAATCATTCGGGTATGACTTATTATTTACATTAATTTAACTTTATTCATTAATTGTATTAACTTTATTTATATATTAGGTGTCACAACGGAGCTTGATTTGTATCTACAAGAGAAAGTTTGGATAAAAGAAACTGAGATTGACCTTTTAGCTTGGTGGAAAACAAATGGTGTCAAGTACCCAAGGTTGCAAAAGATTGCTCGAGATATATTGGCGATTCCAATATCTACCGTTGCTTCCGAGTCCGCTTTTAGTACAAGTGGTAGATTGGTAAGTCCACATCGTAGCCGTCTTCATCCAAAAACATTGGAAGCGTTAATGTGCGCCCAAAGTTGGTTGTTGAATGAAATCAAAGGTAAACAAACATTTTATTTTTTATTTTTAACTTAGCTACTATATAAACTTTTGACTTTTGTGATATGAATATAGCAACTTGTTCAGAAGAATCCGAGGCATATTGCCAAACTATTGAATATGATTGTGACGATGGTATTGAGGTAATACATATATATATGGTTTATCGTTTACATTTTAATATGGTTTAACATTGATTCTTATATAGTTTCCAATTAATATGTTAATGTTTGATTATCATAGCAATCCGGCGTGACAAGTGTTTGAATGGTTGAATGGGTGCGGTATGGACGTGTAAGAAGGATCAATCATGAAGTTAATTTCCGTTGTGATGGGAGAAATAAACATTTTTATGTATTAATAATGTCTTTTGTATGTGTAATGTGTTTGGATATTGAACTTTTTGTGTATTAATATTGTATTGTAATTTTGTATCATTTTCTTACAATCGGGTTTTAAACGGTGAACCCGACGGTTAAATGGGGATCCCCACGGGGAATTTAGCCCGTTTAAAAACCATTTATGCTAGACGGGTTCCCCGAATACCCGCGGTTTTCCCCGAATCCCCGATGGGGATTCCCCGTTTAGTCCCCGCGGGTTTTTAGACGGTTTTGGTAATGAGTTTTATAAACCGGGGCGGGTATGGGATTGGCATTCCCCGCCCCGAAACCGCCCCGTTGCCATCCCTACCCCCCCCTAGTAGATAAAAGGTAACTATTGGGAACACTGATTACTCATACTTGATCAATATTATCTTTGTAATATAGTTGCATCAAAAGAAAAGTAGGGCATTAGACATACATAACTAGAAGCAAAAGCCAAAAGGAATATTATCATTGATAATAGCTTAGAAAACACAAATGATAAGCATAACATCAAATATAGATTCAAAACAAGATTCAAAAGCTCAAAAAAACCGAAACATCATAATAAGCAAACACTAAAACATCTATTCTTCTTGAGCAGAATCACCACTCTGCTTGTTGTGCTTCCTGGCATACCTCTGATTCCTCAAGAACTTGGGATCCATCTGCAACGAAAACATATCTTTAATAGACTCAACACCATCCAGGTATTCAATAAAATGCTTCAAAATTATGAACGTTTACTGAACCAAAATTAAGATTTGTAAGCAAAAGAATAACCACCGAAGCAAATTTAAGATTCAGAAGCAATAAAAATGATCAACTGATGTAAACCTTCAACATAGAAAGTAGATCAGAATGTCTAAAATTAATATAAATGAACAATTGCAGAAAAAAACAAAAAAAAATAGTATTTACAACCGTGTCACAAAGTGCTTAATTAGCTTAACGTAAAGCTCTTGGTGAGCTACTCGCAATCAGATCGATAACACACTCAAAACAAAGCTTGAGCCTCAAATAAAGCCCGTTTAATTACCAGTTCCAAACGCAAACTCAAAATTTGTATAGAAACATAAAGCCCGTTTCATTTTTAAATTTTTACTCTTTTGTATATCTATGTATTTAATTTCACAAGAAGCCAAGCTTTGGCTAGTAAAGTGTCTTTCAAACTATACAAATGCATATAATAAATTAATTAATAAATAATAAACAAGCCAAGCTTGAGCTTAAAACTTGTGAAAACAACTTATAAACCAAGCTCGAAACAAGTCAAGCTAAAGGCTAATCGATCTCATCAGCTGATTTACACGTATTAAATTAAAAGTATAGTAATCGTTAATAAGCTAAAGCAATAAATGAAAACTCAATATGATTTCGTTGAACATAATAAACCCTAATCAACATGAATAGTAATAATAAGAAGAAGCTTACGCCTTTGGTGGAAGTGTGACGGTGCTTCCTGGGCTTCTTGATGCCGTTGCGGTGAGCCTTGTAGCTCTGGTTATGCGCCGTGTGGTTCTTAGACTTCGCCATCTATCTAACAAGTTAACACACCAATTACAGATCCAGATCGATTAATCACTTTACAGATCAGTAGAAAATATTATTCAAATGGTGTACCTGTTTGGCTGCTGCTTGTTTGAGAGAGATTAGGGTTTCACGGAATACAGAAATGAAGATATTGTGTTTTCGTCTCTCTTTAAAACCCCCCCCAATTTGGTTGTTACATGAATTGGGCCTGGCCCAATACCAAAACCATTTTCTGGTGGAACTCGGGAAATATATAATAACACTAGACGAGTGTCCGCGCGATGCAGCGTGTCTTTGAACGCGGAATCTATTAATCACGTAACAATTATGAGTGTTCATGGATCAGTTTAAAACCTTGAAACCGTTTAAACTGGTCATCGGTTTGGTTTCTCGGCTTGGTTGCTTACTTTCGGTCTTTTTTCTTTACTTCCTTTATCATTTCAAGCATCATATTTTGACTTAGCTGGAATTGATGATACGGTTATATTAATAATCATTTTAAGCAAATTTTATTATCAAAGCTTAAACTCTTAAACCAAACCAGAACCAGACCGTTAATAATAGTTTGGTTTCAATTTTTAATGGTTTAGTTTTCGTTTAAAAACAAAACCGGCATTGAACACCCTTGCGTAACATATTAACTTTTTCAACTGAAAAAATTATAATAATATTATATACAAATTAAAGAGAATAAAATACTCGTTTTTATGGTGCAATATTTTTACAAAAATATTAACGTATGAAAAACTTATTGTCGTTTAAAAATCATGGGTGAGAAGTTGGTTTAAAGTTGAAACTAAAAACATGGTATGGTTAAAGATGAGGGGGCAAACTTGTAAGTTGAGAGAATTGTGTTTAAAAGACAAGTTTACCCTTAATTACACATGCACTTCATGCTTTAAGTGTTGTAAATTACTTAAAAATGGGTGTCTTAATTTGCCCTTGTTTGATGTATTATATATAGTATAGACTAGGTTAGCTACCCGTGTAGTACACAGGCTAGAATAAATAAATTTATTTAAACAATAACATAATGTGACATACAAAAAAATTTGTTCAACAGATATAAAGATATATTATATAGTATAATAAATTACACACTATACAATATAGAAATAGAAAATTTATAAATCTCTAAATATTTCTTGATACACAATATGTGTAGTTTTATTTGTAAATTTACTTGTTTTTTCAAAACTTGGTAGTTTCACATTGTTTCTGATTTTAATTATAGACAATGCAACAAATAAATGGTCATGAGTTAAAACAAATTGTCTAAAAAACAAACCAACAATCTACAATGATTGACTTTCGCTTTTGTTAATCTTCATTCCAAACAAAAATTAAGTGAAAATTTCGTTCTTTAACATTAGTACTTTTATCTAAAGGTATAGGATTTAAAAAAAATAAATAAAATTGTGAGTTCCAATATTATTTTCGGATTTGATTTCGTCTTCTATAGCACAATTATCATATTGTATTTTCACATGTAGCTTAATTTCATTGCATAGACCAATTTTCTAGTTAATATTTTAATCAGCATCAATTCAACATCAGCTTTTAGAACTAATCTATGACTTAACAACCTTATATTTTGAGGTCATTTAAAAAGTCAAGAAACTAATACTTTCTTGTAACGTATCATTTTATATCTGATAGATACCATATGAAGAATATAAGGATATACAAAGTCAATTCATCATCTGATTAACAGTGTGCTAACGTTTAACATTTGTATTCTAAAGGTAAGAAGTTGTCTTTACCGCATGAAAAACCAAAACATGTAGTATAGTGTTAATATTTTTGTGGATTTTTAAGATGATGAATTTAACATAAATGATGGGTTGATTAAATAACAAATTAAAAAAATGTTGTAAATGGCTACTTTTTTAAACCAACCCATGGATCGAAACCCATTCCAATAATAAATTGTTTTGACTTGAACCATGTTTAATTCTTTAACCGGTTAAAAAACCAGTCGTTTGAATTAATATAAACACCGAGAATACTTTAATAGTTAATTTGTCTTTTAAGAGTTTGAATGATTAAAAAGAAAAAAAAATGTATTTAATATGAGAGAGAGGAAGGAAAAATTAAAATAAAAAATTATTAATAATAAAGATAAATGTATTTAATATGAGAGAGAGGATGGAAAATTTTGTAAGAATTAATATGGTGATGACATGTGAGGCTGTAAGGTGTGGACGCCTGGATACCGCTGAAATGCTGACCTGGCGAGCGGTATCGGCGGCGAACACCGCCCCAGGCGTGTTGG
This sequence comes from Bidens hawaiensis, assembly GCF_021521415.1. Lineage (NCBI taxonomy): Eukaryota > Viridiplantae > Streptophyta > Magnoliopsida > Asterales > Asteraceae > Bidens > Bidens hawaiensis. The sequence continues at coordinate 884,153 of NW_027491619.1, read as the reverse complement.
TGCCGCCCAGCGGCAAGGAAATCATGGAAATTTCACCGGTCCAAATCCCCGCTCAAATCCTTCCTTGCACAATTATTCAACCCTATTTTTTGTTAATTGTTTACTAGAACAACAATATAGGGAGAAGAAGAAGATAATTTGTAAAGTGTAAAGAAGAAGAAGATGAAGACCAGGTGAGGACTGAGGAAGAAGAAGATACAGCGATTTAATTTTAGGGTTATAAATATTAAGTTGAGGCCCAATTTTTAGCCCAATGGATTTAGCTCTTTTATTTAAATATTAAATATTTTATCTAAATCAAGTTTTATTTTAGTTGTGATATTATAAGTTTATAACTAGATTAATTTAGCATACTAGATAATGAATGTATTTTTTTTTTGTATTTAATTTTTAGTTTTAGTTAAGATTAAATTAATTCGGTCATACTAAATTAATTTTGGTTAATAAATATTATTATTTTATTTAAAAAAAGTGAATTGGTGAATTGGTGACCATTTCCTTAATATTATGAAAGGAAATGAAGTCTAGTGGGGTATGATGTGACGCTGACGTGACAATATAAATTGAGAAGCAAATAGGCATCCATACCTCATAGTCTGACAATAAGAAAGTTTTGTTTATTATATAGTATAGATTGGGTGCACAGTTCGGTTCTATTCAATTATTAGCTTGAAACAAATAAATTATCGATTTTCGGTTATTGAGTCAGTTGCCCAATGGTACAAAAAAATAATCGATACCCGATTTTTGGGTAATTTCAGTTCGATTTCGTTGGTTTCCGGATCTATTTGATTCGGATAGTGGTTCAGTTATTGCTCACCACTACTAAAACCAATGTTGTTTTAATAGTAAACTAGTTGCTTTAAACCCCATGCATTGTGGCAGAGACATGGCGGGAACTCGATCAAATATTCAGTCGTTGTGGTATATGTCCGTACCATATTAAAAAGTTGTGGGTCAGTGGATTGTTTGTGTAACTTAATGGAACATGAGAGTTACCATATTAAAAAGTTGTGAGGTTAATTGTATAATTAATGAAAGTTGAAGGTTACCATATTATAAAGTTGTGGGGTTAGTTGTATAGATAAATAAAATGTGCTTTCTCTGTAGTTACTTGATGGAAAATTAACCTGCCTCTCACTTATATGTAGTAATGCTTGTGGTTATAGACCCCTAATATGTTTATATTAAAAAACTTTTTTTCATAAACATTTGTAGGTTCCCTGGATGGATCTGCACGGGATATCTCGATCTACACAGGTGCGGAATCCCTGCGTAGGTTGTTACGAGCGTAGAACACGAATCAAACAAACACACGATACGAATAAACGAACACACGTTATATTATAACCGAAACACGTGATATAATCACTGAATACAGACTCAATACTCTCTGGTTCTCACGTCTCTCGACTCACACACGTCTGTATACGATTACGTTAAAAAACTCTAAACAAGCCGTGACCTAGCGTATAAATACACGAAAACTTCGCCTGATATGTTCAGGCGAAGTTGTTGCTAACTTCGCTTGACTAACAAGTTCGCCTGATAAGCGAACTTGTCAGTAACTTCGCTTAAACATAAACAAAACACAATTAACATTACAGACTGGATTACAGACACTAGACTATGAACTACTGACATTATGCACCAACAGACTCCCCCTTGGCAGTAGCTTCATATCTTTATCTTTAAGCACTTGTCTTGTAATCTTCATGCATGCACTCCCTCTCTTACACAGACCGTGACTACTCGCTGATATTTCCTCGCTTCGCCTTTCCAAGCAGGAATATAGAATATCTTCTTCTCGTTTAACACCTGCAGATCAGCTTTAGATAAATTAACAAGATGCATCGGATCATACACTCTTAGCACTTCTTGTTCGTCTTCGTCTTCCATCACGGCTTCAGCAGTCTGGCAATCCACATACCACCATTTCAGATCTTTCAGCACATCTTGAGGCATAGTCTTCATTGGAACCTCTTTCAAACACCGAATCGGCTTATATTTCATCACCATCCAAGGTTTGCCATCTGCTCTCATTCCTCTTTCAGTATCTTCAACTAATTTCCCTTTCTGTGGTTTTAACAACTCAAACTTTTTCTCTTTAATACTTTCTTTCCATACTATCTTCCCAATAACTCTGGCCATATTATCATCACTTCTATTAATCAACCCCAGTCTGGCCAAATCCTTTACCTCACACTCAGGTAAGGTATTTAGAGATCTCAACGTCCTCTTAAAGTATTGGATCCCATCATATCTTTTCACCACGAACACTTTTAGCTGTTTATCATATAACCAACAGATAATGCCTTTCTTTGACTCAGCGTACCCTTTAATATTATAACTTTTCTTGAACATTGTAGGTACCACTGGCTTCTTCGTTTTGATAAACCAATGAGCATAGCCTTTCTTCCATCTAGGCTGCTCCTCCCATTCTGTATCATCAACTACTGTATCTTCACATACATTCGACTTCTCAACGGTTGGAAGCTCGTGTTCAACATTCTCGTCTACAATTTCACCTTCTTCAACATCATCTTCTATCACTATCTGTGCACCAATCTTCTCAATTTCTTCTAATGGCAGCACATCATCATCACACACATCATCAACATCTAACATATCATCATCCAACTCCTTCAAGGCATCGATCACATCATCTCCCATCTCCTCGTCATCTACCATCACCACCTCATCACCACCAGACCCGCCAGCTGCACCTGCAGACTCCCCCTGAGCTGTGGTTGTCCCAAGAGCTTGAGTAGTTCTTGGCAACTCACCACCTGCACCTTTCGATGCATTGGGATCATCGTCTCTGTCATTCTTCTTCTTTGTCCTGAGCTCGTCGCCTTTACAGCTCGTCTCCCCCTGAGATGCCAAGAACTCATTCATAGCATCTATAATTTTTCCATGTTCGACCAGGAGGGACGACTGTAGTTGATTTTCTGCTACTAGGCGCTGAATAGCCTGGGTCTGGATAAGATATATCCTAGATTGCTTTGCCACGACCCGCTCTAGTGCAGCTATTCTTTCCGAGTCTGATAGGGTTGCATCGAAATCGAACCTCATGTGAGATATGTCTTGAGTATACTGAGGAGGGATTTCGAATGAAACCGGGACATCAGAAGTAGCTGTGGACGTAACCGCAGGTGGTATCGTGACCGACAACACTGCAGTGTGAACCACTGTCGACTCAATAACCTGTGCAACAACCTCCGACGGAGTAAGCGTTGGAGGCGGCAACGATACAATATCTGGAGTCGTCAGCTGGAGTGTGATGGATGGGAGGCCAACAGATGATGATGTAGCCACCACGGGAACGTCCGTGGCGCTTGGCCTTGTGACCTGTAATGGTGTAGGGACAATTGACATACCGGACAGTGCGGGCGGAGCGAAACGTATGACTCTAGAGCTCTCACCAGCTCCCCTACCTGCACCTGTCCTGTCCTTTCTTGAACGTCTGATCAACTTATGAATGTCTTCTTCTTCTTCTGACTCACTGTTGTAATCTGTCCTCTTTCTCTTCCCATACGTCCTCTCTTGAGTCACCATCATACGTCTTGCCTCATCCATTACATCATCAAAATCTGAGTCATCCACCGTCGTAGCTGCTCTAGTAACATTTACTCCCGTACTCTGTGGAACCGAGACCTGTATATTTTCTTGAAGATCAACTCGGTCCATGTCAAAAAATCCTTGGCCGCCAAAAGCAGCGTCAAGGTCTACCTCTTCTTCAGCTGTCACAACAGGTGCAGTAGGTACATCTTGAGGTGCTCCCGCCTGTTGTGTTTGAGGATCTCTAAACTCGTCCCCATTAGCAGGAACATACTCCGGGTTGATTAAATACCCAAACAGTGGAGTATGCCTAGGACGCAGTTCAGGCTTGCTTCTAGCACTCGAAGTTCTACATTGAGCAAAGATACGCTTGTTCACACTCTCCACGTATCTGATAGGGCGACGTTGAGGCAACGTGGGAGCAACATGATTCAAGATCATTTGGAGAAATCTTGGATACATGATGAATCTCTCACACCCCATCGCCCTTCGTTGTCGATCAATCTCATAGAAGACCATCTGACTCAAGCTGTAACGCTTGTTATAAGTCAGAGCAGTCATCGCCGACTGCAAGGTCGCGCCCATCCCGTCAGTGCCCGCCTTCCTCCCTGACATGCAGACAATCATTACGTGCATGGGGAAGCGCCACTGATCGAGCAAGAAACCTTTCCTTCTTTGTGTATCCCCCAAGGGACCAGAATATCCCATTCGTAGAAATGCTCCATCACGGAACGGAGCAACCAACTCTGTCGGGTCGTCCCTCGTCTCCTCTCCGAATTGCAAAGCCACCCGGATTTGTTCAGACGAGAACTGAACATCCTGACCATTTACCGTTGCACGCATCACCGGGGGGTCGACGCGGCAGTCATATTCCACCGTCTGCCAGAAATCCTCAATGTTGGGCAAGGAAATCGGCAGAGTTGTCGTAATGGCGTGGAATATCCGCGAGCGTAGCAGGAATGTGATGATTTCGCGGAAATCATCTACTCCACTCGCGTCTGGGTCAAGTGTGATATACATGTTATGACCCGGAAAGAATTGTCTCTCATTATCTCCTCCAGCACCTCCAGCACCTGCTACTGCAGCCATATCTGCAACAAACAGATCAAGTTAGATGACCGTCAAGGCAAACCACAAGTTCCCCTGTTACCATGAGCGAAGTTGTGATTATTCTGTATAGGCGAAGTTAAAGGTGGGGCGAAGTTGGTAAACAACTTCGCTTCAACTGTAACTTCGTCTATTAACTTCGCTTAACCTATAAGTTCGCCTGAATATGAATCGGCGACAGTAAGCAAATTCAAACTTGGAAATCTGATGTTTCATGGTTAGTTTGACGATTGAGGGGTCCGAAACACATGATTTTAAGGTTATTTAGACGATCAAACTGATTAGAACCACGTAAAACAATTTTTGAAAAATCCGATTGAACGATCCGACGGTCCGAGGTCCATAACCGGGTCGAAACGACCACTGATTAACATCGGAGAACAAGGATTATACGATATAATGACAACACACACCTTGAAATCGAAACGGAAACTGGAAAAATAAGCACAAGGATCGAAAAAAAACGATAAGTTCGCTGGAAAACGGACAAGTTCGCTGGATTAATCGAGAGAATAAGTTCGCCGAATTTCAGAAAATAATGAACTGTTTGACCTTAAGTATTCTTTATATAGGGGCGGAGTTACACAGGCGAAATTGTGGATAACTTCGCCTAGGGCGAAGTTATTCACAAGTTCGCCGATTTTACAAAATAAACCCCTATAGTTTGAACATTTTGCAATTAAGTTTTAAAAACTTCCCTTTAAGAATTAAATGACACGATCAAGTCCAAGTAACCAGTTATAAAATCATAAACTACCTAAGTACGAAAAACTTTTAAAAATTAAAGTACAAGGGATCAAATTTCAGTCTCGACAGGGACTACTACGTTTTAGAAAAGATCCGAACAGGAATCATACTAACTACGTGACTGTCACATAGATCCGTGTTTAGCTGTATTATGACATAAAGAAACAGGTTGTAAGCAGGTAAATAACTTATGATGGTTTTCATCGTTTCTGTGATACGAGTTAAGTTCAATTAAGCTCAAAAATTAAGTGGGCAACAACTCAGAGATTATGATGCCTCCTATCTATTCTCAAAGCGTATTTGGCTTTCCCCAAGTCACCCCGAATTGACTTCAACCCATAGTGTCTGATTAAGTTTGTAAGTACTCTTCATCTGCTTCCCGTTCTCTTTCTTACTCCATGATTGAGAAGTCTTGACATTGTCAGCTCTAGAATGTTCAATAACTCATAAGGTTTTTTTTTTTTTTTTTTTTTTTTTTTTTTTTTTTTTACGATAAACATTTACATAGACTTCAGAGTAGTAAACAACTGCAAGTCCCGAATCTGGATCACTGCAGTTTCTTCATACACTATCTTTACGGGAATCAGAACACTTACGGGCTCGTGTATGACTGGGTAATCGCTTTTCTGCCTATCATTCGGAAAGATATATATGAAGACATGCAAAACTCTTAAGGAGTTTCCACGTAAAATCGAGTAGATTTAGTTTGTATCACATCTACTTTTACGCACCATAAAAAGCTACCATGACATACAATGACTGTTCTAAAGCCTTTTAAGCCTAATAACTTCACTAGTTAAGCACACAGAATCAGTAAATCTATCATTTTCCAAGGTTGGATCAATTTTCTGTTAAAACATAGAAACAGAACTTCTTACGAAGTAGGAGACTTGAAAAATAATTTCATTTCCCTAAAAAAATTTTTTGACTTCAATCGCCTCGATCAGTTCAAAGTCTTCAGGTAAACGGTTATCCTGCGAATCCAATGGATTAGCTGGACCGACCACATACAAGTATGTGTCCTTCTAACTAAGTATGATCGACTAATTTTCAGCGAAAGAATAAAAAGACATCATAATCGCCCCGGTCACTTTCAGTCATCTGGTTAATGGCAACCCTCATACTCTACAAGTAGAAAATTAGGACCAAACATATCCGAGGATATGTCCTTCAAACTGAGGTAACCGACATAATTTTAAGCGATAGTGACATTTTTTTTTATGCACAAAAAGCATGGTTACTCGGGATTGATCATCCCATTCAACTCAACAAGGTTTTGAAATCTTGATTTGTCAAACGCTTTAGTATATAAATCAGCGAAATTATCAAGCGTATCCACCTTTTCAAGCACAATCAGTTTCTTCTCAGCACAATCCCGTATAAAATGATGACGTATGTCAATATGTTTAGTTTTACTGTGCTTTACGGGATTATTAGTTACTGAGATCGCAGCAGTGTTATCAATACAAATTGGAGTAAGTGAGAAATTCAGACCATAGTCGCGTAACTGTTGTTGAATCCACAGAACCTGGGAGCAGCAGTTGGATGCTGCCATGTATTCTGCCTCACATGTTGAAATGGCGACTGATGTCTGCTTCTTGCATTGCCAGGACACTAATCTGCCTCCTAGAAACTGACATCCTCCAATAGTTGACTTCCGACTCTGATTGCACCCTCCATAATCAGAATCTGTGTAAGCTACCAACTCCAAGTCTCCTCCCTTCGCGTACCACAACCCCAGCTTAGGTTTGCCTTTGAGATATCGCAAGATCCTCTTCACACCCTTCATGTGAGATTCCTTTGGGTTTGCCTGAAAACGAGCACAAAGACAAACTGCAAACATAATATCAGGCCTAGAAGCAGTTAAGTACATTAAAGAACCTATAATAGCCCGATACTGAGTTGGGTCCACATCTGCGTCATTGTCTGTCTCAGCACCCAATTTATGGTTGATGCAGATTGGAGTATCGAATGGAGTGCTGTCCTCCATCTTGAAGCGTTTGAGCACATCATGGACATACTTGGTCTGATGAATGAACATCCCATCCTTCTTCTGATCAACCTGCAATCCTAAAAAGAAAGTTAGTTCACCCATAGCACTCATTTCAAACCTTTTCTTCATGACGGCCTCAAACTCCTGACACATGGAGACTTTTGATGCAGCAAAGATAATGTCATCCATGTAGACTTGCACCAGCAGGAAGTCGCTTCCTTCTCTCTTGAAGAACAACGTGCTATCTATCTTCCTTTTTTCAAACCTATTTTCAAGCAAGTAATCTGATAAGGTTGAGTACCAGGCACGAGGTGCCTGATGTAGTCCATACAACGCCTTGCTTAACTTGTACACGTGGTCTGGAAAGTCTGGGTCAGGAAAACCCGGAGGTTGCTCAACGTACACAACCTCATCAACTTTCCCATTTAGGAACACACTTTTCACGTCTAACTGAAATACCTTCATCTTCTTATAAGCAGCAAATGCCAAAAACAATCTAATGTCTTCCAATCTTGCCACAGGAGCGAACACTTCATTATAATCAATCCCCTCTTGTTGATTAAAACCTTTAACGACTAGCCTCGCCTTGTTTCTTATAATAATCCCTTTCTCATCTCTCTTGCACTTAAAAACCCATTTTGTGCCTATCGCATGCACATTCTTTGGTTTTTCAACCAAAGTCCAAACTTCCATTTTCTTGAATTGAGCCAGCTCTTCTTGCATGGCTTCGACCCACGAGCTGTCCTTTAGAGCCATTTGATAATTCTTTGGTTCAATCTGGCTGATAAAGCAGGTGTACAAGCATTCGTTGATTATGCCTGTCTCCTTAATGCTTGTGTAAACACAGGTGTGCTCATTCAAGCTACGTCTTGTTTGTACACTGGAGGACACATCACCAATCACATTCTCCAAAGGGTGATCTTTATGAATTCTCGTGGTCGGAACCGAACCGACATGCAAATTGTCTTCCAAGTTAGAAGAGAGCTCGTCAATGGTTGTTCCTTGCTGAGAGTGAAACGGATTGAAAAATTCTTCTTCAGGAGAGGCAGCAGGGGTATCGATAGCAATTGATGAGGAAGGTTGACATTTATCAAACAGCTGTCTTTGCACTAGATTTTCTTCCTCATCAAGGATCATCTTCGTAGCAACTCTTTCTTCTACTTCTGCACTATCCAAATAAGGTATGTTAAAAGACTTAAAAAGTCTATCATAGTCGAAAAACTCAGCAGGTCCGTTGCTTGGTTTTGGCGGTTTGTAACTTGTGATATCGGTGTTACACACCACCTCAACCTTGCCGGTCGATGTATTAAAGACACGTCTGTTGGGAGTCCCAACAACATAAACGACTAAGATTCCTTCATCGGCTACTTCACCAAATTTAGAATTTGTCTTTAAAATCGAACAAGGGGACCCGAATGGTTCAAGACCACTCAAGTTGGGCTTCCTCCCATGCATAAGCTCATAACACGTTTTATTAAGTCTTTTAACAGTCAAGACTCTATTCAGGATATAACAGGCTGTAGCAACAGCTTCAGCCCAGAACACCACAGGAAGCTTTGAATCAGCCAGCATAGTTCTGGCTCCTTCAATTAACGTTCTATTTTTCCTCTCAGCCACTCCATTCTGTTGCGGAGTATACGGAGCGCTGTACTGGTGCTCAATCCCTTTCTGAAGGCAGAAGATCTCCATTTCATAATTCTTGAACTCCGTTCCATTGTCACTCCTGATGAACTTAACCCTTTTATCCATAACGTTCTCAACTTTGGTAATCAAATTCTTCACCATCTGAGCCGTTTCATCTTTTGATTTCAGGAAATATACCCACGAATATCGTGAGTAATCATCAGTGATCACCAAGCAATAAAAAGTACCTCCTAGACTTTTTGCATTCACGGGACCGAAGAGATCCATGTGAAGCAATTCTAGAGTACTGACAATAGAATTGACCTTCTTGGTGTGATGGGATTTCTTGTGCTGCTTTCCCTTCTTGCACGCTAGACATTTGTCTTCAAGTTGAAACTTTTCAAGGGAACGCCCAGCACAAGTCCATTCTTGACAATGTGGTTCATTTTCCGAAGATGAATGTGTCCCATTCTCCGATGCCACAATTCGGACTCCGATTCGCTCGCTTTTGTCATAAGGCATGATTCTTCCGTGGCCATTTCAGTCGATCTCATATCCATAATATACGTATTCCTCTCACGTGGAGCCTTCATCACAATCCACTCCTCTGGTATCTGAAAACCAGGATGCAACACAATCGCCTCATTCTTTGTAAAATGTACGGTGTACTCCTTATCACAGATCTGCGACACACTCAGCAGATTGTGCTTCAATTCTTCGACAAAGTTTACTTTCTCTAGAGTCATCTTTCCATTAGACACCGTACCCATTCCTGTAATCTTGCCTCCACTTTCTCCAGCAAAGCTCACTCTCCCTCCTTGAACAGGTTTCAAATCGTGTAACAAGATTTTGTTACCCGTCATGTGCCGGGAACAGCCGCTATCCACAACCCAAAGATTATTGGCAGCCCTGTTCAACTGTTCCTGCACGATTAAAGCAAAAGATTAGAATCTAGGGACCCAAGACCAATTGGTCTTGGATCTATACATCCCGAACTTTGGCTTTCCAAAGTTAGTCTCTGTATAATTCCTGTAAGTCCTATTAGTTTACCTCCTTGTAGATTGATTGTGAGGCCTTCCAAACCTTTGTGAATTGAAAGAATTATAACTTACTGTTTGGTTATCAGCAGTGTGAAATTGAGATTGGTTTCTTTGAAAACCTGAATTAGTCTGATTTCTGAATTTTGAATGGTTTTCACTTTTACCAGTATTATAATTACCATTAGGCTTAGTCTCAGTTTTGGTATGCCTCACACCTCTGAATCGCTGCTTCAGAGGGCAATCTGCAACTAGGTGCCCTAATTGATTACACCTAAAACAACACCTATGCTCAACTTTCTTTTCAACAGTTGTTTTGGATGTCGAGGCTGTACTACCGCCCGTTCGTCTCACATATGGTGGGACATAAGGGTTTAGCGGAGAACTCTTTTTAGTTGTTTTATCTTTCTCTCCACTATATGGTAATACAACCTCCTCCTTTGTCTTACCCGACTCGAATGACTTATCCGAATCTGATGAGACCGGACTCGGAACAGAAATTTTAACACTTGACACAGGCGGACTTGTTTCGCCTCTACTAACATCTGGTTCTTTACTAGTTACCTTAATTGGAACTGTCTGAACAACCTCAAAGTCAACAGATTTCTGATTACTAGGATTAAAAGTGTAATTGTGATTATAAGGTGGTGGAACCTCATGATAACCAATTCCTCCCCTCTTAACTGAGGAACCTTGATCACTAACAAGGTGATCAAGAATAGCAGAGGAATTTCTGAACTGCTCAAGTTTTCTATTCAGTTCCACCACTTTCACCTGGTGATCAGCAATCTGTTTTTCTCTTTCAGCTATTAGTTTGGTTTTTTCTTACAAAACTTCATAGCTTAGATCAATCACTTGAATTTTTTCAGCAAGTTTTGCTTTTAGACTTTTAATATCTTTTTCACAAGCTTTTATTTTAACTTTATAGCTATTTTCTCTTGCTTTTGTAAAATGATGATCTTCTTTTAGAGTTTTAAACTCAGCATCCAAACTAACATACTGATCAGTTATAGTTGCTAATTGCTCAGACAAGTTTTCACATTTAGAACAAGTAGGTTTAGAACATACCTCGGAGAGCTGGTCTTTAGCATAAGCCATGAAAGCTTTTTCTTCTCCAGTAGCTTTCTCACTTTCTTCATTTTCCGCAATCGCCAAATTTGCCTGTTCAAAGATTTCTTCAGAATGCAGGTTCCAGTTATATTCACCATCTTCTCTGGAAATCATGGCACTATAATCTTTACTACCCCCATTATGCTGTGTAGACTTGCCTTGACCACGTTCTACACGCTCATTTCTGCACTCCTTAGCAAAGTGGCCGTTTTGCTGACAGTTGTAGCATCTTACCTTCGTCTTGTCAAACCCTGGCCTTCCACCGACAAACTTTCTTCCGGTCTTTTTCATAAACCGTTTCACTCTTCTCACGATCATAGCCATCTGCCATTGCAGATCCATTTCTTCCAGATCATCAGCATCAATCTGGTCATAGTCTTCATCCAACATAGCTGGATCAACAATATTCCCCTGAATGTAGTTCTCATAGGAAGCAATAAAAGAAGCATAGAGAGAAAACTGCTCTTCAGCAGATTTGACACTCATAGGCATCTTAGAGTAGTTGTTGCTAGGAATACTTGGAGAGCAACTACTCTTGCTTGCTTGCGGTTTAGATGCACTAGATCCACCTGCTACAAAGCAAACATCACCATTCGTGTTGACTGACACATGCCCCTCATGTGATGAGTTGGCGCCCGACTCTCCCTTCGAGTAGTAGGCAGCTGATTCAGTCTTCGAACCTGAACTAGAGTTGACTTTAGCACCATACAAACCTGGATCTTGAACCTGATCCGTAGGTGTCTCCTTTCTAACCATGTTAAGCTCAAAGGTTCGGAGCTTGTTAACTGCTATCTCAAGGTCATAGTCAGCAAAGTCTTTATCTTCTCTCATCAACACAGTATACATCTCCCAATTTGGTGGGAGAGCATCAAGAAGCTTCTCAACAATCTCATCTTCTTTGTATGCAATTGAATAGTTGCTGAGTTCAGTCATCAGATGATAATATCTGGTGATGATATCATCAAGTGATTCGTTTTTCAGATACTTGAAGACCGAAAATTGAGTTTTGAGCAATTTGATCTTCGAAGCACGGATTCCCACATTTCCTTCAAACCGGTTCTCAAGAGCTTCCCAAAGCTCTCTTGCTGTCTTGTACTTTCTAAAAGTATGAAGGATCTCTTGTGGAAGAGCCATAGTGATAGCAGCATGAGCCTTGCTCTCGGCCTCATACATCTTTTTCTCTTCTTCTTCCATTTTGCTGTACTTTTTGATCTGATCCCGACCTTCGTACTCCATAGTTGGTGGAATATAACCATCCTGGATGCATACCCACATTTTCGCATCCTGGTACTTGACATATTGTTCGAACCGATCCTTCCAAGCAACGAAGTCGGTTCCTTTAAGCAACTTTGGGGCCTTAGTAGCTGACCCTGCTTCTACTTCCATCTTAACTAACTCTGAGATGTTAATTGACGACATCTTTCTCAAAAACTAAGAAACCCGAAAAAAAATTTCTTCTGAAAAGTACTGTAGGCGAAGTTACGGATAACTTCGATTAAGTCTTAACTTCGCTGAAGAACTTCGCTGATTCTTAACTTCGCTTGAGGTAAGCGAACTTAGGAGGTAGGCGGAGTTGTAGAGAACTTCGCTTGAGTTAGGCGAACTTGAGAAGGTAGGCGAAGTTGTGGATAACTTCGCTTAACCTTATATCTTCGCCGAAACCCTACGAACAGTGACGGCAACTTCGCCTGATGAACACGAAGTTTCTACAGATCTGATTTCTGGGTTTTTCGAGGTTTTTGACGGTGTAAAGGGTTGAATACGATGGTAGGAGGTAAGAATGACACAAAAACACAGAAAACACGTCCCGCGAATAGTCGAAACGGGACGATTTCTACACCCGCTTGAATATCCCGAACCACACAATTGAGCAATAGCTCTGATCGATACAATTGTAAGTCCCCCCGGGGCGTCGCCGATCGATACAAGATCCGCACGATGTCTAGGAGTGCGGAATCCTCCTAGACTCGTTTATTGGTGTAGAAGACGAAGAACACAGTTACACATACATAAACACATGAACAAACACAAGAACGGGATAAACGAATCTGCAGATCCTTTCATATAATAATCATAACTCGTTACATACCAAACACGAAAACAAAGACACGGCCGACCCGAGGTGAGCTCTACCTCGGGTCGTCCCACACGACTCTCCCTCTCTGTTTCTCTCTAGACAATTGAACTACACAAAACACACTCTAACTTTTCTGGATTCCCAACTCTAAACAAGACACACCTATATATAGATACAAAACTTCGTGGGCTTGGGCTTGGGCCTGTAGGCGAAGTTGTTATAACTTCGCCTAAGGCGAAGTTGTTCTAACTTCGCCTATGGCAGAAGTTGTTACAACTTCGCCTATGGCGAAGTTGTTACAACTTCGCCTATGGCGAAGTTGTTCTAACTTCGTACTTCGTTTCCGCTGAACAGAATTGCATAGCGACGGTCACAAAATGCACCAACAGACTCCCCTTTGACCGTTGCTCTCAATTCTAACAAACACAAAAGATCATCTGTTACAAAACATGCACCAACAGACTCCCTCTTAACTGATGATCTTCTGTTTGCTCTTCAACCAGCCGTGTCTGAAACTGTCTTGTTGCTTCACAAATCTACCAATCACCCAGCGTCTTCCATATCCGATCTCCCCTTCAGTGTAAGCTTCTCCGACTATATAGATTGAGGTCTTTGAAATGCATGCATCCCCGTGCCTAATTGATCATCTCAACCAATCACGTGAGTCCTTCTGATTTCACCAACACGTGAAGTTCTTCTAACTTCACCAACACGTGAAGTTGGGCTCCCTCCACAACTTCACCAACACGTCGACATACGATAAGGTTTAATCTTCAACTACTCAACATCAAGTGATCAATTTCATCACAAAACCACCTTGACAGAATCTAACACACATGACCATTAATTAATCCGAAGCATCTTCAATCACCAGGGATAACGATCAAGAACATAAACACTTTAATTCCCGATTAAATCCAACTTGTTACAGAATTTTCACTTTAATAAATAAGCATCACGTTTCAGGATCCAATTCTCGAACGCCTTGAAAATAACATAAATAATATGCTCTGACCGCAATCCAGTAATGACGAAAACCTTCAGTTCAATTTGACTTTCTTCAGTTGGTCAACCTCGAACAACAACTATTTCATTGCCCACAAACACCCAAATATGTGTCAATATCCAGTTTCAATCAATATCCCATTCACAACCTCAACTCCATATCCAGAGTTGACACGTATTTGTTCACACGTAAGACCAAGAGATAACAAGTTTCACTCGTTGACGGAACAACGTCTTCGGTCTCACAATAATCGTGTACACCTGGCCATACAGACGAAAACTCCTTTTTTTTTTTTTTTTTTATAATTCGCCCCTCCTTAACTTCGCCTGTCTATAACTTCGCCTGTCCATAACTTCGCCTGTCCATAACTTCGCTTGTACATAACTTCGCTTAACCTTATATCTTCTCCTAAACCCTAAAATTTAAGCGACAACTTCGCCTGAACCCCATAACTTCGCCTGCGGCGGCTGTTCGGCCAAAAACGCATCAGAAACGTGCCAGAAACACCAAAACGCAGATCTCGAACCATAGCATAAGAGCCTAAGGCTCTGATACCACTTGTAGGTTCCCTGGATGGATCTGCACGGGATATCTCGATCTACACATGTGCGGAATCCCTGCGTAGGTTGTTACGAGCGTAGAACACGAATCAAACAAACACACGATACGAATAAACGAACACACGTTATATTATAACCGAAACACGTGATATAATCACTGAATACAGACTCAATACTCTCTGGTTCTCACGTCTCTCGACTCACACACGTCTGTATACGATTACCTTAAAAAACTCTAAACAAGCCGTGACCTAGCGTATAAATACACGACAACTTCGCCTGATATGTTCAGGCGAAGTTGTTGCTAACTTCGCTTGACTAACAAGTTCGCCTGATAAGCGAACTTGTCAGTAACTTCGCTTAAACATAAACAAAACACAATTAACATTACAGACTGGATTACAGACACTAGACTATGAACTACTGACATTATGCACCAACAACATTATACCTGTGATTCTATCATTGTAGATGAGTAATGCATTTGATTCTTTAAGTCGATGGACGTTAAGGTTCAGTAAAATTTAAAATCATCATAGAGGCTGACGAATTTCGGCTCTAATCTTCCAACAGAGTTGTAATGGAGGTGTTCAACGATCAGTGTGGTGCGGCGCATGTTCGACCCACACCAGTGCACCGCACACTACCAACAACCCAATGCACGTATGCGTTCGCTTCCATTTTTGTAGTAGTTGTGAATTCTTTCCAAATCGCTGATAACGCTTGGTCCATAAATCACAAAAAAACAATGGGATTCCAAACCCTCTCATGCGAATTGGTTACTAATATACCCTACCGTGTCTATTCATATAATTAGCCATAACATAAGCACACTTGAGTATTGAATAGTTAAGGTAGTTTCGCTCCTTATATTAAGGTATGTAGCATCCATGACGACCCGTTCTTGACCCTTTGTGACCGGGAGAAAGGAGGGTGAAATCCATAAGGACGAACGTGTTGTATGGAAGCTGTAGGATGGAGGAGAAAAGAAGCTCGTTAGCGTCCATAGAGGGGGGGGGGGATCCGCCATGTAAGGGGCGTTGTCAACGTGAAAGAGAGGGCGTCTATGAGCCCCACCACCGCCAGAGATGCTCTTGTGAAACAAGTGAATTTCAGTTTCATATAAAGCATATCTTTCACATAAAACTCATCATGATCCATGAAAACAGGTTACACATTGTCAATGATAGGGTTTAAAACAACTTAGTTTACAAAATCCAATAGCTACAAGTTGGATCATAAGCCATGTTTTAAGGCAAATCAATTTTTATTTATAAAATTTATAATACAAAAATATACATAAGCCATCCAAAACATATATCTTAAGACACAAGTTACATACGTAATCTCTTTGAACCCAAAACATTTCTACTTCAAATGATGGATCTTTAATATTCAGTTACATCTTTAACGAGAAATTACACAAACCAAACCAAACAACCCTCGGTTTGTATAAATTAGTACCGACGATTAAAACCGTCATGTAAAAGTTCTAGTAGTCAAACTCCTCATTTGCATCAAACCCGGCCCTAAACAGGCGTCTGACCCAACGGGAGACTACCATTGATAATTATTATTCATTAGTTCAAACTTACCATTTAATTCGAAACAATCTCTCTCATAAGATTATAGACACATGCCTTCATAATATATGCATTTACAAGATCTGATAGAAAGTCAAGTACAAGCATGCACGGTCAAACAGCCTCGAATTCTATTTCTCCATGTCGGTTGCAGGGTTGAGGCTCTCGTTATACTCTAGCTGCAACAAACAAACAAAAAAACAAAATAATGTTGTTAAATGCTTATAATTAATAAGAAAAAATTATACATACCGATGCTTGCATGTGTTCTTGCTTCATTTTTCTATACTCCTCTTGAGCTAGTTTTGATCTAAACATGGCTTGCACACGAACAACAGATCTCTCTACACGTTCTTCGGCTTGTTTTCGGCTCGCATGAAAAAACCCTTCTTCACCGTTATCTTCTTGTTTTTCTTCTTTTTCGTCATTTTTGTTATCCACTTGAAGACCTCGGAAACCTTTTCGTTTTAAACGCCAACGAAGAATCGCCTTTTCAACCACGCCTACAGACCATAGTATCTTTGTGTAATGTCTTCTAACTTGGTGACCTCGGAAAATCGCCTGCATTGAGTAAATACAAAAATATGTTACCAAATAATCCACATAATGCATTTACGATGCTATTGAGTAGCAATATTTATGATAAAGGCTCATATTTACATGCAAATGAATTTATCAAATAGAGATTTAAAAAGGTTAAAAGAAGAGAAAGCTTACTTGAATTTTGATGGCGTGACGACGTTTATTCAAGAAATCTTTTCTTATTTTCCAAGTACGAAACCTGTATTGTATACGTGCAGCAGCCGCCATTTGTTTTCTCGTTTCATGGTTCCTAAAAGCATGTTGTATCTTCATAGCTGCTATAATACACCGTGCTTCATCTTCAGCATTAGAATATTCAATTTCTTTTGACCTAAGTTTAAAAGACTGTTCCCTGAACGCAGCCTGTATGCGGGCTGCAGCATCAGCAGCGGTTCTATAAGCAGCCAGGGTATCCTTCAAATACTGTTCCTCCTCGCTGACTTGAGTCACCGCCGTCTTAGAGGCAAAATCGTCATTTGTAGGGAGTGTACTTTGCAACGAGCCACTAACGTTACCAGCTAAAGTCATGGCCTCAAAATGCGACACGAGTGCCTTTTCAGCAAGATAAGCAGCCAAACCCTCGTAACCACTCTTGGATGCCAGGTCAGCCGGGGTGCATCCACTCGGGTTTTCTGAAGTGGGGTCGGTTACTAGATTCGGGTTGGCCCCTGCTGATAGAAGAGACGCAACCATCCTTTGCCTGAATGAAGAAAATTTATTAATAAAGTTAGCAGATCAATAACATAATCTAAGGGATCATTTAAATGTGAATTATAGAATAATCAGCTTTTAATATTTCAATAAGGTGATTACTTGAAATTTAATTACTTATTGTCAATACTCAATACCTACAATTCTACAAAAGTAAAACTAATTATGTGAACTTTAAGATTACTTATTTACTTCTTTTTTATCGCATTAGCATTGTTTATAATATGATTAAACAACATAAAGTTTTAAAACTATAATGCCATAAATGAATTCTAAAAAAAATTGTTCGCAAAGAATTTATTACAGCCATTATATAGTTGATAGAAAACAAATTGTAATTTTTTTGCAACACGATTTACTATAGTTGATTCTCTTATTTTGATTATGCACATCACATACACAGCTACAACTAGGGTTTAGCCTGTATCCCACGTCTTTTAGCCATTATGAAGAGTAAACTGGTAAAAACAACACATCCAAACACCCCCGTAAATCAGACAAAATAAACAAGTTTATCAATTGTACCTCCCGTAGTGTGCAGCCCAATGAAGTGCGGTCCATCCAAATTTGTCACGAAAATCCAACGATAGGCCAGACCAAGAATATGGAAAAATGGCCCAATTATAGTCCAAAATTGCGCATAAATGAATTACACCTTGACCTTCATCATCACGGTCAACTAATCTACAGCCCTCCAACACTCTTTCCAACAGCCATTCGAGTAATCTATTTTGCAAAGTGAGCTCAAACAAACTATTTTTAGCTCGTTGAAATGATATTCCTTTTTCCTTAACTGAATTCACCAGAAAATCCCAACTATTAACAATACTGCGTGTTTTTTGCGCGAATATTATCGCTTCCTTTTGGATTTTCGGTGGTATTTTGCTAGATAAAATGTTCAGGCTTTTGGAAGTAGAGAAAAGCAAATGAGCTAGTCTCATTTTAACTTGGAGTTCTTGCCAGTCGGGCTTTTCATCTAACACAGGCATTGAAGTACTTGTAGGCGGGGCCCGGAAGTCAAACGCCGTGAGTTGACTGATGGGTTTGTGACCATCAAGACTGAGAAAAAGATTCACGGTTCCTGGACTTTGTGGAGTAATTATACACTGAAACACGCCTGGTTGGATAACTTCTGCTGGCACACAAACGTCCCCACAAACACAAAATAGGTTTGAGTTTGCTAGATTCATATATTTTTCATGGAAAACACCAACCACTAAGATCTGCCAAAAATATTTATGTCAATATTAATCAATCTTTAAAGAGAAAATTTGTATAAAAAAGTAACCAACAGGCAACCCTCTTTTTTCACCCCAGAAAAACCATCAAAGATTTAAAACTTTGATTTAAATCAGAAATTTGGAAAGTTGGCTGCTCTAAATCATTTTTATTTTTTATTTTTTTTTTTGCATAAATTGAAAAAATATACTCATGTACTTTTACTTGTCTAGTTACAGTCACTGTACTTTCTTTTGTACATTTGAGTAATTAAAAAGGGTTTCTAGTACTGTCTGGATATCATTATATGGTACTTTAGTGATTACTAAAATGTGACAAAATCTTATACAGCTCCACATAATGAGCCAGATGGTACAAAGAGCCCACATGATGAACCAAACGGTACAAAAATGCATCTTTTAATGACTCAGATGTAACAAGAAAAATGTACAATGACCAGAAAAGAAAGTACATTGGTAATTTATGCAAAAAAAAAAAAAAATTAAATAAATAAAAATTATATTATTCTAGTTAAAAAAGTTGGTTATCAAGAATAGAAATTTGTCCAAACTTAATTACTTTTTTATGTCATTAGCCCATAGTAAACATAGATAAAAGTAAATAAAAACTAGCACCTTTGTTTCTTCAGTTGAAAGAGCCCATGAAGGCGAGACTGCAGTTATGTTGAAAATCTGGGATTCATGGTGATCACCATTGACTGTTCCAAGTGACGGTTGACCAAGAAACAGCTGATCGGGAGTCAAAAATGGGTCATCAATTGATCCAGGAGAATCAGCTATAATATAATTCATCCATCTTCCAAAACATTCCTGAGCTGGCAATCCATCTTTTCGCAACGTGTCTAAAACACCGAGCCCGGCACTTGCCACTTGAGGATCATTAATCCCTATTTTTTGAAGGTCAAAGTTGTGGTTAATGGAATTAACTTCTCTATATGCATTATCTACTGATCCATTTAGCCCGTACTGGTTAGGTTGATCAAAATGTGAAACACTTTCTGCATAGGATAGATTAGCACGTGTGAATAATATGATCGTCTTTCGAAAAGAAAATTTGAAAATAAAAAAACTACCTCCTGATATAATCAACTTGTTGGAATCATTTGGAATCCCGAGCTCGTCCCAATCAAGTGTGTTGATTTCATGAATTTTCATCTCGTGATTTACTACTGTCGTATTGGACTCTGTTGAATCACAAAAAATAGTAAAAAGAAGAAAAAGAAAGCATTTAGCTTCTATCGTTAAGGATTTCCACATTTGATGACTATATATATACATATATGTAGAGAGAGGTTCATTAGAAAAGACTAAATAATAGTGAGAACACAAAGAGCAAACCTAAATTGTTTAGTTTTTTCTATCAATGGTTCATGTTTTAAGACTTTTAGTTCTTACAAACAAATGTCTATGTTATTAACATAAGAAAAACCATTAAACTAATTTGTTCATATTTTCTTTTACATTTTTAACATTTACCTACACATGTACATGTTATGTGTAAGAATATAGCCTACGCATGTTTTACACATGGGTAGGTTCTATAAATAATCAAACTTTGCTTATATATATTTTAGAATAAGAGATAAATACTTATGGAAGAAGAGAATAAAGTTCTGGAAAAAGTAAGCACTGGAAACTGATATTTACTGTTGCACTCTTAACTAAAATGTGGTTTTATCACTTTATGTATAGTACTTAAATTTTCTTTTTAAATTTTCTTGATATAACCCGATAAACATACACACCAGTAAAGTACACCTGATCAACCCCGTCAACTTCTTCAGACAGATTAGATGATGTAGGAGGATCTGAACTCGAGTGAGAATCGACAACCATCCTGGGAGAACCTTGTAACTGCATGATATATTAAGCATACCCGTAAGGCACATAATATACATGTGTACATATCACGTCTGTGTGTGTGTGTGTGCAAGGAGTCAAGGACTAATCAAGATTTGAATTCGGCCTATTAAAGTCAACAAATTCACAAATTGATATTTGTGCAAGAATGAATATAACCAACCTCTTGAGTGTCACGATAATGAACAAGTACAATATGTTCCAGTTTCCTGTAACATAATCACATCAAACAATGATTAGAATCATAAATATAAGTAAAAAGAAACACTTTGATGATGTTTATTAAATCTTCAGTTGTTACATACTTATCAAGAAGCCAGTAACATCTACGAACAAATGTTGTCCTGTCTTCACCATGTGCATAATATACATGAATTCTTTCATTGTTACCAACCTGTATCAACAACATTTGGAGCTTATAAATTTAGATGGCCTATTTATACAACGATTAGGAAAAAATATTAAAGTAAATGGTTAGAATATATAAAAAAAGGATCAAAACTTGACACTTGATAAAAAAAACTCACCTTCAAGTGTTCATGAGCTTCTTTTACAGTTTTCCCATCTTTTTTCTTTTTCCAGTTGTGGCCATCCTTCCGAAAGTTTCTGAGCATCTTCCGGTCAAAAAGAACAATTGTGCCACCTACAATGTAGAAAAAAAAGTATGATAACAATAATATGAAATATGATAAGAATAGTAATAGTAAATATGAAACTAGATATTAGATGTGCATTTTCTAAACTTACTTGGTGGCAAATTAACCGGCTTCACAATGATGCTGAAATGCTTGTGGTTACAAAGTACTGCATGAATCTCATTTGGCCTCAGCCATCTTGTTTTTGCTTCCTCCATCATGTTACGCATATCCAAATCTGTTAATTAAGACAAAAATAAATATAATAATTTGCATATCACAATTAAGGCTCCAAAATTCAAGTAACAATTACAAGGGACAAAAGAGCAATTGTTGAATCATAACTTTGGGGAAGGTTGCATGATCGCTAACAGAATATAATCTAAAATGTTTATGATGAACTTATAATGTGGCTTTGTAAATCATAATTCATTCACTTAACATTTCATTGTTTTGAATTGATTTTATACAGCAAGCCATTGTTCTATATAGGCAAAATTATTCATCAAGAAAGTCTGTCAATTACACATAATAACAATGAGTCAATCTATGGCAACCAACATTATTTCATTAAACTGGTCATTAGGCCTGCAAACGAACTGAACGAACACGAACAAGGGCGTGTTTGTGTTCGTGTTCATTCATTTAACTGAACACGAAGAGCTAATCAAACATACATTTTTGTTCATGTCCGTTCGTTTAAAAAATGAGCATGTTTGTGTTTGCTTATGTTCGTTCGTTAAAAATCTAAACTAACGGTTAACGAACATGAATGAACAAATCTGAACAAACATAAATGAGCATATATGAACAAAGTAAACGAACCAAAACAAACATGAATTAACAAAAATGAACACACTTAAATGAACATAAACAAACAAACAAACAAACATGAAACAAATATAACCTTAGGGGTTAACATATTACATATTTAACTGTTAGAAATTACATAAAATTACATAGTTAATGAGTTAACAAATGTAAATAAACGAACATAAATGAAGATATATGAACGGACAATAAATAACGTAAATGAACGAACGAAATATATGTTAATGTCCGTTCATCTGATAAAATGAACAAAGAGTTTTGTTCTTTTTAGTTCGATTATTAAATAAACGAGCCAACGGTTCACGAACAACGCTCGGTTCGTTTAGAGGCCTACTTGTCATTTTTCCCTTTAACTAGTTTATTCTAGAAAACAAAATGAAAAATAAGAATAATCTTGGTGATGGTTTTGTATTAGATTTCAAATACAAAAAACATTTCCATTTTATCCCTAATTCTCACCATTTAATTTATTACCAAATGACCTCTTCCTTCAAAAGTCAAAACACAAACACACAACAATAAATCAAACCACCATCCTTCAATTTCAACACCACATAAACAAATTAACTTCAAAACCAAACAAACAAATAGTGAAAAAGTCAAAGCATACCTTCCATAGTTTTAAACCCATGAATCTCCGAGCCAACAAACACCACTGGTTCCATCTCAAGATCAAAACCCAGATCAAAAAGCACTCAACTTTACTCAAATTGATTCAAATCAACAACAAACCCAGATCAAAACTATGCTTAATTTCAGCTGGGTATCAGTTAATTAAGCGATCATTAAGATTGACTTTGGTATAGAATCGTTGAAGATTGAAGACTGTATTGAATAATAATAATTAATTTTGTGCGCACATATAGAAAAGAATGGTGAGTGAATTATAAATATCAGAATGGACTAGATAATAATAATAATAATAATAATAATAATAATAATAATAATAATAGTTTTCATAGGTTTTGTTGGTTATTTTTTTAAAAATGGGGAAATCATATAAAACACGACTCTTCTTTATACTTTTCAAAAGTATGTGATCATAAATTTTTTATTATTGTTATTGACTAGGATCTTGTATCGAATAAACTAATATCATATAATAGTGTATTGGATTTTAATAATCTCTGTTAACTGGTATTGGCTAATCCTTATTTATTTTATCAAAATTGATGGTCCCAAATTGTTACAAGCCAAACAGAAGAACTCAACCCAAAAGACTAGTATGATAGGTGAGAGAACTCATTTGGTTTATAAACCCCACATCAGTTGCTCATACAACCGATGCCACAAGTCCCATACCTTGCAATGGTTTCAGTCCGTAACACAAATTTATAAAAGTTGGTCCCCAATGATCCTATGTTAAAAATGACTTAACAGAGTTATACATTTTCCCGAATTGCAACCTAATGTTTTAGGGATGTTGATCGGAAGGAGGATACGAGTCAACTGATGTAAAACTTATCCCGAAAAGGTGATCCAAACAACTTGATTTTAATTAATTGAAAATTCAAACACCCGAATTGAAGCATTGTTTCGTTGTTTTTGAGGACCGTTTCGAACTAAGTTTTACATCAACTGACTCGTATTTTTATTCCGATCAAAAACCCTAAAACATTAGCTTGAAATTCGCAAAATATATATATATATATATATATATATAATGCCGTTAAGTCATTTTTAACGGGGACAATTGGGGCCAACTTTAAATTTGGACCGTCAGTAACGATAAAATAAATAGGGAATATTATCGGTCAATACCAGCCAATAAGAATGATTAAAATCCAATAAACCTATAATAATAAAAAAAATAGTTATTAGAGTGACTTTTTCCCTTTTGAAAATATATAGTTGTTGAAATGGAGAAATT
This sequence comes from Bidens hawaiensis, assembly GCF_021521415.1. Lineage (NCBI taxonomy): Eukaryota > Viridiplantae > Streptophyta > Magnoliopsida > Asterales > Asteraceae > Bidens > Bidens hawaiensis. Next base: position 860,022 of record NW_027491619.1, on the reverse strand, counting down.
TGATAAGTGTGTGCATATACACACGCTATATTTTATTTACGATATTTATAGATTTATGAATTTTTTAAAATTTTGTTGGCATTTAGTTGTTACTACATAGTTTTTGTTACTACATAATTTTAAAAATATATAATTTATTACACAATTTATTCAACAATATATAATTTTTGTTACTACATAATTTTAATTATTTAGACGAAAGTTAACAAAAATAACCTTATAATTATTTCAACAATATATGCTTTTAACTCTTCCTTAATTTAAGCTTAAATTAAAATAAAATTGATCTTAAAATTAATTAGCATTTATATCCATTTTTATCTGGACGAAAGTTAACAAAAATAACCTTGTAATATTTAATAACTATATAAGCGACATATCTGCCATGCATTATTTAAAGTATTCAAATCATCTATATTTTCACAATTTCTCTACAACTAATTTAACTTTTGTATGACATATTTTTTTTGTTTCCCAACTTATTAATTTATTTCCAACTTATCAACGATGAAATTCGAAAGTTTGACCATTATTATATATTAATATTTAAGTAATAATAATAATATTAAAACCATGAATTCTAAATGTTCCAACTTATGGTAATTTAAAGAAAACAATATTTGATCTTGATACATGTACATAAAATTATTTTTCACAAGACATTGATGATAAAGGTTCTGTTGCAAATTGTTGTGGCTATTATATTACTGAATGTTAATATTACTTTTATTACGTAAATATTAAATACTAGATTAGGAACCCGTGTATTACACGGGTTGGACAATGAAAACGGTATAATAGATAAATGTTTTTAAATATGCTATATGATTAAACTTACGTATTACATATAATAATGAACAATGAGAAGTTCATAAATCACTAAAATGACAAATAAGTTGCAAGTTTTATATATACAAATAAATTGCTACAGTTTTACTGAAACATTAACAAACCAGACTTTGTATAGCAACAAAGCATATACAAATCATATACAATTTTTTTTATTTGAACTAATTGTTAGTTTCCGTAACTATTGATGAGGCCATATAATGCCCAATCATTGCTTCTACTATTACATGCAATTCACAACAAAAAATAACCAAACTAACCATGATTTAATACCCAACACATGTCTCATTCATTTAGTTTGATTTGTACATTCATGATCAGTCAAATAGATCGAAAGAGAGAGGGAGGAAAAAAAGGAAAGAAAGATTGGCTAAATTCATTTCAGTTCGATTCAAAATAATAAGGCTTTTGTATTCATATATGACACCAATATTGCTAATCAAAATGCTGGACAATGAGTGTTCTGGTTCCAACCGGTCCATACGAAATTAGTCACTTTGATCTTCTACCGAACCTGCTTATGTTTTTGATCTTGTAAATAAGGTTTTCTGGTCAAATAACCTAGAATGATCTGATCAATTGGTTTCTACCTAACTCGCTTGTAACAACTCGGTTTTTACCAGTCTATATTACCCGATCCGTTTTACGTTCGGGTAACTTTAAATGATAAATTTTATCCCGTTATCGAGTAACTAATATTTTAAGTTATTTGTATATAATAATTAAATATAATAAACAATTAAATAAAATATTAGTTAATCGATAACGTGATAAAATTTATCATTTAAAATTACCCGAACGTAAAACGGATCGGGTAATATAGACTGGTAAAAACCGAGTTGTTACAGTCTCCCATACTTTAGGGAATTTCGTCCCGAAATTAAAGGATACCATAACAAATCTGATGTATATAGAAATATACATCTTACAAGCATCAAATAATCTCTAAAAACTGCAATTTCTATCAAATAACATAGCATAAAAGGCTACTTATCATAATAAAATATAATTTCAGGTGAAACCAAGCCCCAAACGAAGAAACAAGCGAAAAGACGAAGAAAAACAGAAGAAAACACAAGAAAGACAAAGAAACACGCCCCCACGCCTCAAGAAACACGCCCCCATGCTTCTGAAAACAAGAAAAGACAAAACGTGGAAGCCAAAGCACGGGGCCGTGCCTCTCAACCACGGGGCCGTGGATGTCGACACAGAAAAGACAAAAAGGATTAGCACATGTCACTAAAAAGCACGGGGTCATGCATCAGTAAGCACGGGGCCGTGGTTACCTTTCAGAAAAGACAAAACAAATCTGGCACATGTCATAAAAATGCACGGGGGCGTGCCCACTTAGCACATGGCCGTGCTTCTCACTCCAGATTGCCTACAAATAGAGGCTCTTGTGTCATTTGAAGAGTGTGCCTTGAAAAGACTTCTATTTGATTCTCTCTTATAAAAACACACACTAACACTCACATAGAAGGTTTAGTGAAGAGTTTGAAGGTTTGGAGATCATCACCATCAACCATCATCACCATCATTAAGAAAGAAGATTCATCTACATTTGGTTAGATCATTCTAAGTTTAATTATGTATTTGTTATCATCTTTCATCTTAATGTTTATCATTATGCTCATTATGAGCTAAACTCCTTTTACCATCTAAAATCTATGAAGAAGCTTTGTTTTACTTGATAAGTATGCAAAACATGTGGTGTAGTCTAGTAAAGTACATGGTTATATTACAATTATCTTTTGATAAGAAATGTTTCACCATCTTAAATTACTAATTCAAAGTTGGTGGCTGTCAATTATATTGGCAATTGTTCATGATCGATTCATGTTCTTGAAAGATAGAAATACTTTGATACATTATAGAAACACGGATCCTTATATTGTACTTAGAAATGATGAGATATAAGTTATGATGTATTTCTCTAAATCTTGGTAATCCGAAAATGGCTTTGCTTAGGATATCAAGCTAGTTAAAGAAATCATATGTTAACGGAATGTGTAATCATAACCTACATAAATCAACCAAGGGGAGGTTGGGTGATGAACTACACCACCCGAAGTTGTTAGTATTGGTATTTGAGAAATCGAAGTCAATCCTAATCTTTCTAGTTTACGAAACTACTTGCTAACTTAAATTGACATCATTGAGATGGCATGACATTAGGAAATGGTGGACTTTAAAATGCGCATGCTATCTCCTTCGTGCCAAAGATGCTCACTTAAGGTGTAAGAAGCTATCTATCATATATTACCACGGCAAGTTTACCACATGTTTAAATATTATTTATCAATGCTAAAATGGAGTGGATTATTGATCTTAGATGATAACCTTCGCATAATTGAACAACTCGTTTAGAATCTCTTCTCTTGGTCACCTATATATATTATATATAAGTATTTATATTTTATAAGAAGTTTGAAAAATTAACCCCAAAATGATTAAAACCTCTGATTGAAGTAAAACAACGATTTATTATTAGAAATATTTGTGTTCACGGATCGATACTTGGTTCTTACTAATACTATTCTACATATACGATAGGTACACTTGCCTATTTTGTGTGTGTTTAGTCTTTGTAGAGATCACTTTTATAAATTTAAAACACGATCTTGTGCAAAAGCAAATCATCCAACCTCTTTCATATTTAACCGCACGCACAGCAAACATCAAGTTTTTGGCGCCGTTGCCGGGGACACGGTACGTTTCTAAGAACAATCCAAGTTTTAATTTAATCATTGTCTATAATTGTACAAATTTTTAACTTCTATTTTTTTATCTTTATAATTTTTTTTCTAAAATATATAATTTTTACGGCTAGCCTAATTTTAACCTTTATTTACCTTACCTCTACTTTAGCTTAACTAAATTAGACCCTAGTTTAGTTTAAAATAGCTTAACCTAACTCATAGTTTAACTTAGACTAACTTTAGCTAACGTTTACTTTAGTTTTCATTTTGATTTAGTCCCATGTATGTCCTCTACTTTTGAATCTGAGCTTGTTTCTCCAATTTCTGAACCGGAACGACTCTTTCGTCGACGAACTCGTAAACGGGCTACAGAAACCGCCGAAGCCATCAAAGGCGAATCAGTAGACGCCACCACATCAGAAGAAAATCAAACCGAAGAAATAATGGCGGACCAGAACAATGAGCCGAATATGAGCCAGTATGTCAAGCCAACTCTCGAAGGTTATGGCAATGGAGTGGCTCCACCCGATATCACCAAACATTTCGAAATCAAATCAAGCACCATTCATATGGTAGAAGATTTAGTTCAATTTCACGGCCTCCTTGACGAAGACCCTCTATCTCATATATCTCGATTCTTACGAATCTGCGGAACCTTTAAAATTCAAAACTATTCAGAAGATCAAATCAAACTCAGACTCTTTCCTTTCTCTCTAAGGGGTCAAGCCTTAGAATGGATAGAATCCCTTTCCTCTGGTTCCATCACTACGTGGGACCAGATAGTCGAACAGTTTCTCCTCAAATATTTTCCGCTCGACAAAACTGCCAAATACCGAGCCAGCATTATCGGATTCCGGACCGATGATGATGAATCGTTACACGCATCATGGGAAAGATACAAAAGTCTTTAAGAAGATGACCACACCATGGATTGAGCGTATGGTTACAAGTACAAACTTTCTTTGATGCACAATCCAGTCAAAACAAACAGGCCATCGACCAAATCGCTGGTGGAGACCTGGGATCCAAATCACCTAACGAAGCATTTGAAGTCCTGGAGAAAGCCACAAAGAAGAGTTTCGCTTATAACCCACCAAGATCTACACCTACCCATAAAGGAATACACCACGTTGATTCCAACACTCTTGTCACAACACAACTTGAAGCCCTTTCTAAAAAATTCGAAGAACTTCAAGCTGAGTTATCAAAGACCAGACTCACCTGTGACACTTGTGGAGGAAATCATAAGACGAATAACTGTAAACAAGTCATCATGGCCATGGAAGAAGTCGATTTCATCGCTCGACAAAACAACGCTTTCAGCAACAACTACAATCCAGGATGGAGAAACCACCCGAATTTCAGCTGGAAAGACGGAGGTAACACTCAACCCTTGTCCGGATTCAAAAAGAGACCAATGAATCAATCCTTCCAGCCTAAACCTCAATTTCAAGATCAAAGTTCTAGTAGCCATCAAAACCCAAGCTACTCAAAGATTGAAGAAATGTTAATCCAACTCATGACCAAAACAAACGAAGCATAAAAGAAGGCCGACTCAAGAGCTGTTGATATAAGCGGAGTACTACTAAAACATGAAGCCAATCTCAAAAGTCAACAAGCATCACTTCAGAACCTAGACACTCAAATCGGACAAATTGCCCAACAATTATCCGAAAGACCACCTGGTGCTCTTCCAAGCAACACAATCACCAACCCGAATGCGACAGCTAACGCCGTTACACTCAGAAGTGGTACGACCACTGTTGTCACACCAACTTCAGTTATGGAGAAAAAGTCTCCCGATGAAACACAAGAGAGACTGACCCCAACAAGCACAGCACAGCCCAAGGAGCCAGTCGGAACCTATGTTCCACCTATTCCATACCCTGGAAGACTGAAACAGGAATGATTGGAAGCTCAGTACGGAAACTTTCTAGAACTCTTTAAGCAACTCCATATCAACATCCCTTTTTTCGAAGCCATCACTCAAATGCCAAAATATGCCAAGTTTCTCAAAGAAGTGCTGGCAAATAAAAGGAAGCTGGAGGAGCTCTCGCATATCACCCTAAGTGAAGAATGTTCAGCAGTCCTCCAAAGCAAGCTACCAGCAAAAATGACCGATCCAGGGAGCTTTACTATCCCTTGTCTTATAGAAAATTTGTCTGTTAGCAATGCCCTAGCTGACCTAGGAGCTAGTATTAATTTAATGCCATATGCGATTTTTGCAAAACTAGGGATATGAGAACCAAAGCCCATCCGTATGAGCATTCAATTAGCTGACCGATCTGTTAAATATCCTCGGGGCATTGTTGAAAACATGCTTGTCAAGATTGACAAATTTGTTTTTCCAGTAGATTTTGTGATTTTAGACATGGAGGAAGACAAAAGTGTACCTCTGATTTTAGGAAGACCCTTCTTAGCCACCGCAAAGGCTATTATTGATGTTTGCACCGGCAAGCTTACTCTCAGGGTCAATGATGAGGCAATCACTTTTGACATAGGAAAATCTATGCAATATCCGCAACATCACGATGACACATTATACTGTGTTGACATCATAGATTCCATCGTGAGTTCCTATATGTGAGATTCCTCCATCAATACACCACTAGAAACACAAGTCTTAGACAAAACACTCAACAAACCCATTTTAGAAAACGAAAATATCAAAGATAATTATCAGGAAACATCAGAAGAAATATATGAAATCACTAAAAACAATGAAAAATCAAAACCATCAATCGAAGAACCACCAGACTTAGAATTAAAAGAACTACCAAACCATCTCTAATACGCCTTCCTAGAAAAAGATTCTCAACTCCCAGTAATTATTTCATCTCACCTTTCCAAAGAAGAGAAAGACGAACTTCTTAAGGTTCTCAAAAATCATAAGAATGCCATCGCATGGAAGAGCATGTATATCAAGGGAATCAGTCCCTCCTTTTGTACTCACAAAATCCTCATGGAAGAAGAATACAAACCCATGGTCCAACATCAAAGACGTCTCAATCCCAACATGCAAGATGTAGTGAAGAAGGAAGTAATCAAACTCCTTGATGCCGGATTAATCTACCCAATCTCAGATTCACCTTGGGTAGGTCCCGTTCAAGTAGTACTAAAGAAGGGAGGAATGACGGTCATAATGAACGAGAAGGACGAGCTGATACCAATGAGAACCATCACAGGCTGGCGAGTTTGCATTGATTACCGGAAGCTTAATGACTTCACAAGAAAAGATCATTTTCCACTTCCCTTCATCGACCAAATGCTTGAGCGAGTATCTGGAAAAATGTTCTACTGTTTTCTTGATGGATTTTCTGGATATTTCCAAATTCCCATTGCTCCTGAAGATCAGGAGAAAACCACCTTTATGTGTCCCTATGGAACCTTCGCCTACCGAAGAATGCCATTTGGACTATGTAATACTCCGGCCACTTTCCAGCGTTGCATGGTGGCCATATTTCATGAAATGATCGAGCACTCTATGGAAGTCTTCATGGACGACTTCTCAGTTTTCGGAGACTCATTCGATCATTGTCTGAAAAACCTAGACAAAATGTTGACTAGGTGTGAAGAAGTGATTTAGTACTCAACTGAAAAATGCCACTTTATGGTCAAAGAAGGCATCGTTCTAGGTCACAAGATATCCCAAGTAGGACTAGAAGTTGATAGAGCCAAATTAGAAACCATATCCAAACTTCTGCCGCCAACTTCAGTCAAAGCTATTAGAAATTTTCTAGGTCACACAGGTTTCTACCGCCACTCCATAAAAGACTTTTCCAAAATTTCTAGACCTATGACCAAACTTCTGGAAAAAGACGCACCCTTGGTATTCTCTAAAGAATGTGTTGAATCGTTCAACATATTAAAAGACAAACTTGTCAACGCACCAATCATGACTACACCCGATTGGACCCTTCCATTCGAAATCATGTGCGATGCAAGTGACTTTGCAGTTGGAGCCGTACTCGGAAAACGCAAAGAAAAACACTTTCACCCAAATAACTATGCTAGTAAAACTCTTAATGATGCACAAGAAAACTACACCACAACAGAAAAAGAGTTATTAGCAGTAGTTTTCGCCTTTGAAAAGTTTAGATCCTACCTAGTTCTTTCCAAAACCATAGTTTATACCGACCATGCCGCCATACATTACCTTTTCAACAAACAAGATGCCAAACCCAGACTTATCCGATGGATCCTACTACTCCAAGAATTCGACATTGAAGTTAAAGACAAGAGGGGAGCAGAGAATGTCGCCGCAGACCACCTTTCGCGCTTAAAATGCCCAGCTCCGGAAAAACTTCACAAAGAAATTATCAAAGATAATTTCCCACATGAAATTCTCATGCACATCCAAGCCGTCATAGAGGAGAGAGACAAAATCCCTTGGTATGTCGACTTCAAAAAGTACCTAGCTTGTAGAATCCTAAGAAAAAGACTTACTCATCAACAGTGGAAGAAATTCTTCTCCGACCTCAAGTTTTACTTCTGGGAAGATCCACACTTATTTTGGATAGGCGCTGATGAAGTTATTCGTAGGTGCGTATCAGGCAAGGAGTCTTTAGACATCCTCAAACACTGCCATGAAGGACCAACTGGTGGACACCACGGTACCGCCACTACGGTCAGAAAAGTGTTTGATGCAGGATTTTTCTGGCCCACCATATACAAAGATACACATACTTTGATCCAAGCATGCGATGCTTGTCAAAGAGCCGGGAACATCTCATCCAAGAATGAGTTGGCTCAAAAGGGCATTCAAATTTATGAGATCTTTGATGTATGGGGAATAGATTTCATGGGCCCATTTCCTAACTCATTCGGAAATAAATACATCCTTGTAGCAGTCGATTACGTATCTAAATGGGTAGAAGCACAAGCTCTTCCCACTAACGACGCTCAAGTAGTTGTAAGATTTCTGAAAATATTATTTTCACTATTCGGCACTCCCAAGGCCCTAATAAGCGACAGAGGTACCCACTTCTGTAACAGTCTAATGAACAGGGTCTTAGCACGATATGGAGTTCACCACGAACTGGCAACACCATATCACCCTCAGACTAGTGGGTAAGTGGAGGTCTCAAATCGAGGAATTAAAAGGATTTTAGAAAGAACTATAGGAATGAATCACAAAAATTGGTCAGAAAAATTAGATGACGCTTTGTGGGCCCTCAGAACGGCTTATAAAACCCCCATAGGAACAACACCTTCAAACTCGTTTATGAGAAGGTATGTCATCTACCAGTAGAATTAAAACACAAAGCCTACTGGGCCCTCAGAGCAGTAAACTTTGATCTAACATCTGCCGACATAAATCGGGAAGATCAAATTCGTGAGCTCGAGGAACTAAGAACATTGGCCTATGAAAATTCATGGTCCTACAAGGAAAATACTAAACGCCTACACAACGCCCATTTGAAAGGAGACAAAAATTTCAAACCAGCGACCGTGTACTGTTATAAAACGCTCGTCTACGTCTTTTTCCAGGAAAATTGAAATCTCGATGGACAGGTCCATACATAGTTGAATCAGTTTTTGACTATGGGACAATTGAAATTTCAAATTCAAATGGCCAAAAGTTCAAAGTAAATGAACATCGATTAAAGCCATATATCGATAGTCCATTTGAAGAAATTCTGGAGGTATTAACCCTCCAAATCCCTGAATAGGAAATCAAAGAAAGCAAGGTCTGGCCAAGACCTTCAGAAAACTCGGCCTTGTAAATAATTATTAAATAATTACAAAAATAAAATAAAATTTAAAACCACGGGGGCGTTTTTCCAAAAGCACGGTCCCGTGCCAAAAATCGCGGACCGGCATCTTTGCTGCAAAAATCTTAGTCAGACTAGTTTGTAACAAAATTGTTAGAACAAAAACACGGGCCGTGCTTCCAAAAGCACGGGGCCGTGCTTAGAACACTGGTTGGCTATAAAAGGCACCTTATGTCATTTCATTCCTTTCTCCAACCAAAAACAAACCAATAGTCTCTGAAAATCCAACCATGCCGACTGAGATGAGTGAAACAATCCCCGTTTCTCGACACCCGAGAAACGATGCCCGCCATGTTTCCAAAACCGAGCTTCTCTTGAAACTTCAAGAACTCGTAAAGGAGCTCACCGAAATGAACGTCCTTGCTGAGATGCGCCTCGTTCAACTCACCGAATCGGTGGAAAATATGAAAGTGGAACTTCGAGACATCAACGAACAACTCCAGTTTCAAGTTCTCGGTTTCACGTACTTTCCACCACCTGGACCATTCGGAGAAGGAGAGCCTTTTGGAAACATCTAGGAAACTTAATTTTCTGTTTCTATGTGTAAACAAGTGCATTATGCACAATGTTTTAGGAAAACCGGGCTTATCCCGTAATTGTTTTAGGATTTTTTTTTAATGAAAAGTAATTTTTAGATGACCAAAGTTCTAAATTATCATTCTAAACGTCATTCTAAGAATTCCAGCTCTCGCGTTTTGCTAAATTTTACAAGAAAAACATATTTGACAATAAGCACGGGCCGTGCTTCCCTAAGCACGAGGCCGTGGTCACCCCAGAATCTTTAGCATGATGCGCGCTGACTCCGTACAATTCTCTGAATCAAAAATATTTATTCCCCTAGCAGCATGGGGCCGTGCTTCTATAAGCACGGGGCCGTGTTCAACTTTCCAGTCTCTATATAACGCATGCATATACTCACTATTCCATTCACACCAAACATAAAATTACTGAAATGGAAAGCAAGAAGGTTGAATGGAGACCAGTGAGGAAGGGCAAGCAACATGAATCTTCCTCAAATCTTGAGGAAGAGGTCATGAGGCTACAATGCATCATGATAGACCAAGTTGAAAGCAACATTCAAACCGAAGCTCGCGTAATCGAGCTAATCAACAAAGTCGAACTACTGAGGTTCGAAAACTTCCATGTTGTGGATGGCCACCACAAAGATGTGGCCTCCAAGATTAACTTTCTCAACCGAGAAATCGTTAAGCTCGACAAAAAGCTCTCCGAGCTCTTGGAAGCCAAACGAGCACCACCACACATCCAGGACTTGTTCGGGAATGGTGGTCGTTGAAGTTCTGACTTTGTCTCATGTTTAAGTTGCTCCCGCTAGTGTTATGTGTTAGAATCAAGAATTGTTGTTGTACTTTTTATTTTCGCTATGTTTAATTATGTTTTGTGTTTTATGTTTTAATGAAGTTTAGAATTTTTGATTACTGTCTAAAACTAACCAGAAAATAAAACCAACTAAAAACGAACCAGCTCGAAAAATAAACAAAAAATCAAAAGGATATTGTCTGCATAATGCAGCACAGCGCCGTGCTTCTGGTCCCAGTGCAGTTACGAGTTTTAAATTATTAAAATAACCTTTTTCAACCACCAACCCTAACATTCACTACGTTTCTGGACCAAAATACCGCCGACCATCCAATAATTCACTAATTTCTTCATCGAATCTTCAATTCAAAACCTAAGGTATGTTAATTGAACAATTGCACTGTTAAAATTCGTCATTCTAGGTTTAGTTTAACCCTAAATTCTCTCGAATCGATCAAATCATGTCTAAACCAGAAAAGGATATGGGTTACTTTGCTAATATAAGATGAATAGATTATTGAATGTTTGATGGTTAAGGTTTAATTGAAAGGGACAATTCGGGTTTTGGGTCTTGGCATAAACACCCGACAAATCAATAAACCTAATTGTTATAACCGGTCAGAAACGAGGGTTCGAATCTGAATATGGTAGAAGTCAGTATTAAAAACACGAGCCGTGCCCAAAAACATCACAAACCTGGTCAACCAAAAGTCAAAATCAAAGGAAACTGAAACAGTGGCAACAGCACGGGGCCGTGCCTCTTAAAGCACACCGTCGTTCTTTGCTCTCTGTTTCAGGAAATTGAATTTTTTTATTCAGAAATTTGACTAATTTGGATGTAAATTGCAGATGACCGAATATGGAGAGGATATTCATGCATTTCTGGTCTTCCGAAACTGCAGAACAAGGAACAGTCAAGCTAATGCAAGAGTAACTTATCTTAACAAAAGGTATCCCGAAGCTAACTTCTATGCATGTGAAGACACTCTGAGACACGTCAACCAATGGAACCGTTATGAGAACATTGTAAGAGGACCATGGAGACGGGTTTTTGTTCAAACAGGGGAAGCAGTGACAGAACTAACAAAGGAATTCTTGGCCTCTTTTAATATAAAAAAGAAGAAGTTTGACATGTAGGATGAAGAGCCAATCGAGTTTCGATGTGGGGGTACATGGCGTACAACTTCTGTCACCCAACTGGGAATCGATTTAGGGATTTCCGCGACCGTGGAAACTGACTCAGATATCTGGTTTGACGCCAAAACAACATTTACAGATAAAGATGATGATGAAGCTGAAGCAGGTGACACAAGGGCAGAGGCTTGGGAACAGTTGAGTTATGGTACAACAGAGTATAAGGCAAGCGTTTCAAAAAGAACAGCACTGCGTGACCCACTCATGAGGTATATCCACCGTTTGCTCAGTCACACCGTCACAGCTCGAGGTCAGAGTGAAGGGGTTGTCAACCTGAGGGATCTTTGGGCATTGTACTGCATGAAGAACAACATAGCATGCAATATCACGATGTTATTCTGCAAACTATCCGTGAAAAATGCAAGTGCTTGAGGAAATACACCGATCTTCGGCGGACCCTGGATCCGCAACCTTTATGATGCCTATGGTGTGGACACAGAAGGAACTCCAAGCCCAGGCCCGATAGCTCTCAACCTTGATTACTGTGAAAGCATGCAAATGGTTTAGCAAATGGACCCGAATGTGTGGAGGTTTTGTGATAAGTACAACCAGGTTTGGGATCCGGAAGACCCGACAGAAATGATGATACAGGGTGTGCCCGAGAGAAGAAGGATATCACCACCCAGACAGAGCCGCTGCCGCACTTACCATCAGAGAGGAGGCCGATCTTCAGCAGGGGCCGGCCCCAGCTCGTCACACGACAGCCGTGAGGGTATATATGGACTAATTTATCAATTCTCAGCTAACACTAGTGCCTTATTTAACAGGAGTACAGAGCATATGGCTGCCTCAGATGCACAGCGAGCAGCCGAATACGCAGAGACGAGGCGAGAGATTGATTGATTGGGCTATCACATGGACAGACAGTGGGGACCATTCGACCCGGACACGGGAAACTGATGATTGGTAGCACAGGTAGGTTGGGCATGGTTTGGTAGTACTTCATGACATTATTTTGTGTTTTAAAACAATTTACTTTCTATCGTTTCTGTTTGTTTGTTTATTTGCTGGTTTGGATACTCTTATGGCCATAGGTGCCAAGACATTATGGTAGGAACTAATTTAGCCCAATAGGGCAAGGGATGGATGATTCCATACCCAATTTTCAACAGATTTTGCTTGTGGTTGTTTGCAGTTTTATATTATACAGGTACAAACACAGGAAAACGGACGATAAACAGGGGACGCTCTGTTGAAATTTCGTTAACCCGTAGGGAAGTAACTCTCCATTTTAACCCATAATACTCAATTAGAATTTTTATCTTTTCATGAATCTTTTCACATTGAGGACAATGTGAGATTCAAGTGTGGGGAGGGGAATTACTTGACCAATTGTTTGTTCAATTAATTATAAAATTCTCTAAATCAACAAATATTTTTTGAAGCAAACAAATATTATTTTAAAACCTAAAGAGAAAACCAAGAAAATTTTTTCGCAAATAACCAATCATTACTAAAAAGTGAAAAAGTAAAAAAGAAGTTTTGGAATATTGAGAACAAATTTACGCAAAATATGGCGTTAATACCCAATTCCTCCGTTACAGTGAGATAAACCTCATGCCATATAAATATTTTTTGCAACTTTGAGTGAGTCATATGTTTCGTGTGATTTAGAACTTGTCACAATTATTCATTTCAAGACCGCACGAAGCGTTGTATAAGGAAGAAGGTAATATTATCACAATTCCATCAAACCATTCGCCAAATTACAAAACCCAAAACCTAAACCCTATCACTTTATCTATCTCACCGGTAAAATACAACATTGGTCTTTTACCGGCAGACCCTAAAGAACTGGAAATGCATTATTTCGATTTCAATTTCCTTTGCTGCATACACTTCACAAAACCTAGGTTGCCTCCAGAACTTAGGGAGATAATCTTTCTCTTTAACAATGAGGTGAGGAAAAAATGGCGCCAAGATGAACAAAGGCCACCATTCTGTGGAATTTCCAAAAACACAATGAAGAGAAGAGCAAAAAGATATGAACGGTGCTTAGGTTGCGGAAACTGGTCCCACGAAGGAAGATGTAGAAAAAGTCAAACTCAGTCTCAGCATGAATATACCGAACTAATGAGGGTGGGGGCTATTAGGCTCAAAGCCGAACGATCCATTAGAGTTGGGAGTTATGTTCAGAACAGGATTGAGGAAGAACTGATCCACAACCTCGATAAAACTGGTCTTGACGATCTGACCTTAAAAGAGTCACTAGAGAGATAAAAAAAATTGAAAAAGGAGCTAACCAATGAAGACACCTCAAGACTCCCGACAATCAGTAAAAGTTGTATTTACCATCCTCAATAACTCAAACCCTTTAACCACCACAAAATACCACATCTATACTCACAGAAAAACTAACCCATTTTACCTTCTGATCTATACAACTCTTCAAAAAGGTGGAGATTTGAATTTGTTACAAGCTTATTTATCACAGGTTGCATTTTGACTAAGAGCGTTCACATACATACATCACAGGTATGATCAGATATAAAACCGAGTGTGAGTGAACATTGAGAGAACGTGACGTTTTGCATAAACAGAAGCTCATAGAAACAAAAGTTCCTTTTTATTTCACTAGCAGAAAATTTGTTACTTTGTTTCATCTTCTTGGAGCTCACTCGAGGGATGGTTATAATCTAAACTTGTTGTTTTTTAGAGGATATTTATAAAAAGATTGCTTGAGGACAAGCAATGTTCAAGTGTGGGGATGTTTGATGTACATAGAAATATACATCTTACAAGCATCTAATAATCTCTAAGAACTGCAATTTCTATCAAATAACATAGCATAAAAGGCTACTTATCATAATAAAAAATAATTTCAGGTGAAACCAATCCCCAAACGAAGAAACAAGCGAAAAGACGAAGAACAACAGAAGAAAACACAAGAAAGACAAAGAAACACGCCCTATGCCTCAAGAAACACGCCCCCATGCTTCTGAACACAAGAAAAGACAAAAATCTGGAAGCCAAAGCACGGGGCCGTGCCTCTTAACCTCGAGGCCGTGGACGTCTACACTAAAAAAAAAAAGAATTAGCATATGTCACTAAAAAGCACGGGGCCGTGCATCAGTAAGCACGTAGCCGTGGTCACCTTTCAGAAAAGATAAAACAAATCTGGCACATGTCATAAAAATGCACGGGGGTGTGCCCACTTAGCACGCACGCCCACTTAGCACGGGGCCGTGCTTCTTGTAACACCCCGGCTAAAGTGGAATACGCCCGAGTGTGACGTACATATTGCCCAAAACACATGTGACACTATTAAGTGACAATATTTGTAGGTTCCCTGGACGGATCACACGAGATATCCCGATATACACAGGTGCGGAATCCCTGTGTAGATCGTTACGGACTTAGAATATAAGCTCACGAACACACGAACACGATACGAACAAAACCACGTTATATTAATAACTCGAACCGAGATGCTTACAGACTCACGTCAATTGACTCACTGAATTACACGTAAACTGAACTCGATCGACCAAAACTCTAACCACTGATTCGTAAACAGTAAACAATGTAAATACACGACAACTTCGCCTCAGGCGAAGTTGTCTATAACTTCGCTCGTTCAACAAGTTCGCCTAGGCGAACTTGTCAACAACTTCGCTTGGTTAACAAGTTCGCCTAAGCGAACTTGTCAACAACTTCGCTTTTACAAACAAATACATAAACAATATTACAGACTCGATTACAGACATTAGACATATGAACTACTGACATCTATGCACCAACAGACTCCCCCTTGGCAGTAGCTTCATATCTTGATCTTTCAGCTCTTGTCTCGTAATCCTGTATCTTCAAGCGTGCACTCCTTCTCTAACACACATCGTGACTACTCGCTGATATTTCCTTGCTTCATCCTTCCAAGCAGGAATATAGAATATCTTCTTTTCATTCAACACTTGCAGATCAGCTTTTGATAAGTTAATAAGATGCATCGGGTCATACACCCTCAGCACTTCTTGTTCATCTTTGTCTTCCATCACGGCTTCTGCAGTCTGGCAATCAACGTACCACCATTTTAGATTCTTCAACACATCTTGAGGCATAGTTTTCATTGGAACCTCCTTGATGCATCGGATCGGTTTGTACTTCATCACCATCCATGGCTTGCCATCTGCTCTCAATCCCCTTTCTGTATCCTCCACGAGCATTCCCTTCTGTGGCTTTAATAGTTCAAACTTCTTTTCTTTTATGCTTTCTTTCCACACAATCTTCTCAATCACTCTCGCCATATTGTTGTCACTTATATTTATCAGGCCCAACCTGGCCAAATCTTTCACCTCACATTCCGGCTACGTATTGAGAGATCTCAACATTCGTTTGAAGTACTGAATACCATCATAACGCTTCACCACAAACAACTTTATCTGTTCATCATATATCCAACAGATAATTCCCTTCTTCGACTCAGCATAGCCTTTGATGTTATAACTCTTCGTGAACATGGCTGGAACAGCAGGCTTCTTGGTCTTGATAAACCAATGAGCACAGCCTTCCTTCCACCTAGGCTGCTCCTCCCACTCAGTCTCATCCATCTCAGCACCCATGTCGGCTTTCTCTACATCAGGGATCTCGTGTTCAACTCCTTCTTCTACTATCTCCCCCTCTTCTAACCCATCTTCAATCACAATCTGCTCACCGATCTTCTCAATCATATCACTCGGCAGCACATCTTCATCAAACAGTACATCGTCGCTGAACATATCATCGTCAAGCTCCTTCAGCGCATCAATCACGTCATCCTCAACTAACACCACATCATCACCAGAACCACCAGCCACGTCAGTAGACTCCCCCTCAGCTGTGGAAGTACCAAGAGCTTCAGAAGTTCTTGGCAGCTCACCACCTGCATCTTTCGATGCATTGGGGTCATCGTCTCGGTCGTTTCTCTTCTTCGTTCTGAGCTCGTCGCCCTTAGAGCTCATCTCCCCCTGAGATGCCAAGAACTCCTTCAAGGCATCTATGATTTTCCCATGCTCAACCAGGAGGGATGCCTGTAGTTGATTTGCTTCCACTAGGCTTTGAATAGTCTTTGATTGCTCTGCCACGATCCGCTCTAGTGAAGCTATTCTCTCTGAGTCTGACATAGGCGAAGGCGAGACACCAGAAGCAGGCGTAACCGCAGGTGGTACCATACCTGATAACCCTGCAGCAGTAACGACCGTTGACTCTATAAATCGTGCAGCTACCACCGACTGAGTAAGCGTTGGAGGTGGTAGTGACACGATCTCCGGAGTCGACGTCTGGAGAGCAGTGATGGATGGAATGCCAGCCGATGATGTAGCCACCACGGGAACATCCGCAGCGCTTGTACTTGTAACCTGTACAGAAGAAGGAACAATAGACATACCAGACAGTGCGGCCGGAGCAAAACATACAGTCCTTGAAGTCTCTCCAGCTCCCATGCCAGCACCTGTCCTCTCCCGTCTTGATCTTCTTATCAGCTTATGTATGTCCTCTTCCTCTTCCGACTCTTCATCATCTTCCGTTCTCTTTCTTTTCCCGAACGTTCTTTCTCGAGACACCATCAACCGTCTCCCCTCATTCATAATCTCATCCAAATCGGAGTCAGCCATCGACGTAGCTGCTCTAGTCATACTCACACCCGAACCCTGTGCAGCTGAGACTTGCACCTCTTCAACTTGATCCATGTCAAAATAGCCTTGACCTCCAAAAACAGCGTCAAGGTCTATATCCTCAGCAGTTGATACAACAGGCACAGCAGGAGCAGGAACAGCTTGAGTAGCTCTTGCCTGTTACGGTTGAGGATCTCTGAACTCGTCCCCACCAGCAGGAACATACTCTGGGTTAATTAAAAACCCAAATAGAGGAGTATGCCTGGGACGACGTTCAGGGTTGCTCCTCGCACTTGACGTGCGGCATTGAGCAAAGATACGTTTGCTCACCGATTCCACGTATCTGATCGGGCGTCTCTGAGGTAGAGCCGGAGCGACATGGTTCAATATCATCTGGATGAACCGTGGGTACATAATGAACCGCTCCTGAGACATCGCCCGTCTTTGTCTATCAATCTCGTAGAAGACCATTTGACTGAAGCTATAACGCTTGTTATAGGTCAGTGCAGTCATGGCAGAATGCATGGTCGCACCCATACCGTCAGTGCCCGCCTTCCTCCCAGACATGCACACTATCATGACGTGCATAAGGAAGCGCCACTGATCAAGAAGGAAACCCTTCCTCCTTTGGGTATCTCCTAATGGACTAGAGTAGCCCATTCGAAGAAACGCTCCATCACGAAAGGGAGCTACGAACTCTGTAGGGTCATCCCTAGTCTCTTCACCAAACCTTAATGCCACCCGGATCTGTTCAGAATTGAACTGAACTTGTTGATTGTTCACCGTCGCTCTCATGACCGGGGGCTCAACACGACAATCATATTCTACCGTCTCCCAGAAGTCTTCGATATTCGGTAGAGATATCGGCAGAGTGTTGGTGATGGCATGAAAGATCCTCGAGCGCAGGAGGAAAGTGATAATCTCGCGATAGTCGTCCACACCGCTCGCCTCCGGGTCAAGTGTAATGTACATATTGTGACCCGGGAAAAATTGTCTCTGATTGTTACCATCATCTCCTCCTGCACCTCCAGCACCAGCTACCGCAACCATATCTTTTCTTCATGACGGCTTCAAACTCCTGACACATGGAGACTTTTGATGCAGCAAATATAATGTCATCCACGTAGACTTGTACCAGCAGGAAGTCACTTTCATCTCTTTTAAAGAACAACGTGCTATCAATTTTCCCTCTTTCAAAACCATTCTCGAGCAAGTAATCCGATAAAGTTGAATACCAGGCACGAGGTGCCTGATGTAATCCATACAACGCCTTGCTCAACCTGTACACGTGATCTGGATAGTCTGGGTCAGGAAAACCCGGAGGTTGTTCAACATACACAACCTCATCAACTTTCCCATTTAAAAACGCACTCTTCACATCTAGCTGAAACACCTTCATCTTTTCATAAGCAGCAAACGCTAAAAACAATCTTATGGCTTCCAACCTAGCTACAGGAGCGAACACTTCGTTATAATCAATCCCTTCTTGTTGATTAAAACCTTTCACGACAAGCCTTGCCTTGTTTCTTATAATGATCCCCTTATCATCTCTCTTGCACTTGAACACCCATTTTGTGCTTATTGCATGCACATTCTTTGGTTTTTCAACCAAAGTCCAAACTTCCATCTTCTCGAATTGAGCCAACTCTTCTTGCATGGCCTCGACCCACGAGCTGTCCTTTAAAGCCATTTGATAATTCTTCGGTTCAATCTGGCTTATAAAGCAGGTATACAGGCATTCATTGATTATTCCTGTCTCCTTAATGCTTGTATAAACACAGGTATGTTCATTCAAGCTACTTCTCGTTTGTACACCTGAGGACACATCACCAATCACATTATCCAAAGGGTGATCTTTATGAATTCTCGTGGTCGGAACAGAACCGACATGCAAATTATCTTCCAAATTAGAAGAGATCTCATCAATGGTTGTTTCATGCTGAGAGTGAAAAGGATTGATAAATTCTTCTTCAGCAGAGGCAGCAGGGGTACCAATAGTGTTTGATGAGGAAGGTTGACACTTATCAATCAGCTGTCTTTGCAATAGATTTTCTTCCTCATCGAGTATCATCTTCGTCGCAGCTCTTTCTTCTTCTTCAGAAATCTCCAAATCCGGTACGTTAAACGACTTAAAAAGCTTAACATAATCGAAAAGCTCAGCTGGTCCATTGCTAGGTTTTGGCGGTTGGTAACTTGTGATGTCAGTGTTACACACCACCTCCACCTTGCAAGTCGAAGTATTGAAGACACGCCTGTTGGGAGTACCACAACATAACCGACTAAGATTCCTTCATAGGCTACTTCCCCAAATTTAGAATTTGTCTTCAAGATCTAACAAGGGGACCCGAATGGTTCAAGACCACTCAAGTTGGGCTTCCTTCCATGCATAAGCTCGTAACAAGTTTTACAAAGTCTCTTAACGGTTAACACTCTGTTCAGAACATAGCAGGCTGTAGCAACTGCTTCAGCCCAGAACATCACAGGAAGCTTCGAATCTGCCAGCATAGTTCTGGCTCCTTCAATTAAAGTTCGGTTCTTCCTTTCAGCCACTCCATTCTGTTGCGGAGTATACGGAGCGCTGTATTGATGTTCAATTCCTTTCTGAAGACAGAAGATCTCCATTTTAAAATTCTTGAACTCCGTCCCATTGTCACTTCTGATGAACTTAACTGTTTTACTCATGACGTTCTCAACTTTGGTAATCAAATTTTTCACCATTTGAGCCGTCTCATCTTTCGATTTCAGAAAATATACCCACGAATATCGCGAGTAGTCATCAGTGATCACCAAGCAGTAAGAAGTACCTTCTAGACTTTTTACATTTACGGGACCGAAGAGATCCATGTGAAGCAGTTCTAGAGTACTGGCATTTGAGTTGATCTTCTTGGTGAGATGGGATTTCTTGTGTTGCTTTCCCTTCTTGCATGCAATACATTTGTCTTCAAAGTTAAAACTTTTCAAGGGAACGCCCATCACAAGCCCATTTTTGACAATGTGGTTCATCTTCCGAAGATGAATGTGCCCCATTCTCCTGTGCCATAGTTCGGATTCCGATTCGCTTGCTTTCGTCATTAAACATGATTCTCCCGTGGTCATTTCAGTAGACCTCATATCCATCACATAAGTATTTGTATCACGTGGAGCTTTCGTCACTATCCACTCGTCTGGTATCTGAAAACCAGGCTTCAACACGATCGCCTCATTCTTCGTGAAATGAACAGTATATTCCTTATCACAAATCTGCGACACACTCAGCAGATTGTGCTTCAGCTCTTCTACAAAATTCACATTCTCAAGTGTCATTTTCCCATTGGACACCGTTCCTTTACCAGTAATTCTTCCTCCACTTTCACCTGCAAAACTAACTCTCGCTCCTTGAACAGGTTTTAAGTCGTGCAACAAATATTTGTTGCCCGTCATGTGCCGGGAACAGCCGCTATCTACAATCCAAAGACTGTGGGCAGCCCTGTTCAACTGTTCCTGCACAATAAAGCAAATGATTAGAATCTAGGGACCCATGACCAATTGGTCTTGGATCTATACATCCCGTACTTCTGCTTTCCAAAGTTAGCATTTGGATAATTCCTGTCAGTCCTATTAGGAAATCTCCTTGGAAATTGAGTGTGAGGCCTTCCAAACCTATGTGTATTGAAAGTATTATATCTTGTGGTTTGGTGATTAGCATTGTAAAACTGAGGTTTGTGTCTGTGAAAACCTGAATTAGTTACATTTCGGAACTTTAAAGGGTTTTCATTTTTAACAGTATTAAAATTACCAGTAGACTTATGCTCAGTTTTAATAGGCCTCACGCCTCTGAATTTATGCGTCAGAGGACAATCTGCAACAAGATGTCCTATCTTATTACATCTAAAACAACACCTATGTTCCATTTTCTTTTCAAAGGTTGTTTTGGATGTTGAGGCAGTGTTACCGGCCGTTCGTCTCACATACGGTGGGACGTACGGGTTGAGTGGAGTACTCTTTTTAGAAGTTTTATCTTTTTCTCCACCAGTGGGTAACACTACCTTCTCATTTTTCTTACCCGATTCGGACAACTTATCCGAATCCGATGAGACTGGACTCGTAACAGAAATATTTACACTTGAAACAGGCGAACTCGTTTCGCCACTACTAACACTTGGTTCTTTACTCGTAGCCTTGATTGGAACTGTCTGAGGAACTTCAAAATCAACAGATTTTTGAACACTAGGGTTAAAAGTGTAATTGTGGTTATAAGGTGGTGGAACCTCGTGATAACCAATTCCTCCCCTCTTTGTAGAGGTACCTTGATAACTAACAAGGTGATCAAGGATAGCTGAGGAATTTCTGAACTGTTCTAGTTCTCGGTTCAGTTCCACCACTTTCACCTGGTGGTCAGCAATCTGCTTTTCTCGTTCAACAATCAGTTTAGTCTTTTCTTCTAAAACCTCATAACTTAGATCAATTACTTCAATTTTTTCAGCAAGTTTAGTTTTTAAGCTTTTAACATCTTTTTCACATGCTTTTATTTTAACTTTGTAACTGTTTTCTCTTGCTTTCATAAAGTGATGATCTTCTTTAAGAGTTTTAAATTCAGCATCTAAACGAACATACTGATCAGTTATGGTAGCAAGTTACTCAGACAAATTCTCACATTTAGTACAAATAGATTTAGAACTTACCTCGGAGCGTTGATCATTGTTATCTGCCATGAAAGCTTTTTCCTTACCAGTAGCTTTCTCTTCTCCGGTAGTCTTCTCACATTCTTCATTCTCAACCTTAGCCATATTTGCCTGTTCCCTAGTTTCATTCAAATGCAGGTTCCAGTTGTATTCACCTGCTTCTCTGGACAGCATGGCATTGATTTCCTTATTATTCCCAGTGTACTGTGCAGACCGGCCCTGACCACGTTCAACTCTCTCGTTTCTGCAATCTTTGGCAAAGTGCCCGTTTTGTTGACAGTTATAGCACCTCACCTTAGACTTGTCGAACCCTGGCCTGCCACCAACAACTTTCTCCCCGTCTTTCTCATGAACTTCTTCACTCTCCTCACTATCATGGCCATCTGCCATTGTAAATCCATCTCCTCCAGATCATCAGCATCGATCTGGTCATAGTCTTCATCTAGCATCGCTGGATCAACCACCTTTCCTTGAATATAGTTTTCATATGAAGCAATAAATGAAGCATAGAGGCCAAACTGCTCTTCAGCAGATTTGACGCTCATTGGCATCTTAGAGTAATTATTGCTTGAGGAACTTAAAGATCCACTAATCTTACTTGTTGTCTGTTGAGTACCACTTGATCCACCCGCAACAAAGCAAACATCCCCATTCGAGTTTACTGACACTTGCCCCTCCTGTGAAGAATTTGCACCCGACTCACCTTTCGAGTAGTAGGCAGCAGAATCAGTCTTTGAACTTGTATTGGAGTTTACTTTCGCACCGTACATGCCTGGATCTTGAACCTGATCCATAGATGTTTCTTTTCTTACCATATTAAGCTCAAAAGTTCTGAGCTTGTTGACAGCGGTTTCAAGATCATAAGTAGGGAAGTCCTTGTCTTCCCTCATCAGTACAGTATACATCTCCCATTTTGGTGGGAGAGCATCGAGAAGTTTTTCCACAATCTCTTCTTCTCGGTAGGAAATGGAGTAGTTACTCAATTCAGTCATTAGATGATAATATCGAGTGATAATATCATCAAGAGATTCGTTCTTTAAGTACTTAAAGACTGAAAATTGAGTTTTAAGCAGCTTTATCTTTGAGGCCCGAATGCCTACATTTCCTTCGAATCTGCTCTCAAGAGCTTCCCAAAGCTCTCTAGCTGATGTATACTTTCTGAATGTATGGAGGATCTCCTGTGGAAGAGCCATTGTGATTGCAGCATGAGCCTTGCTTTCGGCTTCATACATCTTCTTCTCCTCCTCTTCCATTTTACTGTATTTCTTGATTTGGTCTCGACCCTCATACTCCATGATTGATGGAATATATCCATCTTGGATGCATACCCACATCTTCGCATCCTGGTACTTAACGTATTGTATGAACCGATCCTTCCACGCGACAAAATCGGTTCCCTTCAGCAACCTTGGGGCCTTTGTAGCTGACCCTGCTTCAACTTCCATCTTTACCAGCTCTGTAATGTTGATCGACGACATCCTTCTTGAAGACTAAGAAACCCGAAAAATTCTGAAAAGGGCGAAGTTAAAAAAATTTCTTCTGAACAGTACTGTAGGCGAAGTTAAGGATAACTTCGCTTAAGTAATAACTTCGCTGGATTCTTCTTAAATTCGCGTGACTGGGCGAAGTTGAGAATAACTTCGCTTAGGGTAAGCGAACTTAGAAAGTAAGCGAACTTGAAAAGAACTTCGCTGAACTAGGCGAACTTGAGAAGAACTTCGCTGAGTAAGGCGAAGTTGAGGAGGTAGGCGAAGTTGTGAATAACTTCGCTTCTCCTTCTATCTTCGCTGAAACCCTACGTATCCTGACGGCAACTTCGCCTGATAAACAGCAACTTCGCCTGACGAACTGAAACTTTCTGCAGATCTGAAAATCGGATTTTAACGACGATTTTGATGGTTTAAAGGCTTAAACACACTGGTAGGAAGCTAGAATGAGCAAAAACACCACAAACTCGTCCCGGTAATACCCGAAATGAGACGAATTCTACACCCGCGTGAATATCCCGAACCACACAATCGAGCAAACGCTCTGATACCAATTGTAGGTTCCCTGGACGGATCACACGAGATATCCCGATATACACAGGTGCGGAATCCCTGTGTAGATCGTTACGGACGTAGAATATAAGCTCACGAACACACGAACACGATACGAACAAAACCACGTTATATTAATAACTCGAACCGAGATGCTTACAGACTCACGTCAATAGACTCACTGAATTACACGTAAACTGAACTCAATCGGCCAAAACTCTAACCACTGATTCGTAAACAGTAAACAATATAAATACACGACAACTTCGCCTCGGGCGAAGTTGTCTATAACTTCGCTCGTTCAACAAGTTCGCCTAGGCGAACTTGTCAACAACTTCGCTTTTACAAACAAATACATAAACAATATTACAGACTCGATTACAGACATTAGACATATGAACTACTGACATCTATGCACCAACAATATTATCATTAATTAATTCAAATATCAAGTACACAAGTTTGTAACAAGAAATACAAGGAAATACAAGAACATTTAACATCTTGACCATTTATTAATATAGCCTAAGTACTAACGTCTTTGTCACGGCAACATCTTCTAAATAAGGTACCTGTAGCATATATATAAAATAAAGGTCAACTATATGAATAGTTGGTGAGTTCACACAAGTTTTGAAATAAGTACATAAAAATCTACAATTCCATGAACAAGTGTAAATGAGCAAGTAATGTCCTTTCCAACTGGGATTGTGCACCAGTGCACTCAGATAAGCGCAAATAAGGTCCTTTCCAGTTGGGATTGTGCACCAACGTACTCGGATAATGAGGCCCTTTTCCACTCATAACAAAAAATGTATTGAGCGCAAAGGGGGGCGTATAATCATACTATCTTGAAGTAATCCATGAGCAAGTAATTTGTAGCAAGTAACAAGTAAACACACAAGTCCATGTAGCGAATTGTAGTTTGTAAATAACGAATAAACAAAATTGAATTGTTGATAGGATATATATGCTACCCCCAAAAAAGTTAAAAATGGTAAAAAGGGGGTGTGAGAAACTCACCTTGAAGTTGAAGACAAACTTGAAATAAAACCAAAAATGCGTAAATGAAACCGAAGCAATTGAACTTCACAAACTAGAATTAAAAGTACAAGATTAATTATTACTAATGACTTAAAAAGGTAAATAAATCGGGTTGTCGAGAGTTAGAACTGTTAAATGTATATTTTAATATTTTATGAAGTTGTTATTATAATATTATATTTTAACAGATTACTAACGATTTATTAATTTAATATTACTTGAATTGCGAGATTAATGTTAAGTTTGAGTATTATAAAGGTTACAGAAAGATTGGTGTTTAACGATATATTTTATTTTGAAAACGAAAGTGTTAACGAATTATAAAGTCTAACGAGCGAAACATAATATATATAATTTAAATGAGTTTAAAACGAATTTGTCGAGTTTGAAAGATTGGTTTTTAGGTGACAAAACGATATATATACGTCATAACTATTTTTATTTAACTTAATATAATTTTATTTGATTTATATAATTTTTATATATTTTATTTGGTTAATAAATATTAAAATATAGGTTTTAAAAATAAAGAAGACAAAACAAAAAGAAACTGCTATGACCCGGGTTCGAACCCGGGTCCTCTGGTTGACATGATCATGGACTAACCAGTTGGGCCAGATTATTTGTTTGTAATAATAACATAAACAAAAAATATTTAACTTAATATTCAAGTTCATCATCTTCAACAAAACCCTAAAATTCAAAGTTCTTAATTGGATCCATGTTTGCTCAATCTTTGTTAGGGATTTTGTTAATCGGCTAAAAACTACAACGATTGATATAAAAATTACCTTGTATCGTTACGAATTGACGGAGAACCACGGTTGGCCGGAGACGGAATAAAACGAACAAATTATAGGTTGTAGAGAGGGTGTTAGAAGGTTTAGATAGTTGGGACGAGTTTAGTTAAGATTAAGGATCCTATTTATACTATCAATTGGACCGATTAGTGATTAATTCAAGTTATCAATGTTTTGATTATTATCCGTTGTTTGAAGATTAATAAGAGTTAATTAGCACTTTAATGGTGTAGTTAATCGCATAAAGATGTTAATATTAGTGGAGATGTCCTTTGGGATGATTCAACGGATAAAACGAAGGTTAAAACGCGATTTTTGGGTTTTCCGACGCCGTTTCCGACGACCGGAATTTATGGTCGGAAAAACGTTTTGGGGATGAGGGTGAGGGCAGGTACTGCAGCTTTTCATTATTATTATTATTATTATATTCTATTTTAAATTTCACATTTTACACTAAAAGCCCCTCCATTTTCATATTTCTTTTAAATAGTATTTAGAATATATTTACGAGTTAAACCTTGAACTTTTAAATGTTATATAAATGAAATAAAAGGTAATGACATGGAATTATGTTTGTATTATACCTGGATAGTTCGGGACTCGTTTAAGTAAAGACTTTAAACAATCGTAAATCATCAAGGATAATCTATTAATGATAAATAAGAATTTAGAATAAATTGAAATGCCAAAATGAGTCGTTTTGACGAATATAATTATCAAAAACCTATACATAAATGAAATGAAACTTGGGACATACATATATATATATATATATAAACAAAACCAAAAATCTAAAATGGGTCGGGTTTTTGGGTTTGAAAAGTAACGAATGTTAGAGGACTTACAACTTTTAGAAATTTCGTCCCGAAATTAAAATAAAAATGAAATTTAAAAGAGAACAACTAATATACGGAGTTGTGAGAAATTTTAACAATTTTATACATTAGAATAAAATAACTCCAAATCTTTGAATGACCAGAAAGAACACCGCAAATAGGAAATATGACAAGAACACTTATATATAGGATGTAACATCGGCGTATCCACCATGCCCTTATCATATTGTATTTGTCCCGTTTCCCAAAATCATTCCAAGTTCCGAGTTATTTCACACAACCGGACTTGTTATATCTTCCATGCGAGGACTTTGATAATTACGTGTCGACCCATAATTACCTCTATCGCCGGATGGTCCATATAGCTTGCTCTATTGTGTGGTTTTAAGACATAGACCTTTGATAAATAAATAAAATTATCATCTAGCGCGTTGAAAATCAAAACTAATGAACTAAAAGGGTAAAAGCATTACAAAATACATTGACAGACCATTTAGGCCGAGGACAAAGCGAAATCACTAAGTTAAGAAAATAAATTCATCTTGTCTAAAGCAAGTAAACGATGTTGAAAACGAAATAAACGAGGTAATAAAATTAAAGAATGAAACATTTAGAATTATAACCATCGTAACATGTAATTGAAATAATGGGGTTGAGAATAACGTGGTAAGTAAACGTAGCATTTAACCAACGAAATATGAACATATAATTTGTTAACGCATTGGGTTCGGGAATAGTTCAAATGAACGAAACTTTTAAGTATCAAAATATCATGATGTTTAAAAAAAATGAAAATCTCCAATAGAACATTGACATGACCAATGGCAGCGTTGAGATGAATAAACAATTATATCTGACAAACATGTAAATTGATAATAGCTTGAAATGAAATGGATAAATGAAAATTTTACTATTAACATATTGAAATCGATTAAGTTTGTGAAAAGAAAATTTGTCAATAGTAACTTTGTGCTTATCAAGTATATAATTAGAACTTCGAAATTAAAATAAAGTATTTGTTTTAGATTGATGAAATCAAGAACAATAAAATGGTTCAAATAAAAATTAAGTGGAGGAGAAGTACAAGAATAAACAAAACAATTTGTGTAAAAATATAACATCAAATAAACTCGGCATGTACATGGGACACAATCCCGGTTCTAAGTAAACGAATTCGTTTGGAGAGAACCGGTCACCGATAGTAAAATGTAGAAATAAAATGAAAATACGGTTTCTATTAGGTAACTATGTGTAGGTTCACAGCCAGATCTACACAGGAGTATCTCGTAATACGTAGGTACGGAATCCCTACGTAACACGATACGAGCGTAAGAAGTATAATACGTTAAAACCAAACACGAACACACGTTACAATACTAATAAGACACGTTGTATTGCAACCCTTTCAACACGTGATCTTAAATCACACAAACACGTTCTGAACTCATACTACAAAACAAGCCGTAAGTTGAGGTTAAATACACCTCGACAACTTCGCCTAACATGTTAGGCGAAGTTGTCCTAACTTCGCTTGTTCACAAGTTCGCCTACATCCCAGGAGAACTTGTGTGACATAATATCTAAAACCAAATCAAACAATCTAACTCGATTACAGACACATACAAAACACTAGATACTGAACTACTGACATCATGCACCAACAGACTCCCCCTTGGCAGTAGCTTCATATCTCTATCTTCATTCACGTGTCTAATAATCCCAAAATCTCGTGTCACCAGTCTTCAAGCATGAACACCTTCTCTAACACAAACAGAAACCACTCTCTGATATTTCTTGGCTTCATCTTTCCATGCAGGAATATAGAATATCTTTTTCTCGTTTAGCACCTGCAGGTCAGCTTGAGACAAATTCACCAAGTGCATCGGATCATACACTCTCAGGACTTCTTGTTCATCTTCATCTTCCATAACCGCTTCAGCTGTTTGGCTATCAACATACCACCACTTTAGATTCTTTAAAACATCCTTGGGCATTGTCTTCATTGGCACTTCTTTCAAACATCGAATCGGCTTATACTTCATTACCATCCAAGGTTTTCCATTAGCTCGCAATCCTCTTTTCTTATCTTCAACAATCTTCCCTTTCTGCGGTTTTAGCAACTCAAACTTCTTCTCTTTGATACTTTCTTTCCACACAATCTTCCCAATAATTCTGGCCATATTATCATCACTTCTATTAATCAACCCCAACTTAGCCAAATCCTTCACCTCACACTCAGGCAAGGTATTCAAAGATCTCAACAATCTCTTAAAGTACTGAATCCCATCAAAACATTTAATCACAAATAATCTCAACTACTCATCATACAACCAGCATATAATACCCTTCTTCGATTCAACATACCCTTTGATATTATAACTCTTCTTGAACATGGTTGGAACCGCTGGCTTCTTTGTCTTTACAAACCACTGAGCGTAGCCTTCTTTCCATCTCGGCTGCTCTTCCCATTCAGACTCATCACTTTCCATATCTTGACCCACATTTGCCTTATCAACGTCTGGGATATCGTGTTCAACATTGTCATCAACAATCTCTCTCTCTTCAATCTCCTTATCAATCACAATCTCAGCTCCTATCTTCTCAATCTCCTCAACTGGTAACACATCATCATCACCCACAACATCATCATCCACCATTTCCTCATCATCCACTACCACAACATCTTCACCCCCTGATCCACCTGTTGTACCAGTTGACTCCCCCTGAGATGTGGAAGTCCCAAGAGTTTGTTCAGTTCTTGGCAACTCACCACCTGCACCTTTCGATGCATTGGGATCATCTTCTCTGTCATGACTTTTCTTTGTTCTCAACTCATCACCCTTGCAGCTCGTCTCCCCCTGAGATGCTAAGAACTGCTTTAAAGCATCAAAAAGTTTACCCGTGCTCAACCAGGAGGGACGACAGAATCTGATTTTCTGCAACAAGGCGCTGGATAGCTTGAGTCTGGATCAGATTGATTCTTGATTGTTCAGCCACCACCCTTTCAAGAGCCGCTATCCTTTCAGAATCAGATAAGGTAGCGTCAAAGTCAAACCGCATATGAGAAACGTCTTGAGCATAAGGTGGAGGTATTCCCAAACTAGCTGGAATATCTGAAGCAGGCTGAAAAGTAACCGCGGGTGGTATTGTGACAGTTAACCCCGCAGTAGCAACTAATGTCGACTCAACAAATCTTGCAACAACCTCAGATGGAGTAAGGGTAGGAGGTGGCAATGAAACTATCTCTGGAGTCGAAAATTGAAATGTGGTAGGTGGAATGCCAAATGATGATGATGTAGTTATCACGGGAGCACTTGAGATGATCGGTCCTGTCCCAGTAATCGACGCTGGAACCATAGTCATACCAGATAACGCGGGTGAAGAGAAACGAACCACCCTTGAGCTTTCACCAGCTCCCAAACCCTCACCAGTTCTGACTCTTTTTGATCGACGTATCAACCGGTCTAACTCCTCCTCAAAGTCAGATTCACTGTCATCCATGTCTTTCTTTCCTTTTCCATGTATTCTTTCTTGTGTGACCAGTATCTGTCGTGCTTCAGCAATATCATCAGCAGATGAGTCAGAGTCGGTTCTTTCATAATCAGCTATAGACGTAGCTACAGTCGATACATTAACAGCTGAAACCTCAGCTACTGAGACTTGAATTTCTGCAGCAGGATCAACTCGCTCCATATCAAAGAACCTTTGGCCACCAAAAGCAGCTTCATCTACCTGTTCCTCCGGTGCCACAACAGGATCAGCAGGCAATGCTTGCTGTACCACAGGTGGTGGTTGAGGAACATCAGCCTGTTGTGGTGCCGGGTCCCATAATTCATCACCATGAGCAGCAACATAAGCAGGGTTTATCAAATAACCAAATAATGGAGTATGTCGTGGACGAAGCTCCGGTTTACTGCGAGCACTCGACGACCTACATTGCGCAAAGGTCCTCTTGCTTACACTCTCTACATATCGAATGGGACGGCGTTGAGGTAGCGTAGGAGCTACATGATTCAAGATCATCTGCAAGAATCTTGGGTACATCAAGAATCTTTCACGAGCGACTGCGCGTCTCTGACGATCGATTTCATAAAATACCATCTGACTGAAGCTGTAAGGTATGTTGTAAGTCAGGGCGGTCATGGCAGATTGCATCGTCGCTCCCATACCGTCAGTACCAGCTTTACGACCTGACATGCACACAATCATTACGTGCATCAGAAAACGCCATTGATCAAATAAAAATCCCTTTCGCCTCTGAGTGTCTCCCAATGGACCCGAATAGCCCATTCGTAAAAATGCACCATCTCTGAATGGAGCAGAAAAGTCTGTAGGATCATCTCTAGTTTCAGTCCCGAACTGCAAGGCGACCCTTATCTGATCTGATGAGAACTGCACCACCTGATTGTTCACCATGGCGCGCATAACTGGAGGCTCAACTCTACAGTCATACTCTACCGTTCGCCAGAAATCTTCAATGTTTGGTAGAGAAATGGGTAGAGTTGTAGTAATAGCGTGGAAAATACGTGAGCGAACTAAGAAGGAGATGATCTCGCGATAATCATCAACACCACTAGCATCCGGATCCAACGTGATGTACATGTTGTGCCCCGGAAAGAACTGTCTGTTGTTGTCACCACCTTCGTCACCACCGGCACCACCGGCTCCTGCTACAGCGGCCATATCTGCACAACAAACGGTCTCAGTTAGAACATTGACAAAGTAGATCATAACTTCGCCAGTTACCATGAGCGAAGTTATGATAACTTCTTAAATGTAGGCGAAGTTAGTATATGGCGAAGTTGAGTACAACTTCGCCTTAAACATCACTTCGCCGGATAACAGATAAGAATTTTTAAATAATATAAAGCAGTAGGCGAAGTTAAACCTTAGGAGAAGTTGAGAATAACTTCGCCTGAGAATAATCAGATAACTTAATTACTTTAAAGTTGATCAGGCGAAGTTATGCCTTAGGCGAAGTTGAGAATAACTTCGCCTAAACTTAACTTCGCCTGAATCTGAAACGGCAAATTATTATGTCCGATCAAGGCTTAATTTGGTCGTTTTTGAGAATTAAAACATGAGAGGATAGTTATATTGAGATCAAGAAGACTAACTGGATTACATGACACATTAGAACCCAAAAGTTTATCAAGTGTTTAAAAGGATGCATGAACAAGTCACAAATCGGACCAAAATGACATCTGATTAATATCATTGACAAGAATTACAAGCCACACCGATCCTTACGGATTGAAAACAAATGTTAACAAGGTTCGATTCGAGAAGTAAGTTCTCCGAGAGTTAGAAGATGATAAGTTCGCTGGGTTTTGAAAAGTATAAAGTGTTTGACCAGAAAGTCACTTTATATAGAGTTTAAATTACACAGGCGAAGGTAAGGTTAACTTCGCTTACCCTTAACTTCGCCCCTTAACAAGTTCGCCCTTCACAACTTCGCTTAGTATTAAACTTTCAAAACAGGCCCTTATAAATTTGAACAAAAAGCAACTATCCTCCGTTAAAGATTTAACTTTATAATCAAAGAACCAAGTAACCAAGCTTTGAACCATAAAACGAAATATGCAAAGAAAATTTTAGAAATTAAGTAAACGGGATCAAATTTCAGTCTAGACGGGGACCAGCAAGTTTTAGAAAAGATCCGAACTGGAATCATACTAATTAAAAGGCTGTCACATAGATCCATGTTCAGCGGTATTATGACTTAAAGAAACAGATTGTAAGCAGGTATAAAACTTAGTATGGTTTTCATCGCTTCTGTGATACGGTTTAGGTTCAATTAAGATCACATGAGAGATTGTGATGCCTCCTATCTATTCTCAAAGCGTATTTGGTTTTCCCCAAGTCACCCCGAGTTGACCTCGACCCGTAGTGTCTGATGAAACAGTAAGTACATATCGATCTTTAGAGTCTTCTACCCGTTGTCTTTCTTGTTATCTTTCTTGCCTCTTGATTGATATTTGAAACAACATAAGATTTATAAGATTAATTTTTTTTTACTAATAGTAACTGACATTAATACAGCTTCAAATAATAGACGACTGCAAGTCCCGAATCTGGATCACTGCAGGTACTTGACACACTTTCTTCTCGGGAATCAGAATACTCACGGGCTCGTGTATGACTGGGTAATCACTTTTCTGCCTATCATTCGGAAAGATGTATATGGAGACATGCACAACTCAGAATGATTCTCCACTTTGAATCGAGGAGATTTAGTTAGTATCACTTCTACTTTTACGCACCATAGAAAGCTACCATAACATACAATGGCTGTTCTAGAGTCTTTTAGGCCTAATAACTTCACTAGTTAAGCACACAGAATTAGTTTGTCTATCACTTTCCAAGGTTGGATCAATTTTCTATTAAACATTGTATTGAAACATCTTACGAAGTTATAGACTTGAAAAATTATATCATCTCCCTAAAAAAAATCTTAATTCTATCGCCCCGATCAAGTCAAAGTCTTCAGGTAAACGGCTATCCTGAAGATCCAATGGATCAGCTGGACCGACCACATACAAGTATGTGTCCTTCTAACTAAGTATGAACGACTATTTTTCAGCGAAAGAATAAAAACACATCTTAAACCGCCCCGGTCACTTTCAGTCATCTGGTTAATGGCTATCCTCATAATCTACTAGTAGAAGTAAGGACCAAACGTATCCGAAGATATGTCCTTCAAACTGAAGCAACCGACATAATTCTAAGCGATAAAGATGTTTTTTTTTAAACAAAAAACCAGGTTACTCGGGATTGATCATCCCATTAAGTTCAACAAGATTTAGAAAACGATTTCGGTCAAACGCTTTAGTCAAAAGATCGGTGAAATTATCCAACGAATCAACTTTTTCTAGCACTATTAATTTCTTCTCAGCACAATCCCGTATAAAATGATGACGAATGTCAATGTGTTTAGTTTTGCTATGTTTGACGGGATTGTTAGTTACTGAGATTGCAGCAGTGTTATCAATACAAATAGGAGTTTGAGTGAAATTCAGACCGTAATCGCACAATTGCTGTTGAATCCAAAGAACCTGGGAGCAGCAGTTTGATGCTGCCATGTACTCTGCTTCACAGGTGGAAATGGCTACAGAGGCCTGTTTCTTGCACTGCCACGACACCAATCTTCCTCCCAGAAACTGACATCCACCGGTTGTTGACTTCCTGTTCTGGTTGCAACCTCCATAGTCAGAATCTGTGTAAGCTACCAAATCCAATTCTCCCCCTTTCGTGTACCACAATCCCAACTTAGGCTTGCCTTTGAGATACCTCAATATTCTCTTCACTCCCTTCACGTGAGATTCCTTTGGGCTTGCCTGAAAACGAGCACAAAGACAAACTGCAAACATAATATCAGATCTAGATGCAGTTAAATACATTAAAGAACCTATGATTGCCCGATATTGGGTGGGGTCCACGTCTTCATCACTGTCTGACTCAGCACCCAGTTTGTGGTTGACGCAAACTGGAGTATCAAATGGGGTGCTATCTTCCATCTTGAAGCGTTTGAGCACATCATGGACATATTTTGTTTGATGAATAAACATCCCATCTTTCTTCTGATCTACCTGCAATCCCAAAAAGAAAGTTAATTCTC
Source organism: Bidens hawaiensis (assembly GCF_021521415.1). NCBI lineage: Eukaryota > Viridiplantae > Streptophyta > Magnoliopsida > Asterales > Asteraceae > Bidens > Bidens hawaiensis. The sequence continues at coordinate 825,603 of NW_027491619.1, read as the reverse complement.
CCATGGCGCTCATTTCAAACCTCTTTTTCATGACGGCTTCAAACTCTTGACACATGGCGACTTTTGATGCAGCAAAAATCATTTCGTCCACATAGACTTGCACAAGTAGAAAATCTCCCCCTTTTCTCTTGACAACCAGCGTGCTGTCGATCTTTCCACTTTCGAACCCATTCTCAAGCAAGTAATCAGACAAGGTTGAGTACCAGGCACGAGGGGCCTGATGTAGCCCATATAACGCTTTGCTCAGTTTGTACACATGATCAGGAAAATCAGGGTCAGGGAAACCTGGAGGTTGTTCAACATACACCACCTCATCGACTTTACCATTAAGAAAGACACTTTTCACATCTAACTGGAACACCTTCATCTTATTATGTGCAGCAAATGCCAAAAATAGTCGAATTGCCTCCAATCTTGCCATAGGAGCAAACACTTCATTGTAGTCGATTTCTTCTTCCTGATTAAACCCTTTTACTACTAGCCTCGCCTTGTTCCTTATGATTATCCCTTTCTCATCTCTCTTACATTTAAAAACCCACTTTGTGCCAACAGCATGTACATTCTTCGCTTTTGCAACTAATTTCCATACTTCCATCTTTTCGAACTGTGCTAACTCTTCTTGCATGGCTTCGACCCACGAGCTATCCTTTAGAGCCATTTGATAGTTCTTCGGTTCAATCTGGCTGATGAAGCAGGTGTACAAGCATTCATTTAGGATACCCGTTTCTTTAATGCTAGCGTAAACACAGGTGTGCTCATTTAAACTTCTTCTTGTTTGAACACCGTCAGACAAATCACCTATCACGTTCTCCAACGGGTGATTTTTGTGAATTCCGGTAGTCGGAACCGGACCGACCTCCAGATTGTTTTCTAAATTCGAAGAGAGTTCATCTATGGATGATTGATATTGAGAGTGAAATGGATTGTAGAATTCTTCTTCAGTAGGGGCAGCAGAAGTATCAACGGCACTTGACGAAGAAGGTTGACTTTCATCGTATCACGGACGTTGCACAACATTTTCCTCCTCGTCATACAGAATATGTGAAGCAATTTTCTCATCAACTTCGGAAAAATCCAAGTAAGGCATATTAAAAGATTTGAAAAGTTTATCATAGTCGAAAGCTTCAGCGGGTCCCATGCTAGGCTTTGGTGATATGTAGCTTGTAATTTCCGTGTTACATACCACCTCATCCTTGCTGTTCGATAAATTAAAGACTCTTCTGTTGGGTGTACCAACAACATATCCGACTAAAATACCTTCGTCGGCTTTCTCACCAAATTTTGAGTTTGTCTTTAATATCGTACATGGGGACCCGAAAGGTTCGAGACCATTCAAATTGGGCTTTCTACCATGCATAAGTTCATAACAAGTTTTATTCAATCTTTTAACAGTTAAAACACGATTAAGGATATAACAGGCTGTGGCAACAGCTTCAGCCCAGAACACCACGGGAAGTTTAGCATCAGCCAGCATAGTTCTGGCTCCTTCGATTAGCGTTCTATTCTTCCTCTCAGCTACCCCATTTTGTTGCGGAGTATACGGGGCGCTGTACTGGTGGTCTATCCCTTTCTGTAAGAAGAACATCTCCATCTGGTAATTCTTGAACTCTGCACCATTATCACTCCTGATGTACTTAACCTTTCTCCCAACAATGTTTTCAACCTTGGTAATCAAGTTAATTACCAACTGAACCGTCTCATCTTTTGCCTTCAGAAAGTATTCCCAAGAGTATCGAGAGTAATCATCGGTTACTACCAAGCAGTATGACGTCCCACCTAGACTCTTTACATTCACGGGACCAAAGAGATCCATGTGAAGTAGGTCTAGTGTACTGACGATTGAGTTAACCTTCTTGGAGTGATGAGGTTTCTTGTGTTGCTTTCCCTTCTTTCACGACAAGCATTGATCTTCAAAGTTAAAATTCTTCAAGGGAACACCAAGCACCAGCCCATTCTTGACAATGTAATTCATTTTACGAAGATGTATATGCCCCATTCTTCGATGCCATAACTCTGACTCAGACTCAGTTGCCTTTGACAGAAGACATGATTCTTCGGTTGTCATCTCAGTTGACCTCATATCCATTACATACGTGTTCTTTTCTTTTGGAGCTCTCATCACCACCCATGCCTCTGGTATCTTGAAACCAGGATAGAGGACGATTGCCTCGTTTTTAGTAAAATGCACCGTGTAGTCTTTGTCACAAATCTGAGATACCCTCAACAAGTTATGCTTCAATTCTTCAACAAAGTTCACCTTCTCCAACTTCATTTTTCCATTTGTCACTGTTCCAATACTAGTGATTCTACCTCCACTCTCTCCAGCGAAACTAACCCTACCTCCTTGAACAGGTTTCCATTCATGTAACAAATTCTTGTTACCAGTCATGTGCCGGGAACAGCCACTGTCCACAACCCACAGATTGTTTACAGCCCTGTTCAACTGTTCCTGCACAGTTAGAGAAAAAGATTAAAATCTAGGGACCCAAGACCTACTGGTCTTGGGTCGATTAAATCTGTTAAATGGCATCCCGTACTTTGGTTATCCAAAGGCAGTTTGAGGATGATTCCTGTAAGGTCTGAAAGGAAACCTTCTTGAGGATTGACTATAAGGCCATCCAAACCTTAGTGAATTAACTGAATTATAATTGTTGGTTTGGTTGTTAACTGGGAAAAACTGAGATCAATTTCTTTGAAATCTTGGATTAGTCCAATGTCTGAACTTTGGTGTGTACGTATTCTTACTAGCATAATAATTACCATTTGTTTTATACTCAGTTTTTGGAGGCCTCATACCTCTAAATTTTCTCTGATTTAGAGGACAATCGGCAATAAGGTGTCCTACTTGATTGTATCTGAAACAACTTCTGTGTTCAACTTTCGTCTCAACAGTTGTTTCAGATGTTGAGGTTGCGTTACTACCCGTTTGTCTAACATATGGTGGGATAAACGGATTTAGGGAAGAATTCTTTTCGTTTGGCTTATATTCCTCCCCTCGTTTCAGTAACACTACCTCTTCTTTTATCTCACCCTATTCGGATGACTTGTCCGAATTTGATGAGACAGAGATAGGAACAGCAATCTTAACCTTAGGAATTGGCTTACTTGTTTCGCTCTTATCAACTTCAGGTTCTTTAGTTGAAATTTTGACTGGAACTGTCTGACTAATCTCCACATCAGCAGATTTCCGATTACTAGGATTATAAGTATAGTTATTGTTATACGGTGGTGGAACTTCAGAAAATCCAATTCCCCCTTTGTTAACTGGGGAACGTTGAACACTTATGATGTGATCAAGCATTGCTGAGGAATTTTTAAATTGTTCAATTTTCTGTTTAGTTCCACCACTTTTACCTGGTATTCAGCTTTCTGTTTATCTCTTTCAGCAATTAGTTTGGTTTTTTCTTCTAACACTTCATAACTAAGATCAATTACTTGAATTTTATCAGCTAGACTGGCTTTAAGACTTCTGATATCTTTTCACTAGCTTTTATTTTTACCGAATAACTGTTTTCTCTAGTTTTAGTGTAGTGATGATCTTCTTTTAACGTTTTAAATTGTGCGTCCAAACTAACAAACTGATCAGTTACTATTTTCAATTGTTCAGACAGATTTTCACATTGTATGCAATGAAGTTCAGAGCTTACCTCAGAGAGCTGGTCGTTGACTTCTGCCATATAGGCTTGATTTTCTCCCATCTCCCTCTCACTTCCTTCAGTCTCTATGTTTACCAAATTAGCCTGTTCGAACACTTTCTCAACTTGCAGGTTCCAGTTGTATCCACCATTCTGTCTAGATACCATAGCCCTGTTCTCACTACCTCCTCCATTATGTTGTGCAGGCCTGTTCTGACTACGTTCAACTTTCTCATTTGTACATTCCTTGGCAAAGTGACCATCTTGTTGACAGTTGTAACATCTAACCTTTGATTTGTCAAACCCTGGTCTTTCTCCAACGAACTTTCTACCCGTTTTCTTCATGAATCTCTTAACCCTTCTTACTATCATAGCCATTTGCCACTGCAGATCCATCTCTTCTAGATCATCAGCATCAATCTGATCATAATCTTCATCCAAAGTTGCATGGTCGACTATTTTACCTTTGATGTAGTTCTCGTAAGATGCAATGAAGGATGCATAGAGAGCAAACTGCTGTTCAGCTGATTTAACGCTCATGGGCATCTATGAGTAATTGTAGCTCGGAACATTTGAGGATACATTACCAGTTGTTGCTTGAGGTTTTGAAGAACTACTACCTCCAGCTACGAAGCATACGTCGCCATCCATATTAAGAATCACATGACCATCTCGAGTTGAGTTGGAGTTTGATTCTCCCTTTGAGTAATAGGCAGACGATTCTTATTTTGAACTTGAACTTGAAGAGACTTTCGCACCATACATTCCCGGATCCTGAACCTGATCAGTTGGTGTCTCCTTTCGAACCATGTTGAGCTCAAAATTTCGTAACTTATTGACTGCTGTTTCAAGATCAATATTGGCAAATTCTTTATCCTCTCTCATCAAAACCGTATACATTTCCCATTTCGGTGCAAGAGCATCAAGAAGTTTCTCTACTATCTCTTCTTCTTTGTATATAATGGAGTAATTACTAAGTTCAGTCATCAAGTGATAATATCTGGTGATGATATCATCAAGTGATTCATTTTTCAGATACTTGAATACAGAGAATTGGGTTTTTAGCAGCTTTTTTTTGGAAGCACGTATCCCCACATTACCTTCATATCGATTTTCAAGTGCTTCCCATAGCTCTCTCGCAGTTTTGTACTTCTTGAATGTATGAAGAATCTCTTGTGGAAGAGCCATTGTTATTGCTGCATGAGCTTTACTTTCTGCCTCATACATCTTCTTTTCCTCCTCTTCCATCTTATTGTACTTCTTAATCTGTTCACGACCCTCAAACAAGGCTGTTGGTGGAATGTATCCATCTTGAATGCAAACCCACATCTTAGCATCTTGATATTTCACATACTGTTCAAACCGATCTTTCCAAGCAACGAAATCGGTACCCTTAAGCATTTTTTGAGCTTTAGTTGTTGAACCGGCTTCAACCTCCATCTTTACCAGTTCTGTAATGTTTATCGAAGTCATAATTGAAATAAACACAACTCAATAACACAAGGAAAGTATAATTTTTTTTATTTTGAACAGTGATCAGTAGGCGAAGTTATGCTTAACTTCGCTTAAGCTTAACTTCGCTTGTTTCCTCAACTTCGCTGAACCTCTAACTTCGCTTGTTTCCCAACTTCGCTGAACCTTAACTTCGCTTGCTTCCTAACTTCGCTTGATCTATAACTTCGCTTAACCTTATAACTTCGCTTAAACCCTACGAACAGTGACGGCAACTTCGCCTGATGAACACAAGATTTTTGCAGGTTTTAATTTGACGTATTGCGAGGTATGCGAAGGTGTAATGGGTTATTTTTTATAGTGGGAGATGGGTAGGACACAAAAACACGGTATTTCAACGTAAACTCGTTCCGCGAATAGTCGAACGGAACGATCTTTACACTCGTGTGATAATCCTGAACCACACAATCACGAGCAAATGCTCTGATACTAATTGTAGGTTCCCAGCCAGATCTACACAGGAGTATCTCATAATACGTAGGTGCGGAATCCCTACGTAACACGATACGAGCGTAAGAAGTATAATACGTTAAAACCAAACACGAACACACGTTACAATACTAATAAGACACGTTGTATTGCAACCCTTTCAACACGTGATCTTAAATCACACAAACACGTTCTGAACTCATACTACAAAACAAGCCGTAAGTTGAGGTTAAATACACCTCGACATGTCCTAACTTAGCTTGTTCACAAGTTCGCCTACATCCCAGGCGAACTTGTGTGACACAATATCTAAAACCAAATCAAACAATCTAACTCGATTACAGACACATACAAAACACTAGATACTGAACTACTGACATCATGCACCAACACTATGTACACATACAAAAATCGGCTGTAAATCGTGATGCTTTTAAATCTAATGGGAAAATAGAATTTATTTAGACAAAAAAAGTTTTTTAGCCATCGCAAAGACTTGCAATTTTATGAAAATTTTATTCGTAAAAGCAGATGTTTTATTTTGGACCGCGACATAGGAAAATAATAATAATAATAATAATAATAATAATAATAATAATAATTGTCAGATTACTTGACTTGTTGAAAGAAAAATAGTTTCAACGGGCTCAAAACTTGTTTAGAGAAAATATTTTACTTTAGGTATTATCTGGAAAAAATAATTACATTATTATTAGTGGTGACGATAATACTAGTAATAATAATATTACTAATCATAATAATACTAAAAATTTTAATAATAATAATAATATTGATAGTTCCCGTGATAATAATAATAATAATGTTGACGGTGATGGTACTAATAACAATAGTAGTAATAATATTAGTAGTGATATTAATGTTAATAACTTTAATAATAACAATAATAATAATAATAATAATAATAATAGAGATAATAAATTCTTTTGAAAGAAAATCCATTTGACCGAAAGTTAAAAATAACTGAGGATTTGGGATTAGGTGCGAGGTGTTAGTAAAAGAAATAAAATACGAAAAAGAAAAATATAGACGAATTTGATGAGTTTGCAAAACCTAAGTATTGAAATCGAGAAATCGAATAGAATAGACAATGGATGCGAGGTAAAGGTATTGCATAGCGGAAACAAGTTAGGCCTTCCAATTATGGCGGGTGTGCTAGGGTCACCACAATGATAGTAGGCTTGAAGCATGAGGTCAAACATGTGATTGAGACAAATGGTTAGGTACATGTCTTGCAAGTGGGCGAGTGGCGTTGAGTTTGGGTGGGCTTTAGCAATAAATGGTAATTGAATCTACCACAAATTGAAGTATATCAACGTTTCAGGGAAGTAAAGTGGTGAGATTTACACATACCATACAAAGGTGTGTTTCTGCGTGAGGCCTTTCGGTGGGCTTTAGTTTGAGTTTCCAAGAATGGTGCTGGGTTTGAATTTGAATTAACTATAGCGATGAATGTAGATGCGGTCAAACGTGGGGTGGTCGGGATCACGGAAGCCATTTACTTGGTATCTTGGGTTGTCATTTCGCCGGTTGAGTGTGACAACTAGGAAAAACGAGGAGACATTATACGAAACATGAAGAATTCGCGTGACTTGGGACGTAAGTATGAAAACAACTAATAGATATATCAATGTAAACAAGTAAAGAAAAGAAATAGTATGAAACAAATTTGATATCAAAGTTGGAATTCCCATTAAACGTCATGAGTTCCCACCTTTTAATAAACGAAACCTCATAAATTATTGAATAATCATATGGAAAAAGTATAAAACTTAACAATAAATAGTGATCGAATTGAAAATCGAGTGTTCATGAACATGATTTTTTGATTTTTTTTTTAAAATTCTAAAACATAATAGTAAACGAATATAGTAATAGGGTAATCGAATTGAAATTTGACCATTCATGTATCACCATAACTTTTTGAACATTCAATTCTAAAACATAATAGTAAAATAATAAAGTAATCATTTGAAATTCGGTTATTACTTTTCGAACTTTTAAAATTTTAAGCCGTAATTGAACGTATAAATAAAGAAAACGTGTCACAAAATTTTTAAACTTAACTATTCTCGTATAAAAATGCGCAATTAAATCGAACCGAAAGCTGGGTCTTAGTGTACAGACTTCCAGTTAAAACACATTGTAAAACATACAGGAGTGCAACCATATTCTTTTCACAAAGAGAACATGGTCACGTTTGAAAACTTAACGTTGTGATTCATATGGCGTTAAAAGTGGTATGCTTTGGCTTAATAGAGTTCATGATCTTTCCTAACTCTCCAGGTAAGCAACCGGGTTCCGCGTCTGATTGGGATTTATACGCATTGCTTATCCTTAGGTTTCAATAACCTTGGTGTCAAGAGTTTCGGAAAACAGGCACGTCCCCTCTTACAGTTACTACATACCCGCCATAACAAACCATCTTTAGAAGGAAGAAATATCGGGCAACCAAAGATCGAAAATCTGATTATTGAAATTGAAAATATTTGCATTAGGCATAGGCCTTGGACTTGTGTGTGCTTGTGTAATTGAAGTAATTGAAGTAATTGAATCATCAGTATAATAGCATTTGCGTACATGTGGCATAAACAAATTAATAATAACCAAATAATGTGTTTTGAACAATCAAATAAGGCTCACATAATTTCTAATCATGCAACCAAAACAATTAAGCAAATAAACTATAACCAACTAGAACACTACGTCTAATGTATTATCTTAAAGTCACGACTCTGATACCAATCTGTAACACCCCGGCTAAAGCGGAATACGCCCGAGTGTGACGTACAGATTGCCCAAAACACATGTGACACTATTAAGTGACAATATTATCATTAATTAATTCAAATATCAAGTACACAAGTTTGTAACAAGAAATACAAGGAAATACAAGAACATTTAACATCTTGACCATTTATTAATATAGCCTAAGTACTAACGTCTTTGTCACGGCAACATCTTCTAAATAAGGTACCTGTAGCATATATATAAAATAAAGGTCAACTATATGAATAGTTTGTGAGTTCACACAAGTTTTGAAATAAGTACATAAAAATCTATAATTCCATGAACAAGTGTAAATGAGCAAGTAATGTCCTTTCCAACTGGGATTGTGCACCAACGTACTCAGATAAGCGCAAATAAAGTCCTTTCCAGTTGGGATGTGCACCAACGTACTCGGATAGTGAGACCCTTTTCCACTCATAACAACAAATGTATTGAGCGCAAAGGGGGGGGTATGATCATACTATCTTGAAGTAATCCGTGAGCAAGTAATTTGTAGCAAGTAACAAGTAAACACACAAATCCATGTAGCGAATTGTAATTTGTAAATAACGAATAAACGAAATTGAATTGTTGATAGGATATATATGCTACCCTCAAAATAGTTAAAAAGGGTAAAACGGGGGTGTGAGAAACTCACTTTGAAGTTGAAGACAAACTTGAAATAAAACCGAAAATGCGTAAATGAAACCGAAGCAATTGAACTTCACAAACTAGAATTAAAAGTACAAGATTAATTATTACTAATGACTTAAAAAGGTAAATAAATCGGGTTGTTGAGTGTTAGAAGTGTTAGATGTATATTTTAATATTTTATGAAGTTGATATTATAATATTATATTTTAACGGATTACTAACGATTTATTAATTTAATATTACTTGAATTGCGAGATTAATGTTAAGTTTGAGTATTATAAAGGTTACAGAAAGATTGGTGTTTAATGATATATTTTATTTTGAAAACGAAAGTGTTAACGAATTATAAAGTCTAACGAGCGAAACATAATATATATAATTTAAATGAGTTTAAAACGAATTTGTCGAGTTTGAAAGATTGGTTTTTAGGTGACAAAACGATATATATACGTCATAACTATTTTTATTTAACTTAATATTATTTTATTTGATTTATATAATTTTTATATATTTTATTTGGTTAATAAATATTAAAATATAGGTTTTAAAAATAAAGAAGACAAAACAAAAAGAAACTGCTATGACCCGGGTTCGAACCCGGGTCCTCTGGTTGACATGATCATGGACTAACCAGTTGGGCCAGATTGTTTGTTTGTAATAATAACATAAACAAAAAATATTTAACTTAATATTCAAGTTCATCATCTTCAACAAAACCCTAAACTTCAAAGTTCTTAATTGGATCCATGTTTGCTCAATCTTTGTTAGGGGTTTTGTTAATCGGCTAAAAACTACAACGATTGATATAAAAATTACCTTGTATCGTTACGAATTGACGGAGAACCACGGTTGGCCGGAGACGGAATAAAACGAACAAATTATAGGTTGTAGAGAGGGTGTTAGAAGGTTTAGATAGTTGGGACGAGTTTAGTTAAGATTAAGGATCCTATTTATACTATCAATTGGACCGATTAGTGATTAATTCAAGTTATCAATGTTTTGATTATTATCCGTTGTTTGAAGATTAATAAGAGTTAATTAGCACTTTAATGGTGTAGTTAATCGCATAAAGATGTTTAATATTAGTGGAGATGTCCTTTGGGATGATTCAACGGATAAAACGAAGGTTAAAACGCGATTTTTGGGTTTTCCAACGCCGTTTCCAACGACCGGAATTTATGGTCGGAAAAACGTTTTGGGGATGAGGGTGAGGGCAGGTACTGCAGCTTTTCATTATTATTATTATTATTATTATTATTATTATTATTATTATTATTATATTCTATTTTAAATTTCACATTTTACACTAAAAGCCCCTCCATTTTCATATTTCTTTTAAATAGTATTTAGAATATATTTACGAATTAAACCTTGAACTTTTAAATGTTATATAAATGAAATAAAAGGTAATGACATGGAATTATGTTTGTATTATACCTGGATAGTTCGGGACTCGTTTAAGTAAAGACTTTAAACAATCGTAAATCATCAAGGATAATCTATTAATGATAAATAAGAATTTAGAATAAATTGAAACGCCAAAATGAGTCGTTTTGACGAATATAATTACCAAAAACCTATACATAAATGAAACGAAACTTGGGACATATATATATATAAACAAAACCGAAAATCTAAAATGGGTCGGGTTTTCGGATTTGAAAAGTAACGAATGTTACACTTCTCACTCCAGATTGCCTATAAATAGAGGCTCTTGTGCCATTTGAAGGGTGTGCCTTGAAAAGACTTCTGTAACATCCCTATAATTTAGGTCCAAATTTGACAACTTAGTAAAGTTGAATGATCAAAATTATTCTCTAAAATAAATAATGAGAAAATTTAAATAATGAAAATGTAAACATTCTATAAGAAAATAAAAATATTCCATAAATAAAGTTATCTTATGTTAAGGATATGGAATACGGAAATTCCATCCCACATTGAAATTGCGACGCCGTGGCAACTTCTAGTATGGCGGCGTTAAATTGCGGCGCCGCGGTACGCGACGGGGTAAAGGAACCCATCGCGTACCATGACGGGGTCCAGAATCAGCCTATAAAAGGGGGGGTCACGGCTCCATCACTTCCCACACCTAAATTCTTTCTCTCTACTCTCTCACTACCTCGATTTCGGTGCCCCGACCAGAAAATCGTCACCTCGTAATTTGTTCCATACACCGACAATACCTCGAAATGCGTGCCACCGAAAAATAACCCGGCAATCTATCTCGAAGTACGTGCACAACACGACGACCACCATATGTCGCCTCGTTTTGCACAACACCGAATATCCGTGTAAGGTAGGGGTTCTGCCTAAGTCATTATTTTATTATTATATTATATGGGTTAGACCATAGTCAGGGGTATAGCCCAAACCTTGATCATAAATATGTTTACATAAGCTTTAACATACAAGGATTATAGTAATGTTTCTTTACAATTAAGAAACATATATTTTCATTCATAAGGATATAGTCAAAATATAGTTTCTTAACGATTAAGAAACATAGCATTTCATACGCAAGGAATATAGTAGAAACATTATTTCTTTATTATTAAGAAACATAAGATTTTACATGCATAGCAGTCAATGAATGTTTCTTCTTGAAGAAGAAACAGATTATAGATGTTTCTTCATGAAAAAGAAACTCATCATATGATTAGTCAATAAACAGAAAGACTACAGGTCTAAATATTTTATTCAAACAAATGATCAATCAATGTTTAAAGCTATTTAAACCAGACTAAAGGTCTATAGCCGGATCAAGAGACGATCTGGATATTTATATACCTATTTTATAAATCAATCAATCAGTCAGTCAATCAATCATTTAGTCACAGTCAAGGTTTCAAATGAGATCACCATATCATTCAGAACAGACAATCACAGGTGAATACGTTAACCTTTTTAATCAGTCAAAACATATTTATACTCGATAAGATAAACGGGTGTTTGTCTTAACGAGTCATTCAATGTCTACATGAGATTATGTGATCTCTAAAACGTTATAATACAAATTGGAGAATAATATCAACTCAGACCGAATACACATGTCTCCGGATCCAAACATAACCGTTCAGCCTAATCATTCAAAGGCTACGTGGCCGCGAGCTAATGGTCATAACTAGCTTCCCATTAAGGGCTACGTGGCTCGGGAATAATTGTGTGTGTAGGGCAGTGGTACATAGACCAGAAGTGGAAATGCTTCTGCTGAGCTTGTAGAGAAAACTATATTTGTATTGTAATGTCATTCAAATGTTTTATCGAGTCATACGTGTTCACCAGCATATCGCTGACGTATTTTTCCCACATTTCAGGAAACAGATTAGTACAGGTAGCAAGGAGTTATAGACATTCATGGAGTTAGATGCTCGCAAGGTAATGATGGCTCAGTTTTTAATTATTAAAATATTGCAAACAGTATTTCTACAAGCTTTATAAATCAAACACCGGGTATTTATTATCCGAGAAGTTTTCAAATAAATTAATGATTTATTCAACCAAAGTCTTCCGCTAAAATAACCCACAACTCTGATATATTTACAAAACAGGTACCAACTTGTAGTCATACGCCTAGGCCCTAAACCGGGATGTGACAACTTCTATATGATTCTCTCTTATAAAAACACACTAACACCCACATAGAAGGTTTAGTGAAGAGTTTGAAGGTTTGGAAATCATCACCATCAACCATCATCACCATCATTAAGAAGGAAGATTCATCTACATTTGGTTAGATCATTCTAAGTTTAATCATGTATTTGTTATCATCTTTCATCTTAATGTTTATCATTATGCTCATTATGAGCTAAACTCCTTTTACCATCTAAAATCTATGAAGAAGCTTTGTTTTGCTTGATAAGTATGAAAAACATGTGGTGTAGTCTAGTAAAGTACATGGTTATATTACAATTATCTTTTGATGAGAATGTTTCACCATCTTAAATTACTAATTCAAAGTTGGTGGCTGTCAACTATATTGGCAATCGTTCATGATCGATTCATGTTCTTGAAAGATAGAAATACTTTGATACATTATCAAAACACGAATCCTTATATTGCACTTAGAAATGATGAGATATAAGTTATGATGTATTTCTCTAAATCTTGGTAATCCGAAAATGGCTTTGCTTAGGATATCAAGCTAGTTAAAGAAATCATATGTTAACGGAATGTGTAATCATAACCTACATAAATCAACCAAGGGGAGGTTGTGTGATGAACTACAACCACCCGAAGTTGTTAGAATTGGTATTTGAGAAATCGAAGTCAATCCTAATCTTTCTACTTTACGAAACTACTTGCCAACTTAAATTGACATCATTGAGATGGCATGACATTAGGAAAGGGTGGACTTTAAAATGCGCATGCTATCTCCTTAGTGCCAAAGATGCTCACTTAAGGTTTAAGGAGCTATCTATCATATATTACTATGGCAAGTTTACCACATGTTTAAATATTATTTATCAATGCTATAATGGAGTGGATTCTTGATCTTAGATGATAACCTTCGCATAATTGAACAACTCGTTTAGAATCTCTTCTCTTGGTCACTTATATATTATATATATAAGTATTTATATTTTATAAGAAGTTTAAAAAATTAACCCCAAAATGATTAAAACCTCCGATTGAAGTAAAACAACGATTTATTATTAGAAATATTTTTGTCCACGGATTGATACTTGGTCCTTACCAATACTATTCCACATATTACACTTGCCTATTTTGTGTGTGTTTAGTCAGGCACGGCTCCGAGAACGGTAAAAAAATTTTGGGCCGAAGGCGAAATTTTTTTTAGGCCTTAATAAAAAGGGGTATTTTGTTGGGTAACAATTTAATTTTTAAATGAGCCTTAATTTTTTGGGTCTTATGATTTGGTTGTGTGAAAAGCATTTTTTTTTTATAAAAAAATATGGTTAAAATCTCTCAAGTGAGGTTTGAACCCACAACCTTTTGTTTAAAAGCATACCCATTTTCCACTAAACCAAGATAGTGGTTGTGTATTTAAGTTAAAACATTATATATACATATTGTTTTTCATAAAAAATATATATATAATTTCTTTTTAAAAAAATCCGGGCCTATCGGGGAGTTGGGCCGGGGTCCGTCGACCACCCGGCCCTCCCTTATAGCCGGCCCTGTGTTTAGTCTTTGTAGAAATCACTTTTATAAATTTAAAACACGATCTTGTGCAAAAGCAAATCATCCAACCTGTTTCATATTTAACCGCACGCACAACAAACATCAAAATCCATTAAGTTTTGAGAAAAGGAAGATTTTAAAATGAAATTTAAAAAAATTTATCGTAGCAAAGAACTTTGAATATTTAAAACAACGCTCCAAATGAAAATCCTATGAAGGCACTTATATATAGGATGTACCAGCGGCGTATCCATCATGTCCTTATCATCTCTACATTTGTACCGTTATTCCAACCACTTTCAATTCTATATTATGACACACAATCTTACGCATCATGATTTCTATGCAAGGACTTCGATAATTATGTTCCGGACCATATTTATTTTCATCGTCGTATGGTCCGCATGATTCGTCCCATCGTGTGGATTTACAAAACGTTTGAAAATATAATTTTTAAGAATTGAAATCCTTTAGGGAAAGGTGTTTTTTTTAAGTGAGACGTCTTTAAATAGACAAAAGTTTATAGTTTGGTTTTGAAGATGGGGAAACAACCCTTCGAAAATTTTAACTTTACTCGAGGGGCGTAACAATAGAAAATCTTAATTAGCACCTCAATAATTTATAAAAACGTTAATTCTAAATTTATTAAATAGTCGATAGAAAATTCAAATTCAAGTAAGATAAAATAGGACGAGAGGCAAGGTCTTCTAGTGGCTTTAATCTTCAGTTGCGCATGACTTGGAACCTTGAAACTTGAGCATCTTGAGTGATTTGATCCATAGGAGCTTGAGCAGGCGAGGTAGATTAATTTGGCATTGTTTGAATAACATGAGCGTGAACGATTTGCAAGAGGGTTGTTTTATTAGAGTAGGTTTAGTAAACTTGAGCTTGCGGGTGCAGAACTTGGTAAGTTTGGGTTAGGTAAGATTGATCTTGAATGATGGGAGGAGCTTGAAGGACATGAGATTTATAGGTTTGAACTTGATGGGTAGTGTAGTAGGGTGTAACTATAGTTTGAACTTGATTGACATGGATAATCTGAGGGCACATATCGCAAGGAGGATTAGGGTCTCCTGAATGGTAGCAAGCACAAGTAGTAGGGCATGTATTTGCAAGTGTGATCGAAGCGATTACATTGGATGCATAAATGATATGAGGATTTGAGTCGAATGATGAAAGTTACTAGTGGGGCATAACGAATGAAATTCCGATGAAGAGTTTCTTGCTCGAGATACTTTGATTTTGTCAAGGTTGATGATTGATTTGATTAACAACATAGTTTTTATAATTAAACTTGCGCTTGCTATTGTCACGAGGATTAGTAGGAGTAAATGAAATAAAATTTTAATCAATGAAGTTAATGAACAAGTTTGAATTAGTTGTATTAATGTTTTGAATTTGAGTTTATATTTTAGAGGTTGCAGCAGTTAACTCATTGAATATACAGGCGTTGATCAAGAGAACGGGACGATTGATGTCGAGGACGACAGTGATTTCTTAGATGAGACATTTTATGAGGACCAAAAATAAAGATTTATAAGATGAAGGATGAGTTGAGGAAATCATTTAAATAATACAAGTTTAATTGTTTTATAATAACTTTGCTTTTAAGAAATGGGGATTCGTGTCGTATCATGAGGAATAAAGATAAAAGTTTATAAGGTAAGGGGTATATAGCGTAAATAGTTTTTAGATGATGTAGTCAATATGGTTTAAGTGTGATGACTGCACGAGAAGATATGTCAGTTTAGAATTTTGGATTTTTATTTAATTAAGTTTACAATAAACTAACGAAATTGTGGATGTTGTCCTCCCATGAGCTTTCCATGGCAATTTGAATGGCCCAACGAACTAACGAATAAAATAACTGAGTTTGACAGCCCATGAGTGTTACATGGCAATTTGTTTGTCCCAACTAATTAACGAATTAACAATGCAATGAAGTTTGTCGGCCCATGAGCGCTACATGACGTTTTATCCGACCAAACTAAAAAACGAATAAACGAAAGAAAAATAAGAGTGGTTGAAGCATCCCGTGAACCACCACGTATGATGAACTCCAACAAAACATAAAACAAACTGACAAATGAATAGTCGGGATTCCCGACTAACCATTTAAAATAACGTATAAACCATAATCGGAAGGTTACGAATTTAAGCCACGAACCACCGTGAATTCGGTTTAAAAACAACCTAAGGTGTCGGTCGTATGACAGTTGTGTTCCTCTTGGCCGAGAGGAACTTGTCATGCTACCTAGCCTTAAGATGAAGGAGTAAAAACAAAAGTAGAGAATTCTTAAGGAATTTCCCAAAAATAAAAGGCAGTCTAATTTAATTTAAAATATTTATGAAAAACTTTCTTTGAAGGTTGAGACATAGCCTTGGAGTTGTGTGTGTGTGTGCATAACAATATAATAATAAGAATAATCATTATTTAAACAGTTAAATAAGTAATTAATCTATAAAGCAATTACGTAAGCTGCAACAATAAAAAAGAACACATCAGGTAAACAAATAAGCACGTATGGGGCTCCTAAGCATGTTACTAGGGCACCACTAACGACCTATCTTAAACCTTTGGCTCTGATACCAATCTGTCACACCCCAACCTAAGGCGAAAATGTCGAGGCGTGAACTGATTTCCACAGCTCTCAAGGTACTATCATGCAATTTTTAAATGACAATATCTATTAATTTAACTCAATTATCAAATAAATCAAATACAAAATACAACTCATTAAACAAACAATAAACACAAATTTAATTCTTGATTTTATCTTTTCTAACATAATTATTCGCTAAATCTTCACAAAGTCTTGCAACTAATTCAAGCGATAACCTGCATATGCGTATAAAATAGAAATCTTTGTCAACAACACATGTTGAGTGAGTAAACCACCAGTTTAAGACACAACAGTAATAATATATATAGTAAATAAAGAAAGATGCAAACTGTTCCTGTGAGAATAAACAGTTAAGCCATATTACACAAACAATCAATCAAATCATAAAGAAAGCAAACCATAAAGAAAGGGCTCAACCAATCCATATAAATGGACATTGGTTACCAAGCAAGGACTAAACCGTGCCATAAAAATGGACATCGCTTGCCGAAGTAAGCAGATAGTGTTCAAATAAAGCAAGTAAGCAAATAGCAAGTTAAGCATAAACTGATATACACACAAGGATTAACAGTTGCGGTTTTGAATACTAGATAATAGATAAATATGTAAGATACGCACATGTCCCCAAAAAATTTTAAAAATAAGTAAAAAGGGGAGTGATTACTCACCTTAGCAATAAGCGAGAGACAAACGAATGTGATAAGAACGGCAGTAAACAAGAGTTACGCTCTTCGGAAGTTATGACGAGAAAGCCTAAGTAACAATAGTTGCGGAATATAGATTAAATAATGAACTTAAAACTAGAAGGAGATCCTTAAATTTGATAACCAAATATACTCTTACGAAAGTCAAATATTAATAAATTTATTATTAATTTTATTATCAAAGTTTTATAATATGATTTAATTATATAAAATACTTAAACAATTATTTGTAAAACTTTAAATAAAAAGATTTGTTTTAAATGTTTCAAAATACAAATACATTCAATGTGTTTATATATTATTAAAATAATAGTAAATAATAGTTAATAATTAATAATAATTATATTTAATATTTTTATAAAATATTTATACTATACTTTTAATACGTGACACAACAAGATTATATTAGAGGTATATCTTAGATTAAAACTCTTTAACAGTTTTTAAATACTAAAATGCGATAAACATATATGTAATTTACTAATTTTTTAACCAAAGTTCGGAATCGTGGCTAGTTAACATGTCGGTTTTTATATAAAACAAAACTGATTAATTATTAACTAGCCACGTTTCCGAACTTTGGTTAAAAAATTACATATATGTTTATCGCATTTTAGTATTTAAAAACTGCTAAAGAGTTTTAATCTAAGATATACCTCTAATAAAATCTTGTTAAGAAGAGTAAATAAGTCATTTGGGCAATCATAATCAATAAAAGGGGTGGTGCAATGAACATCACTTTATAATACGAATCAAACTCCCTTAGTTTTATCCACGATAAGACTAGATAAGGAATGAATGTGATAATAATAAGGCTAGATAAGGAATATTTAAAATTTTAGTTATATTTTAGTTTTAAATTAATAAATTTAATTATAAATTATAGGTTAATGCATGAGATTGTCACTTGGCAAACTATTAGGCCAACTAAGGGGTTTGTGATTCAACCAACATTTTTGTTTATTATAAAAGTAGATATAATTATGGTCAAACTTTGAAATTTCAAGTTAGATCAAATTAAAGTCATGATTGTGCTTATAGACTTATTTTTGTTAAATGTTTGAATCCTTTATAACTACGATAATTTGTTTCCAAAATGTCCATATTTAAGTTATTCATTCACGTTTATATTTATTTGTATTGTGTTTATATTATTTTTTTGTATTTTGTTTTAGCAATTTTACTATGTTTTAATTTGTAGTCAAAATTTTGAATTTCAAATAAGAACAAATTAAATTCTTGATTGTTTTTACAAACTATTTTTGTTAAACAGTCAATAAATTAGTTTAAAATGGATTTGACATTTCCATAATAACAAATTATATTTCAAAAAATTTTAGAGTTAAATACATATTTTCTAATGGGTCAGCTCGGGTTTGATTTTCCTTTTAACACACACACACACTTATTTAGCAACCGATTTTATGATAAAAACTGAAACTTACACACTTTAATATTCAAATTTATTATTCAGATTTAGACAAAAACTGACATCATAAGTAATTCGATCACATCCTTACAAAGTTTATCTAAATCATCTATAAATAAAAACCGTGTAATAATTTTGTCAAACAACTTCTATTATTAATCGTATGATAATATGATGACTATCTCTATATAATTCTTATCATAAAATTCATTCTATCATTCAAAGGATGTACATAGAGATTTACGATTTGTTTATAAGTTTGTGAATTGTATTTGTACCTTTATTTCTCTTATTAACAATACATTGAATTTGATTTTGTAGTGATTTTAGTTTTCTTCTTTGTAAGTATAAAAATTACAACACATTTATTTCTATTTCGATGATTGTTTAATAAACAAGACTTTATGACTTCATATATCATGATGTAGTTTTTATTGATATATCTTTTTGGCTTCATGGATTAAGTTCAAAAGATGTTTTAAGTTGGCATTTTACGTTATTTGTTGTTGTATGTTATTTTGTTTTACTAAAAACAACAATGTAATACTTTCTAATGAATGTAAAATTATTTTTTTTAAATATTACACTATCAATTCATTATTATTATTATTATTATTATTATTATTATTATTATCATCGTCGCTATATATTTATATACAATTTTCACGCGTATGATACACATGTTACTAGCCATTGAAAGATATTGAAATTTTACATTATTGTTTGAGTCTTCGTCTCTAATTCTTCCAAAGTTATAGAAAGAAATTTTTTAATAGGTGATAACATTTTGATCTAAAAATTATTTTTATACACATATAATGTATAATACCGGTTTGAATGTTTTGTTTCAAAATAATCAAACACCAAGGTTTGGTTTGCAAATTATAGTTTATAATTAATGGTGTATAAATATTTCAAAAACTTATTATAAAAGTCATAAATAAAAATCATTATATAATATAACTCAATATACGTATTACATGTTATATTTTTTTACTATTATTATAAATTTCATCCGTGTAACACGGGCTTTCATTATTAAACATGTTATTATTTAAATTGTATATTTAATTTGGATTATATTGTTTTTTTTTTAATTTTCAGATAGTGAAGCAAATTGAGTTTCTTTTTTTAGAATATTTGAAAGAAGTTGATGGTGGTTTAATATGAAAGAACATGTTTAGGTCTTTTTGCTGATATTTTTTTGTGGTTTGGTGTACACTAACTTATTGTAACTTTAAACTTTTAATATATAGAAATTGTAAATGGTTAACACTTTGGTACAAAAGTTGAAGAAGTTTTGTGTGCTTAAATTTTTTGTTTAAATTTATTATGTTTGTTGACATGTTTTTCCACCCGTATATAACACGGGTCTATACCCTAGTTAAAACTAATATCATATAATAATAATGGTGTATTGGATTTTAATAATCTCTGTTAACTGGTATTGGTCTATACCCTAGTAAAAACTAATATCATATAATAATAATGGTGCATTGGATTTTAATAATCCCTGTTAACTGGTATTGGCCGATAATAATCCTTATTTATTTTATCACCATTGACGGTCCCAAATTGTTACAAGCCAAATAGAAGAATTCAATCCAAAAGACTAGTCTGATAGGTGAGGGAACCCATTTGGTTTATAAACCTCACATAGGTTGCCCATACAACCGATGTGGGACAAGTCTCATACCTTGCAATGGTTTAAGTCCGTAACAATACACCCTCCTTAAGGCCCAACGTCCTCGTTGGTCACGGCTGGCTCATTCCAGGCCACCACTCCGGGTTCTCGTTGGTCACGACCATGTTGGTCACGGCTGGCTCACTCCAGGCCACCACTCCGCGGGCCACCACTTCGAGGTTGGATCTGATACCAATGTTATAAGCCAAACAGAAGAACTCAACCAAAAAGACTAGTCTGATAGGTGAGGGAACCCATTTGGCTTATAAACCCCACATCAGTTGCCCATATAACCGATGCCACAAGTCCCATAACTTGCAATGGTTTCAGTCCGTAACACAAATTTATAAAAGTTGGTCCCCAATGATCCTCTGTTAAAAATGACTTAACAGAGTTATACATTTTTCCGAATTGCAACCTAATGTTTTAGGGATGTTGATCGAAAGGAGGATACGAGTCAATTGATGTAAAACTTATCTCGAAAAGATGATCCAAACAACTTGATTTTAATTAATTGGAAATTCAAACACCCGAATTGAAGCATTGTTTCGTCGTTTTGGAGGACCGTTTCGAACTATGTTTTACATCAACTGACTCGTATTCTCATTCCGATCAAAAACCCTAAAACATTAGCTTGAAATTCGAAAAAAAGAAAAATGTAATGCCGTTATGTCATTTTTAACCGGGGACCATTGGGGCCAACTTTAAATTTGGACCGTCAGTGATGATAAAATAAATAGGGAATATTATCGGCCAATACCAGTCAATAGAGATTATTAAAATCTAATAAACCTTTAATAATAAGAAAATAGTTATTATAGTGACTTTTTCCCTTTTCAAAATATATAGTTGTTAAAATGGATAAATTTGATAAGTGTGTGTATATACACACGCTAGATTTTATTTACAATATTTATAGATTTATGATTTTTTTTAAACATTTGGCATTTAGTTGTTTTTGATAGATTTTTGTTAGCGGGCGAGGGTTAGATTAAAAAAGGAAACCAACAAAAGGCTAGAACCCAAGATCAAAATATACTGTGTTACGTATAATGAATTATGTCAAATTTGCAGCATGATGTCAAATCTGTCATAAGAAGCCTCGCTCTATCTGTTATCCCTAACAACAACAGGACCTTGATTTTATCCATAAGCTTTGACGAAGAGGACTCCTTGTCATAAAATACCATGTTTTTTATAGATTTAGTTATGTTTTTGATAGATTTTGTTTTTGTTTATTTTGTTGACACTATATTCGACTTGATTGAGATGTTGTTTCATGATAATGTGTTAATAATATTTAACAATACATGAACATATACATAAAATTCGTGGATTTTGTTTAGTTTAAATATGCTCGGTTGATTTTCGAATCAAATTTATGAACACATTTAGCTAAATGAGTGGGGTTCAGAACATTCTACTGGGTCCACGGTTTGCCTGTCTAACTTGTTTAACTTTCTAACCTTTTAGAAAAAATGGGTTTGATGCCACAATTTAAAACGACCAAGTATGTTTAACTTGTTTATTTTTATAATTTAAAAAAAAAAGTGGATTTGATGCCATAGTTTAAATTGACTAGGTATGTATGCTATGTTCGGGATCAGGTGTCATTGTCTGACACGATTTTTAAATACGTATTAGGTTCACTTGCTAACACTATCCATTTAGCACATCGATAAAAATGAGTCGGGTATTATAGGCTTTTATGGTCATTACGCTCTAATAACCGATTATAAAATTATGTCTCATACTTGTGTGTATGAATGCACTAATTTATGATTTTATATGAATAAAAATTGCTCGTAGGATGCTTAATAACCAAAACCCGACCGTAAACACTTCAACAAACCTATTTGAATATCATACTACACTTACAGTTTCGTAATTGTAATAGTTTTATATTTGTAACATATTTAGCATATTTTTCATTATATGTTTTTAAATGCTATAACATATTAAGGTAAACATATTCGGATGAGCGACTAGTACGACCTAATTTCATACACGCATCAAATTAGTGAAAATTTTAAAAGCTAGTCTCTTACCCTCTTCTATACCCAAATGTCTTAACTTAAGATGTTTTGTTTTTCATCCCAATTTTAGCACCCATATACATTATAATTTTACTACTACTGCTGCTGCTCCTGCTTTTGCTCCTGCTGCTGCCGCTGCCACCACCACCACCACGACTACCACTGCTCCTGCTCCTGCTCCTGCTCTTGCTACTGCTACTGCTGCTGCCCGCTGCCACCACCACCACTACCACTGTAACATTCGTCAATTTTCGGACCCGAAAACCCGACTCGTTTAATTTTATTTATTTGATTATAGTTGTAAGATTGTACAAAAACAACCCTTAGCCAACTTTGATTAACTCTTGTACCCCCCAACTAAAGATAAAGGACCTAATTCCAAATTAATAAAAAATAAACTTTTCCCTTCTCTTTCTCTCCCACCGTCGGCAGCCATACCCCCCATTTCTTGGACCTTAATTTACGGACTAATTGGTGAAATTAATGTTACCATATCACTAACATACCTTAATCGCTTCCTACAGACACGCTATACATGGTAAATAACAATGAATTGACAGCTAATTTGAATAATAACGAACCGCGGCTATCCTAGGTCGTTTACACTATAAATACATGCATATAATGCATTTAAACTTTACCACACCATCTCTACAGCCTCACGAACCAAAGGCCTAACTCAATTTTATCATACGCAGTCGTCTATATCGGATTTAATATCAAGCTTGAGCCGTAAAACCCACTTGGCCGATCACCCTCAATCCTCTATTGTTTTAGGTAATTATTACATGCTTTTGGTTTGCTTTCAATCAAATAACATAAACCATGTTTCAATTTTAACAAACATAAACCCATTAATCGGATTGGGATTCTAGGGCTTGGTTGGGAAGAAGATGAACTGATTTAAAACTGATATATATTAAATGTTTTAGAGTTGTAAATGAGTTAGGCACTGGCCTGACGGCCAACGCATGTTACCCTAAAGTCCAAACCGGCCTGGGGCGCAGGTTCAAATACCCCAGGCCCGGTTTTGATGTTTTTTAATTGTTATTATTATTATTTTTATTTACTTTTAATCAAAGATTTTGATATTAATACATGCATATATACTTAAATACGCATTTTCCTTCATAAAACGAACTCTGGATTTAATGTTTCGTTTTGTAATATACATATATATGTATATATATGTTGTACATATAACAAAGATAATAGCAATAATTTCTTTTTTTACTAATCGCTTAAATGAGACGTATTGTTATTCTATTAACGCCCAAACTAAATTATCTTGTATCTTTCCATCAATATCTTATTGTATATAATATTTATTTTATCTATTAAAATCAACAACAACAATAACAATACTAAAAATAATAATAACAATAATAATGATGATGATGAAGATGATGATGATGATGACGACGTAAATTATAATAATCACAACAATCATAATAAATATGACATTAAGACTAAAAACCCTATCAAATCCCATATCCATCATACGCCTTGTTATTATTTCTTTAATCTTAATTAATAATATTAATATTAACTAGGAGTATTTGTCGGTGAACCTCGAGGAACTTGACTGTTTTCCATGCTAGCCTTTTCTTTTATTATCTCGTCCTCGTTTATCCTACGCTATAAGGTGAGTTTACATATCCCCTTTTTCTATCTTTTATATTTTGGGGGTAGCATATATACTTTATTTTACTCATTTTTTTTTCACATCTATTCAAAACACAATTCAATATATGTTTATGTGTGATCATTGCATGCTCTATGATAATGCTCTATGTGCTTAATTGTTTATTTTATGTTTGGTGGTTGGTATCTCATCCTCATCTAGTATGATCATACATTTACTTAAGTACGTTGATTTCGTATCAATAAGAACGGGTCCACATCTATTTAGTTGTTTACATTTTCATAAGAATTGCAATACTCATCATTTACATATGAATTGTGATTTATCTCTCTATATATATAAAACTAAAACTTATGTATTCTCACCAACATTCGTGTTGACAAACTCTATTTTTATACATGCTACAGGTACAAATAATTTACATTGATCAAGATTGAAGATATTAGTTTTTACCTTAGCATATTTATCCAAACAATAAATATGATGCAATTGCTTTGATTATTATAATTGTGTGGTTGTTTTGATATTAATTAATTAAATAATTATTGTCACTTTAATTAGTGTCTTTTGAGCTACTGTCGAATCAATACGTTACGCCCCGGCACGTTCCGCCTTTGGTCGCGGTGTGACAACCACGACTACGACTACCACTACTACTACTAGAGGTGCACGAATCAGGTTTTTTCTAATACCTAGGTTCGGGTATGAACCGGTTTCGGGTATCGGGTATTGGAAAATCGGGTATTGAGAGAAATCAGGTAGGGTATTGAGGAGAAAAACTCAATCCTATGTACCCGGGTTGGGTATGATCGGGTTCGAGTATTGGAACCGGGTACGATGGGGTATTAATACCCGGTTTTGAATTTGTAATTTTTTATACATTTTTTAATTTGTTTAAAATTTAAATTTGCTTTGTAATGCATAACAAAATTAAACGATATTACAAAAACCATAAAACCACTGAATTACAAATTATTTACTTAGTAATATGCATTTTACAAAAGCTTAAACATAAAAGTTGTGAATTAAACATAAAAATATACTATAGAAACTCATGTATTATTTCGGAAATTAGAAAATTGGTATCGGGTATAACCGGGTATCGGGTATAGGGTATGACCAGGTCCAGGTCTTTACGGGTATAAATCGGGTACGGTTCCGGATACGAGTATTGACCTCAAAATGCATACCCTATCCATACCTTACGGGTAGGGTCGGTTCCGGTTTCAGGTATAGAATAGCCGGGTATAAAAAAACCGTTTTCAGGTATTTTTTTCAGGTCCAGTTCTAGATACGGGTTTTTTTTCACCTCTAACTAGTACTACTACTATTTATTATGTCTGGTATTATAAAGAGTTAAATACATTAACTGACATCACTTTTGTTCAATAACTCAACCTTGTAAAAAGAAATAAGTATATAAGTCGTCGTAGCATTTATGGAGTAGGTAATGTGAATTGAATTTTTTATTAAATTTTCTGACACCTATCACATATTTACAAATTACAAATCTTGAACCAAACTGTAAATAAAAATATAAAATGTAAACAATTAATAAGTTGTATTTAATATGTTAAGGATCTCAGTTGCGTTAATTAAGAAGGATAGGAGTGACATGTATTTAAAGAAAATCTAAACTATAAATATAATTATTTGTGAATATTAAATAAAATACACTTTAATTATTAAATAATTGTTATGCAAGTAGTGCTATAGTGTGATTAGGCCTTAAGAGACCAAAAATGGTGGAATGCATGATGGTTTAGTAGACCAATATGAATTAGAACATATAAATATCGTCATTTTTCTAATAAGCATTCATTTCCTTCGTGCGAGAAATATATATTATGTAAGTTTAATAAGAATAATAATCGCTAATTTGTTAAGACCAAAGATATTTCAATGATAACTAATAAGAAAAATAAATTAATTTCAAATAACATTATGAAAGATAGACTAGATTTAATGATTTGTACTAAAAGATAATATATGATTTAATAAGTAACTTATAGGCTCTTTGTTCTAGTTGTGTGAAGAAGTTAGATAAGGTTTTTAGTTTTAAAGAGTGAGGGCTTAAACCCCATGAAAAAGTGTCATTCAAAAAGAAAATTTAAGTAGCAAAGGTTACGTATTACTATTGTGTGGTTTTGTTATCCAATTACACAAAAAGTTAAGAATAGTTGGTGTGATTTAGATACTTTAATTATCACTTCTTGATTGTTAATTTTATCTACCTATAAAATCAGTTGATGTGGATCATTTCTTAACTGTAGTTGTTGATTTATTGTCGGCTAAATTCATTAAAATTGAGAACGTAACTACGTAAAGTAAATTATGAGAAATAAATTTTGAAAAACCAATATTAGTCATAAAATCATATGGTGTATCGAAATTTTAGTTTTTGTCATGAGTTATGAGAAATTTCGGCCCTAGTCTCAATTGTTCACTCAATCGTTACAACTTTGTCTGAGATTGACATGGTTAAAATTTTCAACTATTTTTTTAATGATCATTTTACCCTTTAGTTAAAAGAAAAACAGACATTTCTTCGTCGTCAAACCTCATCTTTCTCTAGCAACCTAGTTGCCATACCCAACGTTCGGGATTCCCACAAGACAAACTTTCACCGCTATTCTTCCTTGGTCGTTGTCAGCGTGCCAAACACAAAACAAAATCCACACTAGAGGGATGAGAGAATAAGATAATAAGCCTCACCATCTATGAGATCACGGCCACCCATTCGCTACTGTTACGCACCTCACCCGACCATCTAACGACACGTATTTGATGCCCGCTAACGCCATTGTGGCACATCATCTAAACATTGCATCCTTGTTTAAACATCTGAAGCCCTTATGACACCAAGATATATGTTGTTTGACGCCTTTCAAGCCTTCAGTATGTTGTTGGTATGCAAAAGTGCAAAACCAGGCATTCCTTTTAACAATGTGTTGTGTGATGACTTTGTAAACAATAAGGATAATATGCGCAGTTTCTTATACTTAGTAACGAGAGTTGCAAGTTCAACATAGCACAAGGACAATCCATGTAATGTACTATATATGTTTCAAGATAGATTATAGCGAAAACTATGATTTGCCTCATAGTGTAATTTCGTCGGGCACCATTAATCCCTGAAAAATAACTTGCGCATGTTGTGCCACTTCCTTTTGTTGGCGGGATCACTTTATGCCATTCCGTCAGTTGACTTGTGTAATGACTACCATGCCCTTTTCAGTTGCGCAATTAGAACACCTGTCTTTCTAATAATTTAAAGTGTATCCCTGATGTGTAATTTCCTCCAAAATTTAAAATACTAGTTTTTTTTGTTTTCACCCGAACCGACACGAGCACAAGGAAACGGACATATATATTTCACTTTATATATATATATCACCCGGACCGATACGCGAACAACAAAACGAACCTATATAGTTCACTTTTTATATATATATCACCTGGACCGACACGAACACAACGAAACGAACCTATATATATCACCCGGACCGACACGAGAACAACGAAACGGACCATTATATATATATGTATATATATATACCACCCGAACCAACACGAACACGAAAATTTTTTTATATATAGAACACGAACACAATACATAACACCCGAATTATTAATTTCGGAATAACACATCACAAAAACATACATCACCTAACGATAATATAACATTCAACAAACACCCGAACCAACATTTAAACTAACTAGTTGAGCCTTCACCTCCTCCAGTAGACGATCCAGACTTGACCTGCAACAAGCCTAAAACGAACTGATAAGTTTTTTCTGCACCCCGAAGATTAATTACATAAGGAATTCCAAATAGAATTCCATTGTAATTCAAATTGAATTCTATGACGGGCTATGGGAGGTGCTATGGGGAGAAACGACGGGGGCCGACGAGGCTATGGGGAGGTGCGACGGGGCTCGGGGAGAAGCGATGGGCGCAAGGGGAGGTGCAGCGGCGGTCGTTGTGGTGAAGAAGATGGCAGTGGTGTTGTGATCGGTGTGTGTGTGTGTAGGAAGGTGTGGTGAAGAAAAAAGAGTGTGAAGGAATGAGTAGAAGAAGAGAAAAGGAGAATACTCGATGGTGATCGGACTGCCATTTTTCACGGCCAACCATTTTACAGAGCTATTGAAGAAGAAAAAAAACAGAGTGGCACAAATCTATCACCAAATTTTATTTTTGTAAAAAGTCAAAAATACCCTCCAACTTAACGGGCGTTAACAATGTAAACTGACGGGAAGGCATAAAGTGAGCCCACCAACAAAGGGCAAAGGCACAACATGCGCAATTTAATTTTCATGGATTAATGATGCCCCCGACGAAATTACACAAGGAGGCAAATCATAGTTTTCTCTAGATTATATAAACTTACTTATAGGAGAAATAATGAAATATAAAAAAATGAATGTTTACATAAATAATATTTGTTTGCACATTAGATATATGTAACACTGATGATCCCGAATTCAAAAAATGAGACTAATTCGTATCCTCTTTTTGACTAAAAACCCTAAAACATCACTTTAAAATTTGTATATATTGATGTGTTATGATTGTACATAAATTGTTGATTGTTTTTCACACAAGATCATGTTTTAAATTTAGAAAATGATTTATACGATGACTAAACCACACACAAATAGGCAAGTGTCCTATCGTATATGTAGAATAGTATTGGTAAGAACCAAGAATCGATCCACGGGTACAGAGTATTTCTAATAATAATTCTTTGTTTTTAACTAGCGGGAGTAATAATCATTTAAGGTTGTTTTTAAACTAAATCTTTGTTAAATTAAAGTAAGTAAAGTAGGTGAACAAGTAGACGGATTTTAGACGAGAAAATCAATATATTAAGGTTACCATCTAAATCAAGAATCCGTTTAACTTTTCTTTGATTATTAATATTATGAATATGTTATTAACTTGTTTTAAGAATATAAGATAGATAACCTCTCATTCTAAGCGAATTACCCTATGACATAAAAGAAAATAGAATGCATAACTTCATGTCTATCATGAAAATGTCAATTTAATTAAGCAAATAGTTTTAGTGAAGTGTAAAGATTAGTATCAACTCCATTTCTCAAACACCATTCCTAACGACTTTTAGGGAATTATAGTTTAGTCACACAACCCTCTTTGGCTGATTTAAGTAGATTATAATTACACATTCCTTTCACATATGATTTCTTTAACTAGCATGGCAACCTATTCAATCGTACTTAACAATCTTGTTTTAGAATTACCAAAACTAGAGAAATTGATCATGGTATGCATCTCATCTTTTCAAAGTCTAATACAAGGAAATATGTTTTGGACAAAATATCAAGATTTTCTTTTTACCATTTCTAGTATCCAAGAATATTAGTTAATCATGAATGATTATTTAAGTTTGTTTTAAAGATATTAGTAATCAATTGAATTAATGGATTAAGATGACAAAACATATTTCATCAAAGGATAATTGTAAAATAATCATTACTTCACAAAAACTAAATCACATATTCAATACAGTCATCAAATGGAGTTTAGTTTCATCATATATTTAGATGATAAATGGAGGTTTAGCTCATGATGAGCATGGCAATGAACATCAAAGAAGATGAAGATGGCTAATACATGATTAAACTTAGAACAATCTAACCAAATAAGTGGTGAATCTTTCTTCAATGATGATGGATGCTTCCAAGTCTTCAAACTCTTCAAATGATCTTCAACTTAAGTATAAAGTGAGTGTTTTGTAAGTGATAAACTCGTCCAAATCCTCTCCAAGCACACCAAATGCAATGACACATGCACATCTATTTGTAGGCAGTCTGGGAAATTGGGCACGGCCTCGTGGTGAATGCCAGATTCTTTTATTTTTGTCTTATTTGGGTAGGGTAACCACAGGGGTGTGGTACATGATACACGACCCCGTGTTTTTGCTCTCTGATTTGTCTTTTCTTGGAAAGGTGAGCACGAGGGCGTGGTCCATGAGAAACGGCCCCATGCCCACCATATTTTGTCTTTTCTTGAGAAGGTGCCACGAGGGCGAGGTCACTGAAACATGGGGGTGTGTTAGGCTGACTGATACACAACTTCTTTAATTTCTTTGTTTTTTCAAGTATCCACTCATTTCTTCGTTTGTTACTTGATTCTAGCAATTCATAGGGTCCAACATAATCTCATTATAGTATGATTATGCGACTGTCATAGTAGCCATAGTCCTTGAGACTTGGTCACCTGACGCTTTTATTTGCTCATGGTTTGATTGTTTTACATTCACAATAACAGTTTTGTCTTTTTATTATATTATTTATTGTAACAAATCTGATGATTTTATCACTCAACCATGTGCTGACAAAACTATGTTATTTTCTACGCATATGCAGATTATCAGTTGGTGTGAAGCTAGGCGAAGAGATAATTAGCAAGACTTTAAGAATAAAATTAATAAAAAACTATTTAAGTTAATTTATTTGTTTTGATATGTTTGGATTAATTTGGATTGTTCTGGTAATTTGCTCAAACTTGATGTAATTGGATGATGTTTTGTTTATTTAAAAACAATTAAATAGATATTGTCATATTATATTGCATTATAGTACCATGTGAGCTGTGAGCACTCAGTTCACGCCTGACATTTCCGCCTTAGGTTGGGGTATGACATGGAATAAGCCTAAAAATAGAAAATAACATAATAAACAATTATTTAAACTAAATAATATAATAAAAGATGATATTTTGGAGATTATTTGATGCTTAAAAGATGTATATTTTTATATACATCATATATCTAGATTGACTTCTTGGAAAACTTCACTTCTTTCTATAAGAGCTTGATCTTTGGTTTTTGGTGCATTAGGGATGCGTTATATGTCTATTTTCCTAGCTCCGGAAGGTGTCTTGAAAAGCTTGAAACAAATTCCGTCTAGGTCTTTTGGAGGTGTTAGTCAGGCGGAAAGAAAAATGCATTGGGCCCCTCTAAAGTTGGTTTTGGATTCTAAAGAAAAATGAGCTTTAGGTATTGGGTCGTTAGAAGGTTTAAACAATAGTCTTTTGCAAAAGTGGAGATGGAGGTTTGTGAACGAACCAAATTCAATTTGGGTGAAAATCAAATTCCTCCTTGTACGGTACGAAAAGAGGTTTGTTTTCTTCTTTTAAAGGCAATAACTTTTGGCAGAGAATGTTAAAATCATTTTCAAATCTTATTGCCTCAGGTACCGTACCTCTAAATTCGATTAAAAAACAAATTGGTAGTGGAAATGATATGTTGTTTTGGAATCATCCTTAGTGCCATACCCTATGTGTAGCTGAGAAGTTTCCAAGGTTATACGCTTTAGAAATGGTAGTTCGATGGCACAAAGGGTGAGGGGAGAGTCGTGGGAGTGGCGTAGGGAACAAAATGACCCAATTTCTAGAAATGCAAGATTTGATTAAGAAAGTTTCGCTTTCGGATGATAATGATCGATGGGTTTGATCGTTGCAAGGGATGTCTGAATTCTCGGTTAAGGGGATTTGGGAGAGAATTGATAATAGTACACTCCCTAGTGATTCGAGGAAAACCAATTGGTTCCCTTTTGCCTCGGAAAATAAGTATATGCGGATGAAGGGTTGTGGGAAATCGTTTGCCAACTAGGAAAAATATGGCTACTAAGGGGATAGATGTTCCGTATACTATTTGCCCCTTGTGAATGATGGGTCGGAATCCATTATTCATGTTTGTGGAGAGTGCACCTCGGTCAAGAAAATTTGGAATTTTGTTGAAAGGTAGTTTGATGTGAAGTTATCAGTGTTGCGATTACCAACTGATCTCATGGAGTGGGTTAACACCTTGTCTTTAGGATGCTCAAGAAAGAAATTGTGGATGCGATTATGTATGTCACTTGATAGACAGTTTGGAAGCTTCGAAATGATATTGTACGCGGTGTTGTTTGATGATGTTACATTGTTACTTACTTCTCTTTCCTTAGGTATTCGAATAGAAAGAGTATGTGTAAAGTTAATTGGTTACAATAGTTGAAGAACCCTCTTTTATTAATGCAATTTTCCTTTCTTGTTTTTTCCCGGCTAGTTTCTTGCTAGTTGGTGCTTTATATAATATCCGCCGTTCAAAAATATTGTATAAAACTTAGCGAAGTTAAATTTTTTTTTAACGGAAGTCTTAAAGAAAAAATGTGTAAAACGTGTGACTCGTCACAAAAATAAAATATTTGTAAGGTTAGAAATGTGGAATTATTAAAATCCAATTTTCATTTTCGTTCAATTATTGTCACGATTAAATCTCCAGTTCAATTTCATTTTTTTCAAGCCCCTCAGTTTAAGAATTTGCTAGGTCACCTCAGCAAAACTATCAAAGCTAACATTCATAAATCATAACTGCAATATTTATGAAATAAAATATTTTTTTATCAAAAAATGCGATATTTTATTAAAGTAACTAAATGCAAGTAAAGTTTGTCACGGCACTAAATTATGCAATAATTTGGTACAATTGAACTGAATAATTCATGTATATTAAAAACCATATAATTTCAATGAAATAAACTACCTTTACAAAAATAGTTTATAAAATTCTAAAAACTCAATGTTTTGCTAGTATCCGATGAGTTTTTTTAGAGGTCACAAATTTAAGTCTCGTTTGTGACAAATGCTATGCGTGAACCAAGGGTTTTACCACAGTGGGTCTTCAGATGGCGTGTTTCTCATTAAATTAGTGACGGGCCGGGCAACCCGAGTATCTGAACTTTCTTAGTCATTCAAAAAAAAAGAATAAGAAGAGGTTCCAAATTGTGAAACTCACTTTAGGTGAATTGCTAAACAACTCTTGTTAATATGAAATTATGAACCACTGAATTCAAAGATAACAATAGAAGCATTAATCATCCACTCTTTGTATCGAGAAAGATATAGCATTTTCGTCTTATTAATTTCTAATACCAACGTCTTCCAGTGTTATATATTCATATTGACGGTTCGGTCTATTGGAAAAAATATTGGTTTTCAAAACCGCCGGCCCAATCATTAAGTATTGACGGGTTGCTTGTATCCTAACGATTATTTTCAAAAAGACAAATATATTTTAAAGGCGTCTGTCATAGTAGCAGTAATGTCTCTCCCAAATGATCATAATACTTGCAATACCTCATTACCTAAATTTAATATTTTTATAGTGATAATGCCCATATTTCAAAATGCGTAAATAAGCTCGGATTTAAAGCTGAGACTCTCAAAAAAAACCCAAAAGAAAACATTCCGATCACCCACCAAGGTAATGCTTGTTGAAATTTTTTTATCAAATAGGTATTCTAGTGAAATCATTATGTCAAGTAGAAATTTTGAGGATCTTCATAAAGTACAATATACAAGCCCACCATGCACAAGCACAACACCCCAAAACAAAGAATACAAGAGTAGGCCCAGAAATAATAAACTACACATCATGGAGCCCTTCGTGTTTTGTGCAAGAAGTTGACGTTCCAAACTTTAAACATGAATAACAGTTTGTGCAACAGTTTATGTTATGATATTCAATAATAATAATAATAAATATTATAACTTATAAGGTGGACATGTTATAATATTTTTAGACATTCAATAATATATCAATTTATAGCATATCCATACTTGTGGTGACTGGACATGAACAAATAGACTAGAAAATAATCCAAATTAAAACATGCATATGCATATTAATTTAAGAAATTCAATTTGAGAAAGAAAGTGGATACATTGTAACTGTCTAATACTATATCAATTTTCTATATCTTTCTTACACAACATTTTCACTAGCCGTTATGCCTACTAGGCTACCAAGCACTAATGCCCGAGTTTGAATCCTTGAGACGAAAATTCGACCGTCCATCATTAGCTTGACGCTCCAGAAATTCGAACCCAGTTTCTACTCAAAAGGAAACCTATAAGAGAAAACTCCCTAACCACCTAACCAGACGAAAGACGTGATGACAATTTTCCATATCTAAAAGCATTATATAACTTTTAAGTTAATTATACAAATGATCTCTACGGTTCTCTATTTCACACTTTTAGTCCAAACGTCAAGAAATTATAAGTTTAGTTTAAATGATTGCACAAACGTAACACGTTTGTGAAATTACAAATTATTATAATAATAAATAAATAATAAAAATACAACCCCATAATTCACTACTTTAATGGATGTCCAACTAAAGATCATTTTTTACAATAATTTGCTTATTATGATTCACAAGAATTCTCAATAAACTCAACAAAAAAGCCTAAACTTAAGAATTTCTTGAAAATAATGTACAAAAAATCAATCTTGGCAAGAAAAAAATAACCATAAACATAAGATCAACCAACAAGATTTTATGCATTTGATCTTACTTATGTTACCAACATATCAACAATAGCTTCATCAATTAATGACCCGAGTAATCGCCTTTCGATCTCAATTCCGATTTCAAACGCTTCAACTTCATATTCGAGCCACTTTTTACGTTGACCGTTACTCATATCCTTGTCAACAAGCTCATCAACCATACAATCTTTCATTTGTTCCCAATCATTTATCTTGTTACACACATGTTCAACAAACTGATCTTTTTTTCTCACAACTGCTAGCCCTCTTAACCAAACTCTACACCTTGAGTCAACACACTCGCTCACGCAGTCAAACACGAGCTTACGCCTTAGTTTAGGGTTGTGTTTTTTGTCAAAAACCGGTTTTTGAGCTTCTAGTTGAGCAAATAGATGTGGGTTCACAATCTTGCTGGTTCTGTTTAAGGTGAAGTCTTCAAACATTGACTCGATGTTGGAAAGTATGTTCTTTATGTAACTGTGTTCTGACTTGGAGTCAACCTCGGTTGTTGTCGGTTTCTTTGAGAAAACTGCACTGAATTCCTGACCCGCTACCTAAAAACGTCACGAAGTTCAAAGATAAATCAGCTGTAAACTGCATTAACCGTAATGTACGATATAAAATGATCAGGTTTTGAGTTGGCACATATAACCCGTTTAAAATAAGGTTCGTGTTCAGGAAGAGTTGTTTAATTACAAGATTCGAGTTCGGGCTGACCTGTTTAATCCGTTTAGTTAAACAAATCGACCCGCCAGCCGGTGTAGTCAAACACGTCTACCCACTAACCTGTTTATGACCCATTTAACCCACTTTTTTACAACCAGCCAACCCGTTTGACACGTTTAGATAAATGAGTTAAATGGGTTGTGTTTGGGTTGACATGTTGAATATGTTTAGTTAAACAAGTTGACACGCCAGCAAATTTAGTTAAATAGGTCAACCCGCTAACCTATTTATGACCTATTTAACCCACTTTTTTACAACCGGATTAGCAAGTTTACAACTTGATTACTACCAACCCGATTAACAAGCTTACAACTTGATTATTACCCACCAACCTGTTTGACACGTTTAGATAAATGAGTTAAACGGGCCATGTTTGGGTTGACCCGTTTAATTTGTTTAGATAAGCATGTCGGCCCGCCAACCTTTTTAGTTAAACAGGCTGACCCACTAATCTGTTTAACCCACTTTTTTACAACCCACCAACCCGATTAACAAGTTTACAATTTAATTATTGCCCACCGACCCATTTGATACGTTTAGATAAATGAGTTAAACGGGTCGTGTTCAGGTTACATGATATTTTTGACACAAATAAAAACATGGGCCGTGTTTGGGTTGGACAACTATAACCCGCCAACTCACAAACTGCCAACCCGACACAATTGACATGCCTAACTCTATGTACATAACAAAGTGACATACTTGAGCATCTTTACTGGTTCTGTCTCGGTTTCTTGAATCTTGAAAGATTATAGTTCTTGTGATTCTTGATTCTTGATAAACAAAAGCTGGACTCATAGCAGTTAATTCCCTTAACTGTTGATCCAAAAGAGTACTTAAAGAACCACCTCCATTTGCTGAACTCAAACTATTTCGATTAATCTTATCCACCGACCGCGATATCGGAGATGTGAATGTAAAAGAAACAACATCCAGTCCATTAGATTTAGTTGCAACTTTCCCATTATTATCTTTTTTAGCACAACCTTTGTTTTTCACATCTTCTGTAACACGTTTCCTTCGGTCAAGTGTTTTGTTGATAGGGCTTATACTCGGAATCTTATCAGAAACCGGTTTCTTTTTAGGTACACAATTCTGCTTCATGTTGTTCGGTTTAAGCACTTTGTTTACTTTGTTTGTGACAGGTTTCTTGATTGTGTTCTTTTCACTAACTGGTTGATTATTTGTAGCTTTTGACCCGATTGAAGTCAGCCCTTCTAGTTTTTTAACGTTTACTTTCGCTTGAACAGCTAAGGAAACCGACTTTTTACCGTCTTTTGGTTCTAAATAACCGTCCCAGCTTTTGTTCATTGATTGCCCTTTAAGCTTCCTGGCAGCATTTGGCTCCGTTGACCTTGTAGAAGACGGTTTTCTGTTAGAAAAGTCAACCGAAGACGGTCCAACAAAAGGAATTCTTGATGCTGCTTCCATTATACGGGTCGGGTCATTTGATGAAACAAATCCCGACCTCTTGATTGTAGATAAGAGCTTCTGTTGAGTAACGGGAACCGATCGAGCTGATTTTGGCGGTAACATTTCAGTTTGAAACTTCTCGATTATCTCATGTTTTGGCTCAACTTGTAATGCTGAAGAATTTTGCATGGATCGAGTGTCGAAAAATCGGGTTGACCTTGACTGCGTGTCAGTCAAATTTGAAGACGGGAAAGAATCCAATCCCATAAGCCTAGCAACCACCCCGGGGGATTTACCGATATCATCTTCATCACTTAGTGATGATGAGCAGCCTTTAAGGACTATACTGTTTGATGTATAATCTTCAATCACCTAAAATAAATATTTCACATGTTGACTTTTTTGGTCAAACAAGTTGTTTTACATATTTAAAACAAAACATACGAGTCTTAACATAAGCAAAAATGTGTAGTGATTCATACCGCATGATAAGTGATTTGTGCGTTGGTACTGATGCTCGTTTTCTGCTTCGGTTGTACTATGTGATTTTAAATTTTTGGTTAAAAACAGAAAGTCAAAGCTGAAAATGCATAAAACAGGTCGATTTGGATACTGAGTTAAGAATACCTGATAAACTGGGAACTTTGGAGGCCAACTGCTTATTTGACTTTGTGTTCCAGTCAAACAAATGGTGTAAACCGCGACCTCCTTCGCCCTTGGAAGCTTGTTTCTCAACTCTCATGTTTGCATTAATTTTAGGACCTTATCACGGAACCAAATAACTTCTACAAAATATTAATCAAAAAAGAATTATACAAAGAATGGGTAGTGATGTTTTGTAAACTAAAATGCAGCATTTGTCATTATATGTAACAAAAGGATGTTTATTTTCCATTATGTCTGACGTGGCACGAGTTTTTGATGAGTGTCACAATCTCACTTGATACATTAGGTTACTTGCATATACGGGTAAAACATTTAAAGTATGTTACAAACGATTCGGGAAATATATTTTTTTCTTACAAGGAAAACGTTTAGAAGTAAGTTACATTTTGATAAAGAGTCGCGAAAACCGCAACTTTTATACAATTAAGTATTAAAAGAAATAAAAATCATGTAAGTATAAAATTTATGCTCAGATCATGGCTCAGTTGCTTAGAAATACATCAAAAATATTGATTCATCTGTATAACAAAATAATCTAGTGATGAAGTGAACTTCACCAACTAAACCTTTGATGTTGCTTGCAAAGTATACATGTGATCCTCTAGGAAGCTTTTGACTTTCAAGAGTCAAACTCAAAATAATTTAGTAATTTATCTAACATTCTTGTATTAGGTGTGTATTGTGGTACGAAAAATATAAATCAATATTTTCCAAAGGGTACAACCAAATAATTATTATAATTCTGATGAGAATGTAAAATTGTGCTAAATTTCAAGGCGAAAAGTTGGACAATAATTTTCAAAGGTCAAACATTCTGTAAGCCTAAATTAGTCAACAAAAGCACTTAAAACATGAATTCCATTGTAACACTATAACACCATCATTTTCTACTAAAACACCAAAGATTTCCACTAAACAGGCATAATTTCATGATTTCAACTCATAATTCTTATAAAAACAATCGAGATTACCAAATCCCAGATGAAATATCCAATACTACAACAAAAAGACTCATAATTTAGCTACATTTGTACATATTAAACCTTAGATAGTAGCTATTAGTTATTCCAATCAGCATGATTGATCAAGATCAACACTTCAAATTCTTCACCATTGACCTTTGACCAAAAAAACACAAACTTTCCACTTTGAACTCAAAATCCCAGATCAAAACAAGCATAAAGCTTACAAAATTTCATGCAGTAAACAGACTTGATTTCATGAATTTAACTCAATATCACATATAAAAAAAATCAAGATTACCAAATCCCAGGTGAAATATCCAATAATTCAACAAAAAGGTTCATAATTTAGCTACATTGGTACAAACTAAACCCTACATATTCCAAAAGCATGAAACTTTCCACTTTAAACTGAAAATCCCAGATCAAAACAAGCACAAAGATCATAACCCACATAATATTTTCAAGAATTTATCAAACAAAAGTATAAAACAAACTCAACTACCAAATCCCGGATGGAATATCCAATAATTCAACAAAAAGACTCATAATTTAGCTGCATTGGTACAAATTAAGTTCTAGAAATCAAACTCTTGAGTCTTGACCATTGACTTTCACAAAAAAAAAAAAAAAAAAAACTGAAACTTTACACTATGAACTCAAAATCCCATATCAAAACAAGCATAAAGATCATAACCCACATATTATTTTCAAGAATTCATCAAATAAAAGTATAAAAAATACTAATAAGTGAAAGCTTACATGAACATCAAGAAATGAAGAACCTCATATGCCCTGAAGATAATAAGAACAAAAAGGAATGAACTGAAATGCAGAATGCATAGATTTTGAGAGGATTTAGAGCAACATTATTGAAGGGTATATGGTTTTTAAGTGGTCACATTCTTTAATAATTTACAGAAATAAAAGCATTAAATGGTGTCATGGGGTCAACAAATTGGATGGATTCTTGCAGCATAAATAAAATAAAATAAAATAAAATAAAATCTATTTGATAAATCTTTTACTGTTCTGTATTTTAAAAAATTGACTTTTAAGTGGAAAAAGTTATTTGCAAATCAAGAAAAAGATTGTGTGTTTTTTGTGCTTTTTATAACGTCTCTTTCTATTATCTTTTTTACTTGAAAATGAATATATATATGTATTTTTTTACAGTTGAATACATAATCAAGATGGCCTTGGAGGGAAGATTACAAAAAGAGTAGTGGTCCTATAAAAGAAACTGAAGAGGTAGGTCTCAGCAAAGTCCAGTTGGACCCGCAAGACACCTTGAAAAGGTACGTCTGCGCAAAGACCAACTGGTTCCGCAGGACCCACCATGCTCAGAGAGATGAAAACCTTACACGCAGTAAGCCAGCTGTTCCAGCAGGAAAGCCTCCCTTGGTACAGTACCCTACCTGTTCCCGCAGCTGTGGGTACATACCAAGAAGGAAGGCTACCCGCACTAACGGTAAGGCTACACGCATAAGGCACTAACTCTTACACTTCAGCAATGTCACCTGAGGAAGGAATGAGCAAGGCGGGAATACTCCCGCCCAAATGAGCCAGTCCGTACGCTTCTGGAAGATCTTTTGTACTATACCTGCCAAGGTATGGACAAAATAGACAAGATCTGACCAAAGCAGCCCATGAACCAATCACAGGGTGACAGCTCACCGACAATAGTACGAGGAGGAGCATGCTCCAGTACAAAATGTCACTATCAGCCGCTGCCTACTCACCAACCACCAGCATGGCACATACATAGCCCACAGTTGGTGGAAAAGGAATATTATACAGCTGGCTGTACCTGCTTGGAAACCTACCTTCGGCTATAAATACTCCAACACCTTGGAACGGTATCATCATCATATATCATCTCATATTATCTTATCGTCTCTAGTTATTTCTCTTAATATACACTTATATTCAGAGCAATCTAGTATGATTCTCACGCCGGAGGGTGGTCACAAGGAGGAACCCCCCTTCTCAGTGACGAGCTCACGGTGTCTGTTTTGCAGGTTGAGAAGAATAACCATCTTTGCCGGACCTAACCCTCGTGGGGAACATCTACTTAACCCTAAGATTATCCTTAATCTGCCGGGGTCACTTAGTGTTTCTTCATAAACCTTTTTAATCATTACGTTTGGCTTTTTTTTTGTAATATAAAATAAACATATAATATAGGAAAATGATTTATATAACTATTGTTTTTATTTATATAAAGATATGTTAAAAGATAGTTTAAAGGTTATTTTATTTATTTTTTTGGTTGGAGAATGACGTGAACAAGATTTCAGTATCATAGACATTGGCTATGGAGGGTTTCAAATTGTCTCAACTTCTTTCACATTATATAATATTATAACGTATCTTCTGAAATGATGGATCACCTTTTTAAATCATGTTTATTCGCATCATATATATCGCCACAAATTGGTTATCAGATAGAGATGACGATGTTTCCATTTGGCTCAAATGTAGAATTGTTGCATAACCCAAGCTTGTTTTCAAAACAACCTTTAGGGTCTTGTGTGTCTTCTTCTGAAATAAGCGATAAGTGATAAGTACTTGGTTGTTACAAAACACTCAACTATGTGGGACAAGTTGTCATATCTTCTACTTATTTTGTCAAATTATTTTAGTTTTATCGTACTTTAACTCCTAACTTCAAGCAACAATATCTCATTTATCATAACTCTGTTTTGGGCGCGGCTTGGTTCGTTATGAAGCTCTCACAACATAGAACACAAACCAAATATATGTCGTCGAAGTTGATGAATAAGATACGTTTATACTTGTTGTCTTGTTGAGAAACATTTTTTTACTAATGACCCATGCACCTTTTTATTAATATAAATGACTTAATATCTAACAAGAGTTCAAAATGTTAATATATTTATTTATTAATCTAACATATGTAAAAAAATATCTTATTGTTAGATTTATGAAATTGTGTAACCTAATTTTAAAGAGACTCTCTAATAGTAAAAAAAAACTGTTATTTTTTCGAATGTTGTATATTTAATTTCTTTCTATATGTTTTCACATGTGTGATTTATGGTTTAATGTCGTTCGATTTTAATGCATTTACAAGGAGAACAAATAATCAATATACTTGGACGGAATTTCTTTACATCAAAACTAATTTCAACTATAATATGACATATGCATTTTAGAAAGCGTATAGAAAAAAGTGTCGCTCTACCCCTACTTGTTAGGGGGAGGAGAGCAGACAAGGCCTGGGGTGAGGAAGTGATCCATCCAACTCAAGTGCAAAGGTTGGGGCGGTGCGTAAAATGTTCTTGCATCAATGCCTCAATCCGTTACCCATCTCTCCTTTGTTTCTTCTCCACTTTGACACTACCCTCCCGATTAAAAACCTCGCACTACCATCTATATCTACCAACTCCATTTCTTTTACTATCAACTCAACCATCTCTCTCCCTTGTGATTCATCATCAGGTCCCCCTCTGCTAGAAATTTTAAACAAGATTCGACCGCACACCACTCTGCTGACAAAGCTGAGTGTAGGCTATCAGGGCGATGCACTTTTTGCAAGCTTATTTTAAGGGTGTATTTGGTTTGTAGAACTCGATAAAACTCGAATTTAAATTTTAGCTATTGTCGCCTAGTTTAAATTGCAATCTCCATTCAATTGTTAAGATGATTCGATTAAAATGCACAATAAAATTGGAGATTGGCTCGTTACACACGTATATTATCAAAAGATAATGTATTGTATTTAAACGTGACATGCTAATATGATAATTATGAGATGACAAAAAATTAGCATCTCCTGCACTTTCAATTTTCAAATATTTGAAAGTTATCAAATTCCAAATCCCATTAAACAATACGTTTATCTATTAACTACTTGTTCGGGCTCATTTATTATGAGACCTTGTATTTAACCATCATTAGTATTCTAAGACCATACTTTTCACTCGACAATTTGACCACATTATACAATTTAGTTGTCAATGTAGTTATATACTTCAAAAATATCTTAAATATAGTGTTGCTATTCAAACATTGTACATTAACATACAAATATTAATGTACATACACTTACTCTCATGTAGATTTTTTCGAGTATTCGTACCCTTAATAGAAAAGAATTGACAATATATTTGACTAAGAATAAACTATTTATGTCAAGTTGTTGAAGATCCAACTGTTCCTTATTTTTCATACACCTCTTTAAAAATGTTGCCTTGTTTCTATATATCAAACATCAAGCACACGTGCCTAGCTTAGAGTGGGAAAATGGTGCCAACTTTGTTAAATTCCCGTTGTGATAGTCTTTCTTGTTTATGGACTTTCGAATTTTGTAATCTTGGTTATGTATCATCTTGCTATGAAGCTTCTTTTAATGCTAGTTGCCAATAAAAAAAGTGTCATTCCTTCACTTTTAGTGTATCACATGACAAACAAATTAACTATCATGATCTCCCTATGTCCTATGTGTCCAATCTACGAAGAAAAAA
The DNA here is from genome assembly GCF_021521415.1 of Bidens hawaiensis. Lineage (NCBI taxonomy): Eukaryota > Viridiplantae > Streptophyta > Magnoliopsida > Asterales > Asteraceae > Bidens > Bidens hawaiensis. Next base: position 782,719 of record NW_027491619.1, on the reverse strand, counting down.
AGAAAACAATCCATGGTTATCTCATCATATAAAAAGATGTTAAATGGGTGGTGTTTACATAATGACAGGTCAACTCAGCACAAGTCAAACACGTAACAACTTGAACAAACACATAAACTCGCAAATAAATATGGCTCAGATATTCATGTTTTGATAAAAAAAAAAGGCCCATTTATATCACCAGTGGTACTAAAGGCACACATCTCACATTCTCACTACCCTAATGTTTCATCAACCAACCGCTTGAAGACAACTCAAAACTACCCAAATAAACTCAAATTGGTTAGGGGTGGTGTTCAACATGCACAAATGACAAAACTACCCACGTGCCCCAACAACCCAATCACGTACCAAGATGAAAGAAACCTGAAGAGGTAGGTCCCAGCATAGCCCAGTTGGACCCGCAAGACTCACCTTGAACAGGGACGTCTGCGCAATGACCAACTGCTCCAGCAGGACCCACCATGCTCAAAGAACCTTACGCGCAGTACGCCAGCTGTACCCGCAGGGAAAGCCTCCCAATGGTGAAGTACCCCGCCTGTTCCCGCAGCTGCGGGTACAAGCCATCAGGGAAGGCTACCCGCACTAACAGCAAGGCTACACGCACAAGGCATTAGCTACTTCAGTAGTCACATGAAGGAATGAGCAAGGCGGGAATACTCCCGCCTAAATGAGCCAGTCCGTATGCTTCTGGAAGGTCTTTCGTACTATACCTACTAAGGTATGGGCGGAACACACAAATTGACCAGAGCAGCCCATGAACCAATCACAGGGTGACAGCTCACCGACAACAATACGAGGAGGAGCACCCTCTAGTACTGTTTGTCACTATTAGCCGCTGCCTACTCACCAACCCTTACGATGGGACGTGCGCAGCCTACAGTTGGTGGAACAGTGCGTAGCCGGCAGTAAAGGAACAGTATACAGCCGACCTTTACTGTTGGCCGTAGCCTATCCACCAACCAGCATGGCCTGTGCGTAGTCCACTGTTGGTGGAACAGGAATACTATTCAGCCGGCTGTACCTTCTAGGAAACCTACCTTCGGCTATAAATACTCCAACACCTTGGAATGGTAAGGACATCATCTGATATCTCAATCTTATCTAGCAATCTCTTAATATACACTTATATTCAGAGCAATCTAGTCTGATTCTCACGCCGGAGGGTGGTCACAAGGAGGAACCCCCCCTTCTCAGTGACGAGCTTACGGTGTCTGTTTTGCAGGTCCCCTGAAGAACAACTCTCTGCTAGACCTCATCCTCGTGGGAAACATTACTTAACCCCCAGATTATCTGTAATCTGCCCAGGGTTCACTTAGTGTTTCTTCATTGGCGCCATCCGTGCATAAAAAGCTAGAACTAATTCTTAGTTTTTTCAAAGTTTCTGAAGAAATGGTTAACGTTACTCCGGTCCTAAGACCAGTAAGTGACCAAGAAACCCCGGTGACCACAACCCCAGTAACTGGGAACACCGGCGGTTATACAAATCTTACGAACACTACCCCGGCTACCCAAGCCGGGGCAAGTGCAGTAAATATTCCACTGGGGTTCACTGATGCCCAGTTGGAAAAACGAACGAGGGTCCCTCGCCAAACACTAGACCAAGTGAAGGCGTGGGCCGAAGCACGTCAGAGAGAGTTCCAAGCTGAATTGGATGAACGCTTGCGTTCAGTTCAACAGGCTGACGAATTCGGCAGTACTCGCCAACATCTCAATATGAACAGTGAGTGCGAGTACTCAGACGACGAGAGGGAAGAATCCGATACCGACGCAAACCCTCGCCATAAGGCGAAAGGGAAGCGTAAGGAAACGGACTTCCAACCAAAAAGGAATTTTGGGGAAGCTTTTAAACCAACAAATGCGGAGAGAAACCCGCGTGATTTCTCCAAAACCTTTAGACCAACTGCTACAAATGCAGGAAAGTCAAAGTTCGCAAGGGACATTGCGGAAGCAATCGCCCCGAGAAGTGCCAAACAAATGTCCAACATTGGCACTTATGATGGTCTATCCGACCCAGACGACCACTTGAACAAGTTCATTGCGGGGGCAACCGTCAGTAACTGGACGGAACCCACGTGGTGTTACATGTTCCAGATGACTCTGGTCGGAGCGGCCAGGGCATGGTTCGATCGCTTGCCGGTCCACCACATTTATGATTGGGCGGACTTTCAGAATAAGTTCAGCCAGCACTTCAGCCAGCAGAGGAAATATACTGAAGAACAGTGGACGATCCTCAATTGCGTTAGAGAGGAGGATGAATCTTTGCTAGACTTCATCACCCGCTTCAATTCCAAAAAGCTAAGTCTCGGCAACATAAATGAAGATCTTGTTCGCGCAGCTTTCATCCAAGGCGCCGAATACCCAGAGCTTATCCGCACATTGACGGGTAAGGATGGCATGCCATCAACATGGGATGCCATCATGACGGCGGCAAAGCGCTTTGCTGAGACGGAAAAGCAACTGGGAAGGGATCTTCCCCAGAGTACACACCTCTACACGCAGAGGACAAGAGAGAACAATGTTCGGATTGCCCGGCAGAACAAAAAGAGGAAGCTAGGTATCTGGCAGTCAAGGGTAAACTTTGACACCTCATCCAGCTCTCACCCTCTTGTTGGCGGAAGAAATCACACACACCCTTCAAGCCAAAAGCACCGGTGGACGCCACTCACCAAAAGCGTCACGGAGATATTTGCCACTGAAAAGCTACCGTGGCCAAAAGCTCCAATGATCCGGCAGCGACCTAATGCGGATCAGAGTAAATCCTGTGACTTCCACGGGACAAAAGGTCATAGTACGGAAGAGTGTACATCCTTGAAGGATATTATTGAAGCATTCGTCAAGGATGGAAGACTGGCACACCCGGTGGCATCAATCAAGAAGGGATGAAGAAACGACAACCGGTACCGAGGCAACGGACGAAAGCCCGTTGACATCAGCATCAACATGGTTCATGGTAAGATCAGAGGAAGAAAAAGGCGAACGACAGAACCATGCGCGTGGAAGGAAGCTGAGGTGCGCTTCCCGCGAGTGCTAGGAGGACCCAGCAAAGAAGGCCCTATCGTCATCAAAAGCCAGCTGGGGCACTACATCACTTCTCGCACTCTTGCTGACAACGGCGCCTCGTCAACGGTGATGTACAGGCAGTTCTTTGACAAGCTAGACGACGAAGACAAGGAACGCCTAGAAACGATCTGCGCTTCGATGGAAGGGTTTGATGGCAGCACAAACACCCCCCTGGGTATCCTATCTTTCCCCGTCACTCTTACGGATGGGAAACACTCCTGCACAGAAGATGTGGACTTTGTCGTGATGAAGAAGCCACACCACACATACGACATTCTCTTCGGGAGAGACGGGATGGCAAGATTCAACGCCGTGGTATCCTCAGTCCACGGCATGATGGGATGGCCAACAGCTGAGGGTGTAGCGATGATCACCGGCATTCCCCAGGTATGCATCGCATCTGTCTCATCTAAACCCAAACCTAAGATGGCTAAACCAACCATCACCGAACCAGAAAAATGGGCCTTCAATGGCAAGTACCCTGACCAGGCCGTCACCATTGGCCCGACAATTGTTGATCCCACACGCACCTTACTCAAGCGCCTATTACAAAAAAACGCTGACATCTTCGCGTGGACACCAGCTGACATGACTAGTGTACCCCGAAGTAAGGCAGAGCATAAGCTCAAATGCGATCCGGCTGTTACGCCGATCGTACAAAAGCGCAGAGTAATGGGGCCAGAACAAACTAACGCGTGTAGAACCCAAGTCAAGGAACTCCTTGACGCAGGCATCGTACGCGTTAGTAGATATCAAACTTGGGTTGCAAATCCCGTTATGGTACCGAAGAATAACAAACAATGGCGCATGTGCATAGATTTCAAGGACTTGAACAAAGCATGCCCCAAAGATTGTTATCCGTTACCCGAAATTGATCTTAAGGTGGACTCGTTGGCACCGTTCCGCCTTAAATGCTTCCTGAACGCGTATAAGGGGTACCATCAAATACACATGGCCGTTGATGATCAGGACAAAACCGCTTTTCGGACGCCCGATGGCACATTTTGTTACCAAATGATGCCATTCGAACTTAAGAATGCCGGGTCCACATACCAACGCCTGATGGACAACCAGTTTCATGCCCAAATTGGGAGGAACTTGGAAGTCTACATGGATGACTTGGTCATCAAAAGCCCTGACCCAGAAGCGATGTTGAAGGACATCGAAGAGACTTTCAACACGCTCAGGAAGATAAACATGAAGCTCAACCCGAGCAAGTGTGCCTTTGGAATGGAAGAAGGGAAGTTCTTGGGGGTCATCGTCACTAAAGATGGCTTCAGAGCGAACCCTGAAAAGGTTGAAGCCATTATCAAAATGGAATCACCTACTACCATCAAACAAGCCCAGACACTGAATGGACGACTAGTGGCACTTAATCGCTTTCTGGCAAACCACGCAGATAAGTCGTTTCCCTTCGTGTCAACGTTGAGAAACTGTTTAAAGAAAATGCACTTCCGCTGGACATCAGAAGCGGAAGCAGCTTTTCAGGAGATTCGGTCACGCTTGATCGAACTCCCAACGCTCACGGCACCAAAAGCGGGAGAGGAGTTAATCCTATACCTTTCCGCAACAGATAGAGCAACCGGGGCAGTCCTGCTAGTAGAGCGAAAAGTCATCAAGATGCCAATCTATTATGTCAGCCGTGTCCTAACAGACGTAGAAACCCGGTACTCTACCCTCGAAAAATTAGTCTTAGCACTTATACACGCTTCACGCAGGTTAAGACGATATTTCCAGGGCCACCCAATAACCGTTCTCTCTAACTTCAAACTTGCAAACGTTCTAGGCAAACCCGAGTTATCGGGACGCCTAGCCAAATGGGCAATTGAGTTGGGGGAATACGCGATAAAGTATAAGCCAAGACCAGCCAAAAAAGGCCAGGTTCTGGCCGACTTTATTGCAGAAGTGCCTGCATCGCGGGAAAAAGAGTGCCAGGAAGAGGTTCAACCCTCTCCAGCACAAGACATCAATGATGTCTGGCGACTCTACACTGATGGAGCAGCCGGTAACGAGGGTTCAGGCGCAGGGCTGAAACTAACCAACCCAGCAGGCCAAGAATACACTTACGCTGTTCGACTGGATTTTCCAAGTATGAATAACGAAGCCGAATATGAGGCATTCTTGGCTGGGCTGAGAATTGCGCGTAAGATGGGGGTGAAAAACTTGGAAGCCCACGTGGATTCCATGTTGGTAGCCAATCAAATCAACGGGACGTACACGGCCGTGAACGACACAATGGCCCTATACCTCGCACAAGCAAAATCCCTTATGCGCGATTTTAATGACTGCAAAGTCATACACGTCAAGCGAAGTGAAAACAAATCTGCGGATGCGTTAAGCAAGCTTGCATCATTAGCCTTCACCCACTTAGGAAAGGATATCCGCATTGAACTCCTCGAGGCACCTTCGGTCCTGCACAAGGAAATTTGTGTCATCCAAACCAGCTCGGAAACGTGGATGACACCAATAATAAAATACCTTGCGGCAGGTACACTACCAGAATCCAAAACACAGGCAAGAAAACTACGCTGTAAAGCACTGAATTATCAACTCATCGATGACATCCTTTACAGACGTAACTTTCTTGGCCCACTCTTAAGATGTGTGGACAACCAAGATGCTGACTACCTCCTAAGGGAAGTACACGAAGGCATCTGTGGAGTACACGCAGGTCCCCGCGCTGTTGTAGCTAAGCTAAACAACGCGGGATACTTTTGGCCGGGGATGCATATGGATGCACTGGCATACATCAGAAAATGCAGGTCTTGCCAGCTTTACGCACCCAACACGCACCGCCCGAAGAATGAACTTGTTCCAGTCACTTCTTCATGGCCATTTCAGAAGTGGGCCATCGATGTGACAGGCCCATTTCCTACAGCAGCAGGAAATGTTCAGTTCCTAGTGGTAGCCATCGACTACTTCACCAAGTGGATAGAAGCAAAACCTTTAGCCCAAACAACCGCGAAACATATCAAAAAATTTATTTGGGAATTTATTATTTGTCGTTTTGGACTTCCACAGAATTTGGTGAGCGATAACGGCACCAACTTTGCTGACAAGAAGCTACAACAGTGGCTGAAAGAACTTCAAATCACCCACACCTTTACCTCAGTGGCACACCCGCAAGGTAATGGTGAGGTGGAAAGAGCAAATAAGACCATCGTCGAAGGCATAAAGAAAAGACTCTTAGAACACAGATCCGGCTGGGTGGACGAGCTTCCGCACGTCCTTTGGGCAAACAGAACGCTGAAGAAGGCCAGTACGGGAGAAACCCCGTTCAGTCTCACTTATGGCACTGAAGCCATGGTCCCGGTCGAAATTGGTTTACCCTCACCAAGGGTCTTGATTCAGCCAGAAGACAATGATGCGGAAAGACGGTTAGACCTTATGCTAACCGAGGAACGCAGAGACTTAGCCGCAGTGCGTGAAGAGAACTACAAGCGACAAATGCAAAAGTACTACAACACGCGGGTAAAACTCTGCAACTTCAATGTAGGAGACTACATATTGCGTAACAACGAGGCTTCGAACCAAGAACGCCCGGGAAAGCTGGCCCCGGTCTGGGAAGGGCCATACATTATCAAAGAAGTCCTGGGAAAGGGCGCATACCGGCTCGAAAGGCTCGATGGCACTACCATCCCAAGAACATGGAATGGAGCTCAATTACGCAAATGTTATATGTAGATCAATTCCAAACTTGTAAAGAAAAGGCCTAGAGCCACTTCTAATGGAAATGATTCTCCTTTCACAATGTGTTGATAGCCTTACCTTTATACTTATGAACTTCCCACACTATTGTGCCGGTATTCACCGCATAAATGGGGGAAGAAGTAAGTCGTTACGTGTGGAAGGCGGCAAAACCCGCATAAACACAACGCTAAAAATGTTAAAAGTTTTAAGGAAAACCTACACGCAGGTCAGATGTAAGTAAAGTTTAGCCATCCTTGTAAGTGCAAGTGACGGTCTTACCCGCACAATCACGAACAAGGAAGCAAAACTTCAACCTATCATCTACCACGTTCAAAGGTTAACTTATTCTGAACACTTAGAAAATTTCAAAGGAAAAGATGAGGAAAACTTCCACGCAGGTCAGATATAAGTAAAGTTAAGCCATCCTACTAAGTGTAAGTGACGGTCATACCCGCACAATCATGAAAGAGGAAGCGAAACAAACTTATAATTTACCACGTTAAAAAGTTAACTTATCTAAGTACTAAAGAAATTGCTAAGTTAAAACATGCGTAAAATAAACAAGGCAAAGAACAAACACAATCTTTATTTCATCAAAATTCAAATATTACAAAGAGCTATACAAAAGCAAAAATCTACGCTAGTGGTGGAAAGGGATCTTCAGAATCAAGCTTCAGGACCACTTCCACTTGGACCCGCTCCATCAGTAGAGCGTGGTGGTTCAAGGAAAGCTCTAAGGATAGCAAGCCCATCATCAGCAGCAGTGACTTCGTTCACCTTCTCCACCACCGGATGCAGGAAGGCGGCATACTGGTTCACTGCTTGGTCATAAACAGCTTCAGTATCCACATCAAACAAAGGGAAGTTGGAAGGCGGGATGCCTTTCTCAACGAACCCTAGACCAAGCAGGAAGCCGGCCTTTTCCCCATCCTCATGAGAAGCGTTGAGGGCTGCGCTCATAGCATCGTCATATGACGTCTCTGAGAAGACCCGATGCACAACCTACAAAGAAAAAATACAAGTATCAGAACCTTTTCTATTTTACAAAGAAAAGCGTGAAGACATAAAGCTAAACATACCTGAGACAACGCTTCTCGAAGAAGCCATTCCTTGGCAACCAGAGCTTCTTGGAGGGCAGCTTGAGCTTCGTTACGGGCGCGTTCGGCTTCACTCTTGTTGAGGTTGGCAAGCAACACTTCTTTAGCCGCAGCCTCTTCGACGCCCTTTAGCTTCCGCTCAGTATGGTCAAGCACCCCCCTCTGGTCCAAGATCTCCTGGAGCTTTTTGGCGTCTTCCATCGCCAAGGCATCATGAGCCTGCTGGAGAGCCTCTAATTTGGCTTTAAGCTCTTCATTCTCCACGCGTAGAGGCTCAGCAACAGCTTCAGCCTTGGTGGCCCTCTCGGTTGCGTTCCTCGCAGTCTCCTTAGCCAGCCGAAGCTGTTCATTAACAGCTTGGGCAGCCTTGGAACGGGCCTCGAGTCGAGCCTGAACTTCAACCTCGAGGGCCTTGAAGGCCTTCTCCTTTTCCGCAGCCACTGCGGAAAGCCTTTGGTTCTCCTCCCGGACAGCCCGCGCCTGAGCCACTTCTTTAAGGCGAGCTGCTTTTAACTTGTCGTTTTCACGACAAAGCAGCTCGACGCGCGGCTGCATCCGGGCCAGGAGAACCCGAAGCTCATTGCTTAGCCTACCCTCCTGGTAGCTAGCCATGGCTTCCCCCAACGCACCACTGGGAGCAGCGTGACGAGCCCATTCCACGCACTCTACAGGGGTGCGAAGGGTTGTTCCTCGGCGAATGTTCCATCGTGGAACATACACTTCATTGGAATCCGACACTGCAAAAAACATAAAGCAGTTAGGAAAAGATGATATATATATATATATATATATATATATATATATATATATAATGGGCCAAAAGAACCCTACGCACCTGTAGGGTCAATTACAGGCCGATAGCCGCCGAACCCATCACCTGAACCCAACGGAAATCCATCCAGGAGGTTAGGCAGATGGGAAGGTGGCAGAGATTGGCGAGAAGCCCCATGCGTACCTGATGGATCGGCCGTCGTTGCCGATGGCGGGGGCATGGTAGCAGCCGCCGCGGTCGCCGCCGCGGAATCCGCAGCAATAGTAACCGCCGGCTCGGTGAAGGATGCTGTAAAAATCGCACTCACAGCCGGCGGTGACGTCATCTCAGCTGGAACAGTCGGCTCAAAGGAGTGAGCAACTGAACCAGCGGAAGCAGGCGCAGGCGCCTGGGTCGACGCCTCAGGTAGGCTGACCAAGCCTACCGTCATTGGCGGAGAGGTACTCCTCTGCGCTCCACCCTGGAATGCGTCAACATCCACGCCTGCGTAAAGAAGATAAGTGTTAACGATATTAAACTATGAAGATAAAAGCTAAAGGAAGCTGTACTTACGGGTTTTCTTGAGCCTGAAAGTACGGACGGGCGGGGATGAACCCGATGGAGCCGGCCTCTTCACGCCGGTCACCGTCGTCATCCTGGGCTCTTCGGTGACAGTTGTCACAGCCTCCGGAATGGTGATCTTATCACCACCGGGATTCCCCGCCACCCCTTCGCTCTCGGTCTCCGAGTCAGATCGAGGCACCGGATCGGCAGTGGAGGCCACCTTCTCCTTTCCCTTCCCGCCGGCAGCCTTCTTCTTCCGCACCAACGGAGGACCATCTGCGGATTCCTCATCAGAACATACGATTAGAGGAATTCCAGCAGAGGTTTCAACATTGAGGGGTCGAGGGTTGAAGAGCGCCTTACCTGGCCGCCTGGCGCTCAGGATCTCATGGCCTTGCGGATAGACCTCCACGAACCGATCCGCCGTTTGCTCTAGGATGGGCAACTCGTTCTCGTCCAGAGCGCGAGTACCCATCCGAGCGGGACCGTCAGCCTCCCGCGGGTTCAGGAGCGACTACAGGTCGTTCCCCTCTGAAATAAACAGGAAAAAAGTTAGAAGAAATTCAGAATCAACAAAAGGAAACAAAGCATACCGTAAGGAACAGAGTTCGAACCGTATTCGAGGACGATCGGAACCTTTTGCGCATCCGCCGCCTTCCACACCCGGCTCATCCCCAACATAACCATCCCGGACTCCGCAAACCGGTAAACCGGAGATTGGACCCGGGAAATCCTCGAAAACCATTCCGCCTCCTCGTAGTTGGAGGCGTGAAGGCTGGGAAGAGCTTGCCCGTTCTTAAACTTCATGGCAAGGGGGATGGCGCGAGCGGATATGAAGAAGAACTCCCGCTTCCACGCGCGAAGACTGCGCTCGGTCGCGCAAATCTTCAAACCCTTAACCCGGGTTATCAACGTATACCACCCCTGGATGCACCTCCAAGTATAGAAGGTCATCAGGCGGTCAACATAGGGCTCAATGCCCAAAATCCGGCACACCCACTCGAAGTGGCGAATCTTGGCGATCGCCATGGGGTGCAACTCGGTCAAATGAACGCCGTGCCTCTCAAGGACACGGTAAACAAACTTTGTCAATGGGAACCTAAGATTCCCATAGACAAAGAATGCAGCATAAACCCCGATCTTGCCTCTGGGGGCATCGTACACCGTCTGGTGGGGTTCAGGAAACTCAGGCTCGAGAGACTCGAGCATGAACTTCCTGACGACGTACCGATACAGATCGCCAGGTAGAGCACACTGGCACTCGCCAGCAGTACTCTTGTCGTCAGCCGTAGATTCGAGATCACGAGACATCTTGTAAAAGAAAGAAGAAAACGATTTCGAGGGAATGCTTGCCTGAAAAGGTGAGTATTCGCCGGAAATCGCTTAGAAGATGAAGAGAAGAGTGAAAGTGTGGATTACAAAGAACCCTCTCCCCCTTTATATACTAATCGCAATTAATGCGATGAAATTAATGCGGAAGAGAGAGAAAACGAAGGTGCAATGAAACTATGACACATGGCGAAAAGCAAGCTGGCAACAGCTGTTGACAGGACGCATACCATTAATTTCGCGGCCACGCGCCCGAAAAATCGCGCCCACGCGCCTGAAAAAGCGTCTGGAATGACCATGTACTGTCACGTCACCATAACTTCCTGCACGTCCTGACAAAGTCAGAAGAAACCGTCGCACGACGTTTCAGATGTTTGGACTGTTCTTATCTTTCCACCAACTCTTCGAATTTCGAAATTCAAAATTCAAAAAGATTCAAAAGTAAGCGGGAAAATACCCTTACCTTGGCAACCAAGTAACCATAAGACGGGTGCGGGTACAGTGTCAAGGCAAAACCCTTCACATACTTAGCACCCGCAGGGAATTGACGCCAGGAATACCTTGGAAATAAAGTAACCGTAAGACAAGTGCGGGTACAGTGTCAAGGCAAAACCCTTCACATACTTAGCACTCTGTAGGGAATTCAAACCAAGAAGGATCTTCTGGGCCATGCTTGCGGAAACGGGAATAACATCCCCGCATGACGGGAACGTCGAGAACTATATTGTTTGAAACTCCAAGATGGAATTGGTGGTTTTAGCATAATTGATCACTATGTTGAAAACTACCAAGACCCCATGGAGAATCCACACAAGTGGGACTCAACGCTCCTGACGTGCGAGGAGGTTACAAACCTACCCGCTTCATACCCAAAGATCAAGCAGAAAAGTCGGGAATTTCTGCGTGACATCAGGAAAACCGCGGGAAGAATCACCACGGAAAACCTAAAAACTAAACCCTTTTCAAAACCCCTTGCTAAGTCCAAAAGTTCACCTCACTTATTAATAATTCAAGAGAAGAACATTGGACTGGGGGGGACTTGAAGAGGTAGGTCCCAGCAGAGCCCAGTTGGACCCGCAAGACTCACCTTGAACAGGGACGTCTGCGCAATGACCAACTGCTCCAGCAGGACCCACCATGCTCAAAGAACCTTACGCGCAGTACGCCAGCTGTACCCGCAGGGAAAGCCTCCCAATGGTGAAGTACCCCGCCTGTTCCCGCAGCTGCGGGTACAAGCCATCAGGGAAGGCTACCCGCACTAACAGCAAGGCTACACGCACAAGGCATTAGCTACTTCAGTAGTCACATGAAGGAATGAGCAAGGCGGGAATACTCCCGCCTAAATGAGCCAGTCCGTATGCTTCTGGAAGGTCTTTCGTACTATACCTACTAAGGTATGGGCGGAACACACAAATTGACCAGAGCAGCCCATGAACCAATCACAGGGTGACAGCTCACCGACAACAATACGAGGAGGAGCACCCTCTAGTACTGTTTGTCACTATTAGCCGCTGCCTACTCACCAACCCTTACGATGGGACGTGCGCAGCCTACAGTTGGTGGAACAGTGCGTAGCCGGCAGTAAAGGAACAGTATACAGCCGACCTTTACTGTTGGCCGTAGCCTATCCACCAACCAGCATGGCCTGTGCGTAGTCCACTGTTGGTGGAACAGGAATACTATTCAGCCGGCTGTACCTTCTAGGAAACCTACCTTCGGCTATAAATACTCCAACACCTTGGAATGGTAAGGACATCATCTGATATCTCAATCTTATCTAGCAATCTCTTAATATACACTTATATTCAGAGCAATCTAGTCTGATTCTCACGCCGGAGGGTGGTCACAAGGAGGAACCCCCCCCCTTCTCAGTGACGAGCTTACGGTGTCTGTTTTGCAGGTCCCCTGAAGAACAACTCTCTGCTAGACCTCATCCTCGTGGGAAACATTACTTAACCCCCAGATTATCTGTAATCTGCCCATGGTTCACTTAGTGTTTCTACAAAACCATTGTTGATCGGGAAGTAATATATACCCGAAAATCAAAGTTGAAACCATTTGTTGATTCAATTACGCCACTTTACCCAATCTTACCGAACTACACAAGTTGCGCCCCTGCCACTATAAAATTATAAGTATCAACTTAAAAAGTGGCATCAAAATCATGAAAAAATAAAAGATAAAACTTATAAAAAGTGAACATTGTTAGCAATTAATATAAACCTATTAAACTGTAAGGACCAAATCATGAAATGAATAAAAAGATCTCTACCCCTTAACTATTTAAACCTTCTCCACACCCTCATTTTTGCATTCCACTCTCCTTGCTAGGGTTTTATTATCTCTTCTTCTTCTTCAGGTTCGTTTCATTAATTTTAATTTCGTTGCATCAAACAATCATGCATGCATGCATCGATTTTTATACATATTATTAATCATCATCTACCTGCAGCATCATATCCACTAAATCATCCGGCTTTTACGATCAGTTTGTGCATGATATATTTGATCGTACCTATACATACTAGGTTTCTAATACGTGTTACTGAAATATTCAACGAGTATTTATCGATTAATATACAAAACTGCACATCTATCTGCATCGACTTAGCCATAAAGTATTTACGAACTGTTTGCATGTATCTGCATAGTTGTTAGGATTAAACGCACACACGAAACCGAACACACACACGAAAGCAATAAACGAACACGAGGATTTAACGTGGTTCGGTCTAAACTGACCTACGTCCACGGGTGGCAACTAGATATATCTTTTTGAGTGACCAATATTACAAGTACATAATGTTGTTTATATAGAGACTGAACTAGGGTTAGTAAATTATTATGCAAGAAATCTAAACCGGGCCGGGCTTGGGCCCGACCGCCCACACCCGTCTCCTCTTTTGACTTCATATAATAAACCGGGCCAACAAGGCCTACGAACCCAACAATCTCCCACTCGGAGGCCTTGAGTACTCTCGTCTGCACTCCTGATTGTACTTCTGTAATCTGAACATTAAACTTCTTCTAGTTGCCACCGCCATCTCATCAATTAACCTGAAGGCCCGTTGAAGCTCCCCGGAGCTCCAACACGTCAGTCATGGCTGAAACTGCCCCTGACCCGTTCTCTGTCCCTACCGGCTCCCACTGTAACGAACTACCGGATCCTGAGATAACCTGAGAACAAACACTCTCCATATTCAGCAAGTAATTCATTGGAGAGACTTTTACAGCTGGAATACTGGTTTTCTTAATCCACTGTCGACCTGGAACTGTAACTGAAACACGACCTGTGCTCCCACTGTCACGATGTCCCCCAACTGATTTAACCTTCCTATCTCGTTCATCCTGAATCTTCACTTTGGCTCTGGGTTTGTTACTTGCAAAACGAACCTTCTTCTGCCCACGAGATTCTGTGAACCGGATTTTGTCTTTCACCAAAACTGGACCCACTCCTTTCGATGACATATCGACCATATACAACGAACCCATTTTCTTGCCACGAGCAACCACGAGATTCCCTTTGACTACTTTCCACTGCCCATTCCCGAACTTAACATCGTGCCCCTGGTCATCCAACTGCCCAACTGAAATCAAACGTTTCTTCAAACTTGGAATAACCCTCACGTCTTTCAAAGTCCAAGAAGTACCGGCTGAAGTTATCAAATCAACGTCTCCCATACCCGTAACCTCTAAAATATCATCATTCGCTAGTCGAACCTTTCCAAAATCCCCAAATTTAAGATTCTTCATCGTTTCACTACAGTGAGTGGCATGAAACGATGCACCAGAATCCATCACCCAAGCATCAACGCTACTCTCAACACTACAAACCAAAGCCTCATCACTACTGACCCCGTCATCTGTGTCGTCTTCTGTAACGTTCACCTCTTTCTTACCATTCGGACACTGATTCCTGAAGTGTCCTTTCTCTTTACAACCCCAACATTCAATATCCTTACGAGTCTTAGACTGACTCCTCTTCCTGCTCCCACTGCCTCGCTGTTTTCCCCTACCTCTACCTTCTGTGACTAGCATATTGCCTGATGATTCACCTGAACTTCTGCGTCTTGAATCTTCTCCCAGAATCAGATCTCGAATCCCATCGAAAGTAATATTTGTAGACGAACTACAAACTGCAGTCACTGTTTGCGACCAACTGTCGGGCAAAGAGGATAATAACAAGAGGCCTTGAACTTCATCATCAAACTTAATGTCAACTGACACTAAGCGGGACAAGATCGAATTAAGATTATTGATATGAGTTGTAACTGACCCACCCTCTTTCATTCTTGTTGTCACTAGCTCTCGGATAAGATAGACTTTATTCGCCGCCGAAGGCTTTTCATACATGTTGGATAGCGCCTCCATCATACCACGTGCTGTGGTTTCTTTCATGACGTTAAACGCCACATCTTCCGACAACGACAATGTAATACAAGCCCTAGCTTTCTTGTCTAACTTCTTCCAATCTGCTTCTGACAACTTTTCTGGTTTTTCATCCTCGAACACTACATCCAAGTCTTTCTGACAAAGTAGTGCCTCAATCTGCATCTTCCACCAACCGAACTTCTGTCCGTCAAACTTCTGTATCGAAACCTTTCCGTCTTCTGCCATGACAATGACTAAAACGAAAAACTAGATAAAACACAGACAAACACGCAATGGCACGAGCCTGAACTTAACGACTGTTCTACTGAACTCTGTTAAACAATCAACCTATTTATACGCAGCGGAATATCGAACTGAAAATCAGAAACTGAAATTTTAAACTGAAACGATAAAACCTGTCAAGCGCGGTTGACACTGGTTCACTGCTTCTTTAATGCTTCTTCTGACTTGACAACTGTTCTTCAACAAAAATAGGATCTTGATTTGTTGCCTTAACTCGTTCTTGCTTAACCAAAAAATGTGTTTCAATATCTTGGTCAAATAGCAAAACGAAAAAAAAAGAAAAAATAAAAATAATCTTATTTCTCTTTGGTCTTCTGCCACGAATAACAAGGAAGAAAAGGAAGTAATCTTTCACTTTTCCATGAATTTCATGGCTCACAAGTCCCAAGAAAATAATAGCATATCTTTTCACTATTTTCTTCGCGAACAGCACCCAGGACCAAATAAATCGAAACCCACTGCCTTCCACGTCAGATCTAATCGTATCTGCTAAGTGGCGGCGAACTGCGGTTGATGGCGGCGGAACGCGGTGGTGATGCGTTGCTCGACTGAACCCTAGTCGTGATCGTCGGGCTGGGTTTAGCAGCGGCGAAACAGCGGCGGCTGGATGGTTTGGCGGCGACTCGGCTGGTTCAACGTGTTCTTCGTGTGATCCGAACCTAAGCTCTAGATACCACTTGTTAGGATTAAACGCACACACGAAACCGAACACACACACGAAAGCAATAAACGAACACGAGGATTTAACGTGGTTCGGTCTAAACTGACCTACGTCCACGGGTGGCAACTAGATATATCTTTTTGAGTGACCAATATTACAAGTACATAATGTTGTTTATATAGAGACTGAACTAGGGTTAGTAAATTATTATGCAAGAAATCTAAACCGGGCCGGGCTTGGGCCTGACCGCCCACACCCGTCTTCTCTTTTGACTTCATATAATAAACCGGGCCAACAAGGCCTACGAACCCAACACATAGTATGATCATTGAATTAGCTGTTTTTATATATGAACAGTTTGCGACTTTGCACTAGTTTTTACGATCGATTATGTAATTGCATTCTATGTTTCTAATCTTCAAGTGTTAGTGAAATTAATGAGTATTTAGGATCCATTTGCATGTATATATATATCAAATTAGCCATGTTTCAACGATAAATTTGTGCATGATTATGTAATAATTGCATTTAGGTTTTCAATCTTCTAGTGTTATTGATATCAGTTAGGTATCAGAATAACGGGCTTTTACGATCAATTTGTGTGTTATATGTATTTCCATTCTAAGTTTCTAATCTTCAAGTGCTAACGAAATCAGTTAGGTATTTGCATCCTTGATTAGACCTAAATCAAGGAGTTTCTACGATCAGTTTATGTATGATATATTGATATATATATATATAATTGCATTTTAGGTTTCTAATTTTTCAAGTGCTGTGAAATCAATTAGGTATTAATTATGTCTTTGAGACCTAGAGAGAAGACCGAGGTTCGCCGGAGCAATTACAAGGTGTCAGTTGACCCAGAGGAAGGAAGGAGGCGTAGGGAGGACAATATGGTTGAGATCCGGAAGAATAAACGAGAGGAGAACTTGCTTAAAAAGCGTCACTTGTTTATGTTCAAACGCACACTGTCGAGAAAAAGGTATCATCTCTGATTGATTTGGTTGACTATTGATTAGCATAAGCTCTGCCTGTTTGATTTGGTTGAATATAGGATCAGGGGCGTCTCCGAGAATTTAAATACCTCGGACGAGCCAAAATAAAAAGACCCATGGGCCTTAACAAAAAAATTTTATTCACTAGCGTACATGATAAAACTTTTATCGACCGATTTATTATAAGCAGAAACCAAAATGGAGCATGTAATTATCTCATAAACCACTGAAAATAACCTTATTTTTAATAACCTTATTATCTCATATATACAATAACTATATGATTTGTCTAGACATAGGAGTATTAGTTAGGTTTAGGGTTGATTAGTCAATATTTGATCTAGTTGCAGACATACTTTTTTCACTGAGTTGATTAATGTGCAGTTTGAAACTCTTGTTTCTATGGCTGCTGGAGTTTTTTCGAATGATAATAATATGCAGTTGGAAGCAACTATCGAGTTTCGTAAATTGCTTTCCAGAGGTATACATATGCATAAATGATATATATTTGGTTTCAAGACACACATTTTAATTTAATTAGTTAAATTTTGTTTCACAGAACAAAGTCCACCAATTGATGTAGTTATACAGTCGGGAGTTGTACCTGGTTTTGTTGAGTTTTTAACAAGGGAAGATTTTCCACAGCTTCAGGTAATGCTCTGCTTGTTGTGTGTTTTGTTGAGTTTTTAGTGTATATTTTTAACCTTGCTATTTTTTCATCAGCTTGAGGCTGCTTGGGCACTCACAAACATTGCCTCGGGAACATCTGAGAACACAAAGGTTGTAATTGATCTTGGGTCTGTCCCAATTTTTGCCAAGCTTTTAGCTTCTCCAAGTGACGAAGTGCGCGAACAGGTAATCTTTATCAGAGGGTTGGAGTTAGGGAATGATAGGCGTTTGGTTTAATGGCGTGTGTTTCAAAATCAGGATACACATTTATAATAATGTTTTGGCCACCTCTTTGTTGCAGGCTGTTTGGGCTCTGGGAAACGTGGCCGGTGATTCTCCCAGATGTCGTGATCTTGTTCTTGATCACGGTGCTTTGATTGCATTGCTTTCTCAGTTAAACGAGCACGCGAGGCTTTCTATGCTCAGAAACGCCACATGGACATTATCAAACTTTTGTCGAGGGAAACCACAGCCTTCGTTTGAGCTGGTTGTTTACTAGTTAATAAATCATGACATCATAATTTTATTATTAAGTTTGTTTAATATGGTTTTGAAGTAGTTAATTTATTTAAATCACAGACAAGGCCCGCTCTTCCAGTTCTTAAGCGTCTTATTCATTCAAATGATGAAGAGGTTATAACCGATGCATGTTGGGCTTTATCCTATCTTTCTGATGGTACAAATGACAAAATTCAAGCTGTGATTGATGCTGGTGTCTGCACACGCCTTGTTGAGCTTCTAAAGTGGGTTATGCATTATTTTGGTTTATAATTTTTATATCTGCTCTTGATTAATGATTTAAGCTCTTAATTGTTTTTATGTTTTTTTATTTAGTCACCTGTCTCCTTCAGTACTCGTCCCTGCGCTTCGAACTGTTGGAAACATCGTCACTGGTGACGATCTCCAAACTCAGGTATGATCAGGCATTTGTTTGAAATTTACTTGGATTTGAATAAGTATGGTGACATTGTAAATATAACTTCACGTGTTCTTCAACTTGATAGCATATTATCGAGCGTGGTGCACTTCCTTGTCTGCTTAGTTTTTTGACTCATAGCTATAAGAAGAGCATTAAAAAGGAAGCCTGCTGGGCAATCTCAAACATCACTGCAGGAAACAAAGAACAAATACAGGTATAAATTGGTCAACCCCTTCACTTACTAGTTGACCCATTTGACTTTTGTCTCTTCTCTAATGGGTCTAAAGCCACATAAGGTGTATCTTCAATGCATTAACCATGTTATATATCATTTTATCAACAATAATGATTATTACTGAGACAATATAATTTTGTAATCACACTTGATGCACCAATTATCTGTGAATTATTTTTAAACATAAAATGCTTCTGGTTAAGGTCAACTTGACCTGACCCGTCACCCGTTTTGACTGTTACCAAACCTCATTGTTTCTATTTACAAGGCTTGTAAATGAACCAAACGCTCACTGAACCGTTCATGAACTGTTCAACGGGAAGTTCGTTTATGCTTTTTCATTTAACAAACGGGCGAATGTGAGCTGAAAAGCTTGTGCGTTCAGTTAAACAAACGGGCATGAACACATTTTTTGTCCGTTCATTTAAATTCGGTTCATTAATATATTCATTTAAAATTTTTATGGTCTGATACAACTTAGTCTAGTTTCATTAACTATTTAGGCCCAACGCATTCTTCTTCACGTTACTTTTAAGTTTTAACTGGTTTTAGCTCACTTGAGTTGTTTATCTTTATTCAGTTATGTTTGTTCGTGAACTATTTTTTTATACCGTTAACGAACGAACACGAACAAAAAAAGCTCGTTCGTGTTTGATTGTTTGTTCGGTTAAAGTTAAACGTAAACACAAACATAGACATGCTTTGTAGTCCATTTGTGTGGTTCATTTACAAGCCTTTTCTACACAATTTCTGTATTTGGAAATAAGATATATTTACAATGATTTATTTTTCTTTATTATAACATTTCAGGCTGTGATTGAGGCTGGACTAATTGCTCCTCTGGTCTTTCTGCTTCAAAATGCTGAATTCGATATCAAAAAGGAGGCTGCATGGGCCATATCAAATGCCACTTCCGGTGGTACCAATGAGCAAATCAAGTACATTCCTTTTATTATTTTTTACACCAAGTTAACATACAATTATTATACTTAACAGACATTTATAAAAACGATACCATGATGATTATAATTTATAGGTATATGGTGGATCAAGGCTGTATAGAACCTTTGTGTGATCTGCTTGTGTGTGCTGATCTGAGTATCGTGACTATCTCGTTAGAAGGGCTCGATAACATCCTTAAAGTTGGAGAAATGGAAAAACATGCGGATAACAACCGTGGTGTTAATGTTTATGCAGAGTTGGTTGATGATGCTGAGGGGTTAGATAAGATTGAGATATTACAAAGTCATGATAATAATGAGATTTATGAGAAGGCGGTTAAGATTCTTGAGGCGTATTGGTCATATGAGGAAGATGATGAAGATGTTGGTGATGATGGTCAGTCATGTTATGATTTTGCGGGAGATTATGTTCATGTTCCGTCTGGTGGATTCAGTTTTAACAGCTGAAGGTAATTCCAGTTTTTACTATTTAGTATTTACCTCAATCTATGAAGTTATCTTGTTGAAGATTTTATTAATGTGTTGTGGTGGTGGCAAAATGCAGGGTTTTGGTGGGATGATGAGGTACTTAAGTTGCGTCAAAGGTCAAGTTGGTCAGGTCAAGTCGGGTCAGGTCAGCGTGGTCGAGCCATGGTCTTGTCTTCGGGAGATAGGAAGGTGGTCTGTTGGTTATATTGCAAGAGGTACTTAAGTGGCATCAAAGGTCAAGTTTGGTCAAGGTCGGGTCGGATCAGCATAGTCGAGCCATGGTCTTGTCTTCAAGAGATGGGAAGGTGGTCTGTTGGTTACATCACAAGCAGGACTGAATTGGCGTCAAAGGTCAAGTCCAGTCGGGGTCAGCATGGTCAAGCCATGGTCTTGTCTTCAAGAGATGGGATTGTTGGTTATATTACAAGTACTTAAGTGGCATCATAGGTCAAGTTTGGTCATGGTCAGGTCGGGTCGGGTCAGCATAGTCGAGCCATGGTCTTGTTTTCAAGAGATGGGAAGGTGTTTTGTTGGGGGTTGACCGAGGTCTTTTCTTGGGGGTCGGGTCGTGTCGTGTTCACCTCAACTGGTTCGAGTTGGTTGTGTCGTTTTATTAAGGGTTCAAGAATTGCGTTGTTTGTCTCTTTATGAAAAAATAAAGAATGTTACTATCAGGTTTTCATTGATTGGTTTTCGTACTTTTTCATTAAGCATTTTTTTTTTCATTTATGAATTTTCTGGATATGTTGGAATTGGAGCAATTTGCAATTTTTGTGTTTCTATGAAAGAACAAAGATCATATGGATTATAATTGTCATTTATCGTGTATTATTTATTCTTTTAATAAAATAATGATTGGAATTTATATGCAACTAACGCCAATTTTGTATGTGAAGGAAATAATAAATGCTTTGTAAAGTCCGTGTGGGATCCACACCGGTTTTTCCGCCAAGGATTCTTTCAAATCATAACTATATTTCCAACGGTCAAACCGTCAATTTTTCATGATGAAGTGTTATTTTTGATAAATTTTAACGGAAGGATTCAAAGAAAAAAAAAAGAAGCATAAAGTAAAAGGTATAAAAAAGTTTGGATTTTAAAGCACTCAACTCAATTTCTACATTTTCAGGTATCAAAGCATAGAGATTGCTGGGCGTGCAAAAAATTCAAATTCGAATCCATATTTGACTCCGAATTATTCGAAGATATGGATATCTAGATTTTTCGTATATCTGAAATTTTTTAATCAGATTCGGATAGTGATTTTGAAAATTTTCAAATATTCGGATATAATTATTAGAAATCTCATATATTTTGGATGATTTTTAGATGTTTTTAATTTTCAGATATTTTGAATAATTAGATTGTCAGAACTACATTTTATAAAATTCTTACATATAAATTTATTACTTATGACATAATATAAATCCTTTTATAAAGTCCACATACCGTGTATCCGTTTGGATATCCGAACAAAATTTTCAAATATCTGAATTTGAACACCCCTAGAGATGACAATAGCCAATGTTTAAGACTTTAAGTAATTCGGATATCTAATATATGCCTAATGTAAGACTAGATCAGGCCTATTAAGCATATGCATTTCGGTTCTTAGTTCATTTTCGGCTGAATTTGGGTTCGGTCAAGTCCAAGAAAAGCCGAATATGAAATATGAAATATTTTAATGTAAAAATTCACCTGCGGCCACCTGAGAGTAACCTGACCCAAAAAGGTCGAGGTCGGGTAACGTTAAATAAATCTTTGTTACTGTTAACTTTTTTTTATTTTCAGTAAAGTTCAATTTTGTTATGAATTCATCTCAACACGCTTTGATAAAATAGCATTTGAAATATATATAATAATTTGATGTTAATTTTTTTTTTCTCCAACTACCAAGCACGCAACAAAATTATCGAAAAGACATTGGATATGGCATATTAGACCTAGTTGATTTGTTAGAAACGTACAAGAGACAAAGTAGAACTTGGTAAATTCACTTTGAAGTAGTCATGGTGTTTGTTATTGTCGTCTTAGGATTAAATTATCCAAAAAAAATCTCAATAATAGTAATTTCTTATTTATATATTTAGTCCTACCTACAATTACCTAAATCAGTTTTTAATAAGATTTTAAAATTAACATTTTGGTTTAGTATACTGTTAAATAATCATACATCCAACATGTTTATAATTATTCTAACTAGTTTATACAATGTTCATAACAATTTTCATTAAATGGACATGTGAGATGATTTTATGTTTTTCGACCTGCTAACACGACTTCTAAAAAAAAGAAAAGAAGAGGTTTTTTATATTCATAGTTTGTTAAAACATCATGTTGTAAATAGGGCTGATAATTTAGACACGTACACGAATACATGATACGAACCTAGACGACCTTAGTAAGTATCGTATACGGTATTAACAGGTTTCGTGTACTAAACAAGTAGTTACGAATCGACTTGTTAATTTTCGTGTCTAAACAAGTAAAATACTCGTTAGTACCTGATTAGATTTTTTTATAACTAAAAATATAATAATATAATATTTATTGTACCCTAAATACTTAATCGTAATTCTTTTACTCCCATAACCAGTTGTCTCTTAAGGTACCCAAATCAAACTGTCTTCTTATTCGAGTACAGTTGTACGCACATGTTAACTTTAATTAATAATGTATTTGTTAGGAGATGCAAACAACTCTTATGGTGTCTTATCGTGTATAAATTGTGTTAACTGGTTCGTGCTCGTATTTGGGAAACTAATACGATAAGTTTTCGTACCGTATACAAGTATACATGTGTTCGATTTCGTATCTTATTGTCTTCATGTGTTATCTTCGTATCTTATCGTGTTCATGTGTTATCGTGTACGGTAGGGGTGGCAATCATGACCCAAACCCTTTCAAATAAGTCAGTTTGAGTTGTTTTAAAAATTAAATGAGTTGGTTTGAATAAAATGCTTTAACTAAGTCAAAATGAGTCATTTGAAATTTCATCATTTTATTTTCGGGTCAAAATGGGTCGACAAGTTCAAAGAAATTGATCGATGTGCGTTAGTGTCATAAAGAAATGTGACAGGTTTCAGATCGGAACGAGTTTTTGTACAAGACATGTTTCGTATCGGAACGAGTTTCAGATTGGAACGGGTTCGGTTCAGGTTTCAAGCCAACACGAGTTTTCACCCGTGATGGTTTGGGTTTTGGTTTTTTTTTGGTCGATTCCGAACTCGTTTTTGTCCGTTTTTTCAGTTTCGTTTTTGTTTGGTTTGAATTCTTTTAGTTTCGTTTTGATTGTAATTTTCGATTTCGATATTTTCGTTGATTTTTTTTTGGTTTCGGTTAGATTCTCGGTGGGTTTATATATATAATATATATATATATATATATATATATATATAAATGGAACTAGAACAGCGTAAGAAACATTTTAGCGTTTTTACTTTTTTTTGTTTATAATTTATATTTTGAG
Organism: Bidens hawaiensis; assembly: GCF_021521415.1. Classification (NCBI taxonomy): domain Eukaryota; kingdom Viridiplantae; phylum Streptophyta; class Magnoliopsida; order Asterales; family Asteraceae; genus Bidens; species Bidens hawaiensis. The sequence goes on along the minus strand of NW_027491619.1, from coordinate 759,173 downwards.
CTATAATTTTTTTGAATATTATTTTGAGGGTTTTTAATCTTAACAGAAAACCATAAAAAATTCAAAATAATAATAATAAAAAAATCATAACTTATTATATAGATAAAAAAACAAAAAATCTAAAAATACTAACATGTTTCTGCCGTTATTCTCGATCACAAAAAAAAAAAAACGCAAAACCCGGTCCGACCCTAACCTATTTCGACCCAAACCAAAACAACCTTTTTTTTAATTGACTCGTTCTGACCCAAACTCATTCTGACCCAAACTCGTTTTGGCCAATGACTCATTTCAACCCATGACTCGTTCGACCCAACCCAACCCATTTGCCACCTCTAATGTACGGGTATACACGATATGTTAGTAATATGTTATAACCAGTATTTTGAAAATTGGGTCAGATCGATCGGTTAAACTTGCAACCATTGGTCATTAGTGAAGTCATAGACTAATGATTTTAACACAATCGAACCAATCATTTCTGTGCGAATGAAGCAAAGACGCAACATTGTATCAATCCGACAGTTCTTTCCCTCTCAGTTTGTTAGTAGACTGTTATGAACGAACTAACCAAACCCGTTCAAAACTATCGACCATAGATAAAAATTTAATAAACGGAGTAAAATAAAACTTGAAGCTGATTATAAATTAAAAGAAATATTATTATATATAATAATTAAGAAGTTTGGCGACGCAATCACGTGATTGGTCGCCAAACTTCTTATTTGCTTTTAATTTGTTTTACATTTTCAAATTCGTGTCGGTTCGCCGCTGTAAAATACGGGTTTTTTTATCGTTAATATCGTCAAATGATTCCGGCTAAATTCGTCAGCTCGCCGTCACAATCCAAGGTTTTTTTCCACGTGAGTTATTTTATTCCGTCGATTCTGGAAGAATTCGCGTCAGATCAAGGCCACGACGCACATATATTTTTTGTTTTCGCCGTGATCTTTTTTATGTAATTATATTAATTTGTTGTATTTTGAGTGTGGACGAATTAGGTTATTGCTTTAATTTCAGAGTCGTAACCTGATACCAACCGAACCCGTGTCAGTTCACCACAACAACACATGGTTTTCTATGTACGATTTAGTCTCGACAACGTCGATTCCGGCTGAATTCGCGTTAGTTCTCAAGCACAACGTTTGACTTTTTTGGCAACTTTTTTTTGTCTCTTAGTTCCATAATCAACAGTTTTGTATCAGTTCAAAATTGCAATGCGCGTGTTTTTTTTGTTCTCCACATTTTTTAAAATTTTATGTTAAATTGTTGTATTTAAGAGTTGACGAATATATGGTTTGCTTTACTTTTGGGTCGTAACCACGTACCAACCGAAGTGTTATCGGTTCCTAACCGCAACACGTGTTTGTTATGTTAATTTGTTGTATTTTTGTGTTAACAAAGTTTTTTTATAGGGGGGGGGGGGGTTAATTGCTAGTTTCGTTACCTGGCACTTATCGAATTCACCTCAATTCGCAGACGCAGTGCAAGATTTGATAAGTTGTACGAGTACGACTGACGTCGACTGTCAATAACATCAACCCGGCGCAGCGCGCCAGGAATCTTCCTAGTTTGATATAATCGTATAATCATGACAAAGTTAAAATATTACGTCATTATATTTAAATTTTAAAAAAGAACATTCTTAGCTATATTAAACATCTTTTGATGTAAAATAAAATAAAGATAAAGAAGAAGAACGCGTACGACGATTTCTAAAAAGATGTCGTTCCTCGTCTCATTGAAAGCGAGTAGACACCCACCACAAGACATCATATCCCCCAACGTTCATATTATTTTAAAATACACCTTACAGATCCTTCTTCCATTAAATTAATAATATATTTTCAATCTTAGAAAAAGAGAGGAAAATACACTTTCCATAAAACCTCATGTATGTAATATTTATTTATCTCAATGGTGTAAATTATAAAAATAACATATTAAAAAATCATTAACAAATTAAAACACATCAAATTTATAAGAAAACTTATATAGATTTAGGTCGTAAACGAGCCAAGTCAGGTTGGTTATAGGCGTAAAGTTTAATGAGCCAGCTTGGTTCAATTTATTAATCTCAACAAACTAAAATGTCAAGTTGTAACTTGCTTCATAGAAAACTCAAGCCAAATGATCATTTTTAATAAGTTTTTAGCATTGTATCTTCTATTTTTTGTATCCATCACATAATTCCCGCCTCTCTCATACAAAATATTTGATGTCACGTATCGACTTCTAATGAAATATAGATTTTGATTTTCTTAAATAATAACCATAATTACAATTTCAATCGTCAATCTTGTGCGCCCGTTATGCCTCATGACTCGATTGAAAAAAATCTCACTTGAAATCAGTTTGTCAGTACACCAGCTAAGCACTAGCCATAAGGAAACAAATGAGTTTACCTTGACTCGTGTTTGGCTGGTGTGCTAACAAACTAATTTCAAATAAGATTTTTTTCCAATCGAGTCACACGAGGGTGCATGAGATTGATGATTAAAACCGTAATTGTGAAGTTTCTTATGAAAACAAAGCAAAAAGTATAAATATAAAAAATATAAATAATAATATTAAAACCCTAAACATACACAAGTCATAAGAATTCAAATACAGCTTGTAATAAGCTGTGTGTCAACCTTTAACCCATTTCAAATCCTATATAATAAACCTTCCACTCTCTCTCTAAAACCCAAAGAATTCAAAACATGCTTTCCACTCTCTCTCTTCTCCTCCTCCTCCTTCTCCTTCTCACCACCACCATCACCACCTCCCAGCCACCACCATCACCACCACCAGCTTCCGATGCCTGCAACGGCATCTTCCTATCCTACACCTACACCTCCGGATCCAAACTCCCACCGGACCAACCCACCAACCAACCTTACCGCTTCGAATCCACTCTCCGAATCCTCAACAACGCAGCAGAAGAGCTTAAATCTTGGAGGGTATTCGTCGGATTCCAACACGACGAGTACCTGGTTTCTGCTTCTAATGCTGTTGTGGCTGACGGGTCGGTTTCCATTCCGGGTCCGGTCGGAAACGGGACGGTGTTTGCCGGGTTTCCGAACGCGGATCTTAAGACGGCGATTGAGACCGCCGGTGATGTGAATCAGATGTCGGTTCGGGTCGATTTGGTGGGCACCCAGTTCGGAGTCGGGGCTCCGGATGTGCCCATGCCCAGGAATATCTCGCTGGAGAATGATGGGTTTGTTTGCCCTAGACCCACTATGCAAGGTATAATATAATAATAATAATAAGTTGATTTAAATAAATTTCCATTAGTTTTATAAAATGTTTTTATTATTATTATTTGATTGGATAATTGTGGGTTTTATTGATCGGAACTTAGTTGATAATTATGTGACCAGTTTATCCTAGGATTGTTGAAAATTATGTGACCAAAGTATTAGGGTATTTCATTTTATAAAGCTTATGCTCGGCTGGTGATTTGTTTTTTCAAGCTTGGTTCGGCTCCTTTATCATTTATATGTTTTTTTAATCAATTTAATATATTTTGAGAAAAATCTAAATGAGCCTAAATTTGGCTCGAGCTCGTGTAGTACCTTAAATATATGTAAAAGTTAAAAATACCCAAGGCTTGACGTGCCTAAACGAGCTTCCCATACAAGTCTTGGCTTGTTTTGAGCTTTTTATAGATCCAAGCTCGAGTAACTCGCGAGCGGCTTGGCTCGTTTGCACCCGTAAATGTTTTAGATTCTTTGAATTCTTGATATGTTTGTGACCAGTGAGTTTGATTTTAAAAAATTGTTTTATAATTTGGTGAACATAAGAGGGATTATTGTTCATCTGATCTATACTTGAAATGCTTGAAAGTCTAAACTTGCACGTTTGATCTTATTGAGTGGTATTTGAAAATGACTTATGATTAATGATGTAATAATCTCAATTATTTGACTATTTTCATTTAAGGGTTGTTATTATTTTAAAATGATTAACTTCATAATGTATGTATGATTTAATCAACGGGTTTTTAAACATTTTTGTTATTTACATTTGTGTGACCAATTCATTCCAGACTTTGAATTTCACTCGGTTTTTTGATCATCTTTCAGGAACACGCATTATGAACGTATGTTGTACCAAAGATCCAAATGCAGTAACCAATGATACCGTAGCGGACGAGTTTCTTCGCCGACAAACCGGTGATCTCACAATTATGTACGACGTGATCCGAACATACGAGTCAAGTTATTGGGCCCAAGTGACCGTCGAGAACCATAGCCCAATGGGCCGGCTCGATAACTGGAACCTAACCTGGGACTGGATGCGAGACGAGTTTATAAACGACATTAAAGGGGCCCACCCGTACACCCGCGACTCAACCCAATGCATATTCGGCCCGCAAGGCGCGTTTTACCAAAAACTGGATTTCTCGAATGTTTTGAACTGCGAAAGACGGCCAACGATAATCGATTTACCGCTAGAAATGACTAACAATACCAAATGGGGAATGATCCCGTTTTGTTGCCGAAACGGGACGATTTTGCCCCCGACTATGGACCCAAGCAAGTCGAAGTCGGCGTTTCAGTTAGAAGTCTATAAAATGCCCCCGGATTTGAACCGCTCTGAACTTGTTCCGCCTCAGAATTTCAAAATCAGTGGGCGATTGAACCCGGATTACAAATGTGGCCCGCCTGTTCGGGTCAGCCCAAGCGTGTTCCCCGACCCGAGTGGTTTGCCTGGCTCAACCGCGGTTTCCAGCTGGCAAGTGGTTTGTAATATTACTCAAGCAAAAGGCTCGAGCCCGCGGTGTTGTGTGTCGTTTTCTGCTTATTTTAACGAGTCGATTATCCCGTGCCCCACTTGCGCTTGTGGCTGCCCGAGTGGAACAGGTTCTCGAACGTGTAGTACGACTGCACCAGCGATGTTTCTTCCGGCTCAAGCTTTGCTTGTCCCGTTCGAGAACCGGACCGCACTCTCGACCGCGTGGGCTAGCATTCAACGCCGAACCGTCCCGAATCCGTTACCGTGTGGGGGACAACTGTGGGGTTAGTTTAAACTGGCATTTGTTAACCGATTACCGAGGCGGGTGGACCGCTAGAATCACGCTCTTCAACTGGGACGAGACGTCATTTGCAGATTGGTTTGTGGCAATGGAAATGGACAAATCTGCCCCTGGGTTTGAGAAGGCGTATTCATTTAACGCAAGTGCACTCGAGTTCAATGGGGTCAACGACACAATATTCATGCAGGGTCTGCCCGGGTTAAACTATTTGGTTGGGGAAGTTGACGGGAACAACCCGAAAAAGGACCCGAGAGTGCCTGGGAAACAACAGTCGGTGATCTCGTTCACTAAGAAGCTGACACCTGGCATCAATGTTGCGGGTGGTGATGGGTTTCCGACAAAGGTTTTCTTTAACGGTGAAGAGTGTGCGCTTCCGAGGGTTCTTCCGACTAGCGGTTCGTTCAGGGTGGTGTCTCGGGCGGTGGTTTCGGGTGTGGTCGCGTTCATCATCGTCGTGATGTTGATCTAGCATGAGTTGGTATGGGATTGATTTTTTTGTAGATTTGTTAATTTTTTGAACTGATTTAGTGTTGATTTTTGAACTATTTGTATAGGAATGTTGTAATATTGAATATGGTGGAGTTTTACAGAATTTAGTGTTTAAACCAGTTAGTTAGTTGCAGACATTCATTATGTTTTTGATAGAATATAGAACAAGAACATAATAATCAAATACTCAGTTTGAACACAAAAAAATTAGAAGGTGTTGAGGTGGTTTTGTAACACAACCTAAAATGCAAGTAGTTAACATAAATTTAGCAACTTATTGTTATTAAAATCAAGAAAATACTTAGTGGTTGGTATTGGGGTGTTTACGAGCCCGAGTGTTAAATAAAGCTAGTTTAGTTATCGAGTCTTGTATGAGAATCTCGTTTTGGCTTGTCAAGCCTTGTGTGCTTTCAAGTTTTATCTTATCTTGGACTTCTATGTATTAATTTCACATTGCACAGTCGAGTTTTGGCTCGTTTAAGGTTTATCTAAATATAAAAAAACAATAATAAACGAGTCGAGCCAAGCTGAAGTTGAGATTGAAAAAACATCTCACGAGTCAAGCTCGAGTTCTCGTATATCAAAACAATCTTAGCTGGAGCCTAGTCGTGCTTTAACTCAGCTCGACTCACATACACCTCTAGTCAAACAGGCAAATAAATAATATGTTCTTTTTAACCAGGCAGTGATTGACAATCTTATTTAAACAAATTGTGTTGCTCATATATAATTTAAATAGGGTTGGTTTAGGCAAATAGATGTGACTTAAAGTATTATATTTACTAAATTAATGTGGTTTCAAATTTCAATTCATTGCATCTTTTATCACGTTTCATTGTACTTTTTTAATTTCAATTTTAACCAACTCATCATACTTCTTTCCTTATATTATTTTTAAAACTTTTTCAATCATATTAGTAACTTAACATAAATCAAAGCAAATAGTGAAACATCACTCACAAAACTAATATTCAACTTGAACTTTGCACAAGCCACATGATGGTTGATAAATATCATATATAACATAAAATGATTAGTTTAAGTAAAAGAATATATAAACCGAAAAGTTTAAATTAAAAAGACAATAAAAAGTGAACGGTTGAGTCAATAAAATTGGATTGTTTTCAGAAAAAGAAACATGATTTGTTGTTGAAAATACTAGTTTGATAAATCAATGGCTTATATGATGAATGTTTATTAGAATCGGGGGCAAGAATTCACATATATCTATTTGGATACCCAGACAAAATTTTCGAATATCCGAATTTGAACACCCCTAGAGATGGCAATAACCAACGTTCAAGTAATCCAGATGTCTAATATTTAACGATTTTAATATAATACTAGATCAGGCTTGTTAAGCATATGCATTTCGGTTCTTAGTTCATTTTCGGCTGAATTTTGGTTCGATCAAGTCCAAGAAAGACGAAATATGAAATATTTTAATATAAAGGCATCACATTCAGTCTTGGTTCAACCTGAGACTAACCTAACCCTTATAGGTCAAGACCGAGCAACCCTAACTCAATATTTGTTAATGTTCGCTTTTTTATCTTCAATAAAACTCAATTTTGTTATGATTTCAACTAGACACGCTGTAACATCCCGGATTTTTCGTATTTGAAATTTGAATTCGTATTTGTTTACCCGGCTTGGGAATGTAATTCGAATCTTTATTATTTATAAAAGCTTAAATTTATTAGCATTTAGCTTGGTTAAACTTAATTTATATTCTTCTAACTTTCAAATTTGTCAAGCAACTCCTAAAATAACTTAAAACGGCTAAAAAACGTATTTATAAAAGTACATGAACTATTTTAGCCAATAATCAAAGTTGGGAAACCTCCTCACCACGCCGCGTCACGCGTGGAGAGAGTCCCATGTAGGCCACGTGACGTGGGCTACTATTAGTATCAGTTTGTGTTTTCGTTTGACTCTCTTATTCGCTTTCAATGCTAAATCGTGCATATTTTGTGTGACATTCCCCATTTTCGGGTCAATTTGTATTTGTTTTTATTGTGAAAACCGACCTGTTTTATATCCGGAACCTTTCAATAATATAGAAATGATGAATTTTATGTTACATATTTGTTTTATGCTTGTTGGATCTCAAAAATATCTTTTACAACCCTTAAAATGCCCCTAAAACTCTCAAAACGAACTTCAGGGCTAAAACTGCCAAAGTTGAAAAATCATATTTTTCCCTCCGCGACCTTAGTGCCTTGCTGAGGTCAAGGGCAGAGACCTTAGCGCCGCGCTAAGAGGCTTTGCAGCAGCAATAATGTTTTTTTGTTGTTGTTTTGTGTTTGTTTGACTCATTTTCTCCACCCATTTGCATGCAAACATTTGAATTAAACCCCATGCATGACCCATTCAACTTACCTTATAAATACAAGCCTATTCCCTTCATTTTTCCCTGCTCATTTCATCAAATCTCTCTCTTAATCTAAGATTTCTAAAGTTCTTATTCAAGTTTTTGGCAGTTTGACTTTCCAAAGTCAAGCTGCGTTTAATATTACATTCTAACTAACTTCCTAGTAATTAAAGCTTGTTGTTGCAACATATATATAATATATACCCATTGTTTTATTCGGCTTTCACTTCTCCGGTCACGGTCGGTTGAGGTGATACGCTACAAGGTAAAACTACACGGAGGACTCATTATAGTCCTTGATTATACTATATTTCCTTCAATGCTTACTACTCTAGTTTAATTATAAGTAGTTTAGTTTCTAATTCATCTTAAATGAGTTCCATGGTATTGGGTATGTGGTCACTAGCCTCGGTTTTATCCCGAGTTGAGAACCGAACCGAAACTGAAATCTTGTTTACAAGTTTTGTTTAAATAGTTAAATAAACATGTTATATGTAAGATTTGAATATTATAACTTCAAAAATCATTTTTATAGTTCTATGGTATTTGGGTATGTGGTAACCATCCTCGATCTTATTCCGAGTCAAGGACCGAACCAAAACCGAACTAAACCGAGTTCACTCGCTTAAGACACACATGTGTGTTTTGGGCCACCGAAACTCCTATTCTTCTTTGAAATTATATTTTAAACTAATTTTAATTATTTTCTCAACATACTTGGCATATCGGAATCCAACTTGATCTTATAACAAGTTTGGACTGGTAAAACCAAATACTCGCTTAACGAACGTTAAGGTTCTTCACAATAGAACTATATACTTGGTTAAGTCTTTTTGAATTTTATTGAATTATCTCATAACAGTTATCACTTTGGAAAGTTGACTTGAGTTTGGTTAATTATCAAGACTCGAACCGACAAATCCGAACACTCGTTTAACACCTCGTTTTGGTATTTATATAATAAAGGGTCTTGCAATAGTGCATTATAACACACATAATTACTTAACATAGGTTGAGTAATATTAATAAATAAAATACCTAGACCCGGTTTAGGGTAAACTTATTTTTCAAGAAACATTTATTTAATTTCTCAAATATTTACATTTTTAAACTCTAAACTTTATTTATCTACTTTACTTGTCATATATTTTACTTTAAACCCTTTCAAGACTACATACTAACTCAAGACCCGTTTAATCTATGTCTTGTTCGTTAAACCGATCTCCGGTTATTCACGAATCAATCTTTCAAGTTACTTAGTTAATGTGAGTACTTTTTCATCACCCGTGTTCCATCTTACATTTTGGGTGTGGCATTGCATACTTATTCATATTCAAATGATTTGTACTTGTGTCTCAAACCACAAACTCTTTAGTATATGTTTACTTAAATAAATGCTCGATTTGGTGTTATATGCTTTACATGATTAGATGCTATATGTTTATTGCTTTAGGCGGGTTGGCCTCTATGAAACTATTAAGTATGATCATACGCTCCCCTAACTACTTTAGCTTAATTGCTAGTAGCATAGGGCAACTATTATCCGGGTATATTTGGTTGTTACCATACAGAAATGTGTCTCAAACTATTTACTGTTTGCATATCTAAATTGTTGCTATTATTTATTGTTTCATATACGAGTTGTGGATTTCATCTATTATATACTTATTGTTCGAAACCATGAAAATTACTCACCAACATTCGTGTTGAAAATTTTATTTTATGCAATGTTGCAGGTTTATTACTTGGTTGATTTGGAGACGTGAAGAACTATTATCTTGTGACCGCTTAGGTTATTAGACATAAATGAACAATTTATTTGTTTGACTATTTATTCGGTTATTTGTATGAACAATGTTGTGTTATTTATGATATTATGAATTTAAATGAGTTGTTTAAATATTGTCACTTAATAGTGCCGTAGTGCAATGGGCAATCGGTCGTGCCCCGACGTTTCCGTCGCTTTTGGTCGGGGTGTGACATTTTGACCTAACTAACGAAACTTAAGCCCCAAGATAAGTCCTATAATGTTATAACAGGTCCAAACTCATTTTCTTGTTGATCAAACAAAAATATCTAGGTTAATTGACTTGATTTTGTCATAATAAGCTCATTCGATTTCCTTAAACGAACCATTTCCTAATAAACGATTTTAGAGTATAACAATTAATCATAATACATCCTTAATCCTTAATATCTACTGTATCTCAGCCATCATACCTGTAAATCAAGAAATCCCTTTCTTCTATTGTCGGTTCCTTCAAAATTTTCAAGAACTTTAAGCTTTAGTTTGACTTTGGTGTTCAAGACTCCTTTCACCTTGATTATCTCCTAGTTCTAATCATTGTTTGGGTAAGCTATCTTTTGTGTTTTTGAGTGTTTTCTATCACTTCATAAAATCCCTCAATCAATTTCAGTGATTGAGGGAGTTTTGATGGTCAATTTATAATAGTCAGATCTTTTGACTATTCGATTTCTCCATCTTCTGGTCAAAACTAGCTTTCGGCCATAACACTTTTTTATTCACCGTGAAAATTTGAGTGTACTGTTCAGAACCCAACTCCCGAATCAAAGTTCGGATTATGAACAGTACCAGCTCTCTTAAATATTAAAAACCTCATATCATGATTTCTAGATATCCGTTTGACGCGATTCTAGCGGCTAAATGTTCTCTTTTATTAATATTATCTACTGTAGTTTTAGAAATTATTGGTTGAGTTTGGATCAACAACTATTTTATTAATACTTTATTATCCCTCGATCTCTTTAATTGCTAAGATGAGTTAATCACTACCCCTTTTTCCATCTTTCGCTTTGGGGGCTATATGCGTACGAAAACTCATTTATTTACATCAAATCTCAATTTAAATCGCAAATCATGTATTGCTTATTGTGTTGTATGCAAATTGATTATTATGTGCAATGTGTGTTAATTGTTTATTTTATCGCATTCGGAGAGGTTCATCACAATTTATCTTATTAAGTATGATCATACGCTGTCTTAGCAGCCAAAGCCCGATTAGCATGAAAATGGTCAAACGACATCTACTTGTTACATCAATTGTATTAACGCATATTGTTTGTTTTTTTATTAGTATATATCAAATTGGTAGTTATCTCAATCAACATATTGTTGACAAACTATATTATTTTTACGCATATTGTAGGTGCTATATTGGATGATTGATAGATGAAGACATTTTGTTATCGAATTTTAGGTTATTAAATAAAAGAGATCATTTTATTGTTTTGTTTATAATTTTGTAAGTAATGTTAGATATTGTCATCAGTTATCGTATAATAGTTTCTTGTGAGATGTGAACTAACAATTCGCCCCCGACATTCCGTCATAAGTTGGGGTGTGAAACGCACCCTAATAATATATCAAGAGAAATATTCCTAACAATTTGATGTTAATTTTTTTTCTCTAAGCACTCAACAAAATTATTGAAAAGACATTGATTATGGTATATTAGTCATAGTACTATGGCATATTAGACATAGTTGGTCATTTCTAATATGGTGTAGTGGTAAGAAGCTTGATTTTTTAATGGAGACCCAAGTCTATACCTCACTGACAACACTTTGGAGGGGGAATGGGTGGCTTAATGAAGAAGACTGCGATCTTTGTGATCTCTGTTCGATCATGAGGGCGTCCGGGTTTTATTGGTGCCTTCGAGCGGGTGGGTTTTCTCCGTAACTGCAGATAACTTGGAGGCACTTAAGGGCTCCGTACGGCTGGGTTAGGCTAGTTGGCGGTGGCCTTTTGCCATTGGGTCACCTCGTACGTAATATCTAGACAATTATTTGTTTGTTGGTCAATTATAAAAAAAAAGACATAGTTGGTTTGCTACAAATGTACAAGAGACAAAGTAGAACTTGGTGAATTCACTTTCAAGTAGTCATGGTGTTTGTTATTGTCGTCTTAGGATATTACCCCAAAAAAAATAATCTTAACAATTGTAATTTGTTATTTATACTAGAATAAGTGCCCGCGCGTTGCCGCGGCTTCACATAAATTATTACCTCGTATTGATTTATAGTGTTTGATGTGGTGTGTAATGGGTTATCAGTGTGAGCGGCACTTGCTATAGCAAAACTTATGTTTTATGTTAATTATGATACAAAAGTATAATATTTGTATTATAACATTATCATAAAAAAAACAAAATTACGTATTTTAAGTTAACGAACATGATTGAAAATGATCTATTAGAAGCCCCGCTTTTATTAGAATTAGGCACCACATTTTGAAAAATGATCACTTTACATAAGAAAGAGAAAAAGGGTACCTTAATGTTTGTTCACCAAATAAACATTAAACGAGTTAAATCAAAACATAGAATAATCATGACCGTTTGTAATGAGTGAATATAGTTTTCTTTATTTTCTTTTCTTTCTTTCTTACTTTCTTTTTTTCTAACAAAATTTAGATAAAGAGAATGAAGAAAAATAGTAACGTTTCTTCTAATTTTTAAAATTAGTCACATTTTCAAGCATGGTCTCGTAGAAAGCCAATGGATGTCACACCCCAACCTACGGCGGAAATGCCGAGACGTGAGCTGATTGCTCGCAACTCTCAAGGCAATATCATACAATATTAAAGGTGATAATATCTATCAAGTTTATTTAAATAATCATATACATCAAAGTAACCAAAGTACACAAGTTAAAATTTAATCAAATAAAACAAAATCCAAAATTCTAATTCCTGTATCTTCTTCTCTAGCATGCAACCCTAATTTGTTTTTTTCAAAATAAGCTTGAGAATCACATCACACGAAAACCTACATATGCGTTAAAAAATACAATAGCTTTTTTCAACGCTAGGTTGAGTAAGTAAATCACCTGTTTTTCATGATTATATAATAATAGTAATAATATAAAAGGCAATCTGTGTCAAGTGAGATAAGCAATTTAACCAATGAGCAAGTAAATAATGATGTCGGTAAGCACGATGTCAGATGAACTGAACGATGGCTAACACAACCGACGTATGATCATACTAGACTGAGAATATTGTCACACCCCAACCTATGGCAGAAATGCTTGGGTGTGAACTGATTGCCCACAACTCTCAAGGTACCATTATGCAATTTTATAAGTTTCAATATCTATAAAATAAATTTCAACTGAAACAAATATTTATAAAATATCCAAACCAATAAAAGTGCATCAAAAATCAAAATTTATAAATAATATTTTCACGTTAATTTTTCTTCTAGCATTAATCCTTAAGTGATCTTGTACTTCAGTTACTTCCCATCAAACAATAACTTGCATATGCGTTGAAAATAAAGTAGTTTTGTCAACACAAGGTTGAGTGAGCAACACACTAGTTTATACGTACATATAGTATATATAAAAATAATTAATGCAACAAGTCATATGAGAATAATAAATTAACCAAATGAGCAAGTATAACTGAGATATCGAGAAGCACCAAGGCTATAACGACTGACGTATGATCATACTACTTTGAGATTATGTTGGACCTCTGTAAGGCCCCGTTACCGGTGCCTCACATTTGACGTTGGATTTACTCATAAACACATTTCTAAATGTCAGAGTTAATTAAAACTTTCACGAAATAATAATCATAGTCAACCATTCATTACAAATATTCATAACTTGTCTTTTTAAAACATAATTAAAAAATAGTATCAAAACAACATGACAAATCTTCAGATGCCAGTCTCTTCCAGTTCCTGCCATCTGTGTTCCACATACCAGTTGTCTCAGTCGATTAGCCTGCGTGCATACTAAAAGTCAGCTACGCTGAGTGAGTTCTAGTTAATCACACGACATACGATACATTCACATACTTACATATGCACCCGGAGGTACATACCTTCATATTTACTTACATACTTACATACACACGTACTTTCATTCTTTCTTTCATACTTACATACATACTTTCATTCATACATATACGTTTTAAAGAGCATTTCGCCCTATAACATTCGCCGACATTATTAGGGTCGGTTCCCTACATTCGCCGACATTATTAGGGTTGGTTCCCTATTCATAACTATAACTTTTGTACGTTCATACATCACTCATACATCGTATATATATATATCAATCATCTCTTTAAACTATCCTTTAACAATACATGCAATATCCGAAGATCGTTCATGTACCATCAACATAACATACACACATCATCCATACTTCATATATATATATATATATATATATCAATCATATCTTTAACTACCCATTGGCAGTACACGCAATATCCGAAGATCGTTCACGCACCGTCAAACATTCATCATACATGGATCATACAAGGCATACACTTACCACTTAAGGTAAGTGTATTAACTATCACATCGAGTATGTACACAGCCCCGAAAACATAATAAGGAAGTGGGGCTAGAAACTCACCTGAACTCGGTTACGTTCACCGTTTATGGTTATTCCTTTCTTGAGCTGTGCACGACTAACTGTATAACAATTACACGTATCAATTTAACTATCACTACCCATGTCGTGTTTCTAGTTTAATTATTACCCCCAACGAACGGGGGGTCCGGGGGCAGCGCCCCTGGCAACAGGGTTCTAGGGGCGGCAGCCCCTAGCGGGGGTCCAAGGGGCAGAGCCCCTGGCTAGGGTTAAGCTCTCAATCCTTTAAGGTATCTTCGATAAATTAATAAAGGTTAGGGGCTATTTTGTAATTATATCATTCGTTCTCTAAGTCCAGGGACTGTTCTGTCAGTTATCAAACTTCTAGTTCGTTACTTGGTTCTTAACGAATTGGGTTCATAACAAATGATCCATTCGTTACTTTATAACGAATTGACTATTATAACGAACTGGTCAACGTAACGTAACAAATTGGACCTTATAACGAACTGGTCCTTTGACGAATTGAACTTCTTAGCGAATAACCCCTCGGTAACGAATTGAACCTTCTAGTTCGTTATCTCCTTCTAACGAATGGTCATAAGGAATTGGGGTTAATTCGTTATCCTTTCCTTAACGAATTTGGACACGAACTAGGGCTAGTTCGTTAAGCTTTCGTTAACGAATCGCGTGACGAATTACCTCTAGTTCGTTAACTCTCCGTTAACGAACTAGGGTTAGGTCAGAGAATTTCATAAACATTCTCTGACATTCTAACCCCGTACCCGCCGCCTTTCCGGCGCTGTCGTCGCCGGAAAACCGCAGGTTCGCCGGAAAAACGTGTTTTTGCACCATTTTCACCGTTTTTCGTCCCGTTCGATCCAGATCTGAGCTAGGGTGACCCCTAAGGTCACATTATGCTCGGTTTATACCCTATTCCACCCGGATTTCGTGACTTTAACGGTTTAAAAGTGTCGGTTCGTCGCTTCGCAACTAGATCTAACGGGTTTGAGCTCATACTATAACACACTATCATTACCTTGGATCGAGATCGGTTCTCCTTTTTGGTTCGGCTAGAGAAAAGAGAGAAACTAGAGAGAGAGAGCTTAAGTATGTGTTTTGGGTGGTGTATGGAATATGTGTAAATGAATGAATTAGTTAGTAATTTAGGTTTATATATATTATGGATCATGGGCTTAAGCCCATGGTCTTTCCTTCTTAATCCAAGTCCATAACCTATATCCATTTAACCTAACACTAGCCCGACTCATAATAACTCATGTTTTTATTTTATTAACCGAAACAAGAAAACAGGATGTTACAAGTGTTCCCTCCTTAAAGAGGTTTCGTCTCCGAAACCTAACTATTACTAAAACAAATCTGGATAAAACTTGCGCATCTCTTCCTCGGCTTCCCATGTAGCGTCTGATCCTTTGCGATGCTTCCATATCACTTTCACTAAGGGTATAACCTTGTGACGGAGTTGCTTTTCCTTGCGATCAACTATCTCGATTGGTTGCTCAATGTAGTTCAACTGTTCATCAACTTCGATGTCCATTAATGGCACGTGCGACGTGTCATCAGCCAGACATTTTCTCAGATGAGAAACATGGAAGGTTGAGTGAATTCCTTCTAATTCTTCGGGTAAATCTAGCTTGTTAGCCACCTCATCCACATGATCCATAATCTTAAACGGTCCAATGTACCTCTGACTCAACTTCCCTCTCTTTCTAAAACTGATAATCCCCTTCCAAGGCAAGACCTTGAGCATCACATTGTCACCAACGTTAAACTCAATCGGTCATCACCGCTTATCAGCATACGACTTCTGTCTGTCTTGAGCCTCTTTCATTCTTGCTTTGATCTGATCGAACTTTGAAGAGGTTTCTTGAACAACTTCTAAACTTCCCATCTCTTTCTGACCAACCTCTCCCCAACATACCGGGGTTCTACATCGTCTAACGTAAAGCATCTCAAACGGTGGCATACCAATACTTGAATGGTAGCTGTTGTTATATGAGAACTCTACCAGATGCAGATGATCATCCCAACTTCCTCCAAAGTCTAAGACATATGCACGTAGCATATCCTCAAGGGTTTGGATCGTCCTTTCAGACTGTCCATCTGTTTGAGGATGATACGCCGTACTGATGTTTAATCTCGTTCCCATAGCTTCATGGAACTTCTTCCAGAATCTCGAAGTGAATCGAGTATCTCTATCAGACACGATCGATAACGGTACTCCATGCAGTTCACGTGAAGAAAATAAGCACACAAACAAGTAAGATATAAGTTGTTAACACATATGACAATAGTTGCAATTTTGTGTATACGTATATATGAGAAATACAATTTACGCATATGTCCACAAAACGTAGAAAACAAGTAAAATAGGGGAATGTGGAACTCACCTCAAATAGACGAGCAAGGGAAATAGATAACAATAAGAGTGATGATTTGCGAAAATCACATGTTGACGATAAAGCCTATAAAGGAAAATAGAATACGGATACGCTATGTTAATGAACTAGATTGATTAAGAAAGTTCGACAATTAAGTTAATAATATATCCCTTTTTAATTATAATTAATATAATTATATTAAAAGATATTATATGTAAAATTATTAGTTTGATAAATTATATATAAAGTATCTTAAAATACTTAATATAATATATTACTATGAAAATATTTCGTATATGAGTAACACACATCTTTTAAAATTACTTAATTTCGTAAGATATATAAGTATAAAAATTTGCCTTTAAAATTTATATATTAAATCCTAACTATTAATTTACGTGGTATCATATAAACTTATACATATATATAGTTTTAACCAAAGTTTGAAAACGTGACAAGTTAAAGTGTCGGCTTTTAACAAAATATAAACTGATTATGATTTTATAGTATTTATAATATTAATTTATTTGATTATTTATATTAATACATAGGTTCTAAATGAATAAATATCAATAAAATAACAAAGAACGCCGGCCGGGGGTTTCGAACCTGCGCCCCCCCAGCGGTCTAAACCAACAACACAACCACCCTAGCCAATCGAGCTAGGGTGTTAGTGGTTAAAGCACATAACGGAAAATCTATATACAATACCAGAAGCGAACCAAAAAACTATGAACCCTAGATTGCTTAATCGATCAAACCAGTTGTTGATTACTAAATCATTCATAGGGTTTTTGGAACTTGGATCACAGACGACTAAAAACGACACATCAATTACCTTAAACCATTATAGATTTATGGTGATTGAAGACTACACAGACGCGACAACACGATGAAGAATAGATACCTTGCGGAACTTAATAATCAAATTAGACTTAGGGCATTTGTTAGCGACGTCCAGAGGCTTTAGTAGGAGGGTTTTATTGAATTAGATTTATCGATATAATGTGTATTGATTAACAAGTCAAGTCTGATCGTTGATAATAGTAATACGTATCATAGGTGATCTAATTTCCTAATCAAACGAGTCGATGAAGCCGAATAAGGTAAGAGGATCACAACACACAAATCAAATTCCAAGTTAAGGCTGATAATTGAGGTGCAAGATTGATAAAAGGGTTGCAGATTGTTAAATGGATACGGGTAGTTGGATCAGATAATAATAATAATAATAATAAATAAATAAATATATAATAATTTAATTTAAGCCCCCTGGAGATTGAAGGTGGAAACATAAATAGGTTAAAGTTTGATTTTGGGTAGTTTTTGCCAAATTAAGAGAGTTTAAAAATAAATAATGCACAAGTAATTTAAAATAACATTAAAATAATAAATTTACTCGACACGCGATAAAATCCCCCGAGCATCTAAATGGGTCGGATATTTAGTAGAAACATTTAATTTGAAAAGTCCGAGTTGTTTCAAATATGTTGGACCTCTCCGACATGAATTTAAGTAAAGCATATAATTATATAAAACGTTAGGTATAAATTGTTAAACACACAAGACAAACAACTGCAAGTTGAGTATAAAATAATAGGTAAATAGATAAAGTACGCATACGTCCCAAAAAGATTTAAAATAAGTAAAAAGGGGAGTGATTACTCACCTTAATAAATAAGCAATAGGTAATGGTTCGATAAGAAAGATAAAGGTAGATCAAGCTCTTCGTGAAAAACACCGACGAGAAATCTTAAGTAACAAATATTTAAAGAAATAGATACGAATAGAATATGGAGCTAAAACTAGATAGAGAATTTGGTGATGATCGGGTGTTTTTATACAAAATTAAATATTGTATTAATTTATTATCAATTTTTGTTATCACTTTTATTATCAAGGGTTTAAAGAAAATAACATATTTTAATTATATAAAATTATAATTATAAGTAGAATACGTAATTAAATATATTTATAATTTCTGATAAATTTGGTGATGATCGGGTGTTTTTATACAAAATTAAATATTGTATTAATTTATTATCAATTTTTGTTATCACTTTTATTTATCAAGGGTTTAAAGAAAATAACATATTTTAATTATATAAAATTATAATTATAAGTAGAATACGTAATTAAATATATTTATAATTTCTGATAAATTATATAAAGAGATTTGTAATAAATAATTACTTTAAACTAAAAAAAAATACATTTAATATATTCATATAAATTTATATTTGTCAAAATATTTATTGAGGAATATATATATATATATATATATATATATATATATATATATATATATATGGTTGATATCATTTAAGAATTCTAAAAAAGTTAAAAACTCCTAGGAACTCTTAACAACCAAACATTTTTTTTAATATTTTTTCATATATTAACATTATTTAAGAGTCGTTTTATCATATTTTATATAAAAAAAGTTTTATTACATATATTAATCACAAGTTTACATATGTGTAAAAGTTTTGTACTAAGAAATTTACATATGTGTAAAGAAAACATAGATGTGTATAAAAACTAATTTCATAATTGTAATCGTAAATATAGATATAAAAATAATAAAACTACACTCAAATAACGCTAACATACAAAAAAGTTTATAAAAAACGTTTGTTTTCAAGGGTTCCTTCAAGTTCTTAAATAATTTATGAGCTCTGTAATGATACTCATCCCATATATATATATATATATATATATATATATACAATTATAATTATAAATACATATATAATCCTATGAAAATACCGAAAACGCCAACTAAACGATGTTGGTTTAATAACATAAAGTTTTATCTATCATTTATAACAATAATAATTAATTATTTTTTTTAACAAAACCAAACCTTTTTTTAAAAATCTTTATTAATTTTAATAACTAATATATATAATTTTACCAAGATTCAAAATACGTAATTAATTTAAATGTCGGTTTTTATAGAAAATAATATAGTTATAATTTTTGTATATATAGTTTAAATATCTCATTAAATTAATATAAATGATTTAAAGAAATAATAAAAAAAATAACAAAAACCCGGTGCCGGGGGTGGCTCGAACCCGTGCCCCTAGCCTCTGCAAGCTTTAATACACCCTCTGGCCAACTGGGCTAGAGGGTTAGTTGTTTAATAAACTGAAAAGAATATTATCCTCTCAAACCCAACAACCTATATGAACCCTAGAAATCATGATCGATCAATCCGTTAATTGAGGATTCAGTTAATGTTAGGGTTAATGTTCTATGATTATAAACAAACACAAATCACTAAACGATTACCTCAAATCATTGTAAACGACGGGTTAATTTGAGAAACGGGGCCGGCTAGAACTCAATTAAAAACACAGATCAAACAGAAGCGATTACCAGGTTGATTATAGGGCTTTAGCAGGCGCTAGTATAAGGATGGTGTCTGCAGGATTAATTTAATTATGGTGGTCGTTACGTATATTTTAATGAACGGGTTTAGACGGCAAGGTTATATAAGAAAAACGTATCGTATAGGTTTATGTTTCCTAATTCCTCCTGTCGGTGAGATCAAAATAACTTAAGGTATGATTTGTACATATCAATTTCCAAGATTATGACGAAATTTGGGGTGCAAGGTATAAAACGGGTATACGAGTTTGCTATATGGGTCGGGTGGATGGGTTTGGTAATGGGTTAATGGGTTGGGAATATATTATATTTACAGATTTTGCAAAAAGGTCCTTGAATTATGGAGGGGGACACAAAAGAAGGTAAAACTTTAGATTAGGTTTAAAAGTGTTTATTTTTTAAACTAAATTTATATTCAATAAATAAATATAATAAGCAATTAAAATAAGTTAATAATTACTCAATAAACGCACTATGTTTTGTTGATAAAATTTCCCTAACATAAAACGGGTCGGGTAACGGATATAATATATATTAAAAAATTCCGAGTTATTACAATGGAACTTGGTTGACCATCCTTGTCTACATTCTCAAAATACCAATTCGCAATTAATCATGATTATAAATCCAAATAAAAACATAAATATAAATATACCTCATCTCTAAATATGCACATGAACCGAATGAAATGAATTACCCATTGAGGCGGTTAGTTGGGGCATGAGTGGCGTTATCAGGAGTCCTTTTTGTGGTAGCTCTCCAGCAAAAAAGACACTAAACCATCTAGGAAATAAGTTCAGTTCAACCTTAAGAACCAAAAAAAAAAGATGAAAGCAAAATTTTTAAGAACATGAGAAACCTACCCATTTAGGATTTGTGTTCATTGTACATTTTGTTGAGTAGGTCAATCAACAATTTTTATCACTTCAAGTTCCTGATAGTAACAAAAAAATGACATGTACCCTTTATAGTTCCTGCTTGCTGCAAACTACACCATCTTGCATTAAGTCTCCAAACTGTAATGAATAAAACTTTAAACTTCATAAACTACATTCCCCATTTTGAATTACTTCCTATGATCAGTGATCCAAAGACTTATCACCATGTTACTGGAAAAAATAGGACATGTTAATTTATATTTCCACAAGTAATAAACAAATATGTATCTTGAAGATACGGGTCACTCAGGTCAAGTGTTACTCTTTAATTGTTTAAATACTATTTCTCTTAATCAAATGGCTTTTGAAGTTTAAGAGATAATTTTCTGGCATGACACAAACCTAAAATGAAACTTGTGGGTTTAGAATTAGTATAAACAAGTTTGGGTCTATTTAGCGTTTAGCCCTTGAGCATGTTCAGCTAAATGGGTAGTGCTCGAGTTAACCGGATACGTTTGCAGGTTGGCTCAATTAACTTGTTTTGCCTTCATGTGATGTAATGGGTCATGTTCGTGTCAATCCACGAATAAATTTGTTGTTTTCATAAGCGTCACACGATTTTCACGTTCCTGTCGTGGTTGGCTTCACTTATAACTTTCGGTTTCAACCTGCCAACTCATGAACGATATCCATTTAGCAAACCTAGTTTTAACCACCCTCTTTCCATTTGAAATATGTCCGTTTTAAAATAACATTTTTTTCTCATTTAACTTGTTATGATCCATTAATAAACAAATGGTTCACACAACCATTAAATTATTTTAACTACAAATCTTAACATAAACATCTATTTAACAAATGTTAACAAACCTGAATCTGTTTTCGTTTACAATACTCCGATCATCAAAATTCTTGAATAATATTCACACTTAAAAACCTGAAATATGAAGCAAAATCATAGCTGACCTACCAAGAAGTTATTGTGAAGTTGTCTCAAAAAGAAAACAAAATGAATTACATATTTAACAAGATAACTAGTGAACACGCCCCGTTTAGCACCAATATTTGTGATGATTTTTCTAATCCGTTTAAGCAGTTTAACCTGTCAACCCATTCAAAGTTATAACAAAAGAAGTTATATAAATATATTTTATAAGTTAAAGTATCCAACCCGAAGTGTAAACATGTCTCATTTGTTCATACATGTTCATAAACATTTGCTTACCTTCGTTCATTTAAGATGCATATTTTTGTAGTCAAAATCACAAAATTCAACTCAAATTATTGTCAAGGCCAAACTATTATTAATGTTTGATCAGTCAAACAATTGAAATAATTCAACTTAAACGAACCCAATCTCAAGTTAAATTAAACAATAACAAATACGCAGACAACCTCTCCTAAAGCCGCCAATCCGCCATAGATAGAGCAGGCGGGTTAACAAATATAATTCTTTTAGCCTCCAATGCATCTGACAATTTTGGAATTTCGGACTCGGGACCTCAACCCAGCCAAACAACATCAAATTGTATTAAGTCAGCAATCTGAAATTAAATTATTAAATGTTAACAGTTAATATGTTGGTACCTAAACAAAAAAGTGTTTTATCAATAAAAATAAACCTACTTACCCATATAATGAATTGCACATTAGTGTATTTGTTATTGTTTGTACCACCAGGTACTTCAACCAACTGATCAACAATCTTTTATGATCTGCATTTATCATCATATCTTCCAGAGTAGCTATGGATATCAACAAGATTGTTTTTTCTGAACCAAACGTTTTGTAACTCCATGTTGCCAAACTTCTTATAAGCTTTGCTCGGCTTGGCTTGGCTCATTATTCAGTTTGAAACTAAATAACCTAAATACTGAATTGGACTGAAACTGATATAAGACGAATTGAATTCTTGTTCAATCTGTATTAAAAAGGTATCCAAATGACCAATTTGGGGCAGCGACGCAACTTGTTGCCCGCTTACCTGCCTCTCTATTGTAACTGGATCCTTTATTATAAATGTGAAGATATTCGTTTTGATTTACAAAAAAAAAAAAAAACTAAATCCCAATTATAACCGAATAACCCGTGTTAACTCGTTAACCCAAACACATATACTAATTTGTAATGACATAGTGTTTGGGCACATATAATATATGCTGAGGATAGGGTTTCCTTGAGACAATTCTGGATCAATTATTCTTGACAAACGTTACGGAGTTGAGCCAGTATCGAGGATCCTTAGTATTTGTTGTTACTAATGATTGTTTCTTTTGTGTTGGTTAATATTTGATAGGTATAACGGCTGGACGACCTGGTCTACCTATTTAATCGCTACTGGACTCATAATGCACGTGGTCAAAGAGATGGAAACGGCTAGTGGGAGAGTGGCATGATAATAGGAAATTTTGTTATTTGTTATTTTCGTTTATATTGAGCTTATGATCAATTAGGTCGACACTTCACGTTCATTAAACCACTCAGAATTCTCTCTAGCAGTACACATACACTTAGCAATCTTGTAATCATTGATCATAAGCTCCACAATTTGTAACCCGATTTTTTATTAATAAAGTGATGATAGACGATTTGTCATCACCCGGGGTTTTTGTGCCGGCGATCCGACCAAGATCAAGGGATTTTCCTCACAACAAATCATTGTGTTCATCTATATTTCGTTTTCATATTCACTACTAACATTCAAAGAACTAAACCTCACCTTACAAATTTGGTTGCATTATCCTTAGTTGATTTTTAACCAAAACAATTTGGCGCCCACCGTGGGACAAC
Source organism: Bidens hawaiensis (assembly GCF_021521415.1). Classification (NCBI taxonomy): domain Eukaryota; kingdom Viridiplantae; phylum Streptophyta; class Magnoliopsida; order Asterales; family Asteraceae; genus Bidens; species Bidens hawaiensis. The sequence continues at coordinate 735,467 of NW_027491619.1, read as the reverse complement.
TGGTGATATAATCCATATTATTTTCTATCAGTTTTCAACCTTTTCTACCCATACTACTATCAATGGCCTCTCTACAAATCTCTGCTTCAACCACCATGCCCATCTTCAGTTTATCTCTCATTAAGAGTTTCATTGCCAATGCCTCCTCCACTTGCAGGAACACCGAAGACCACCTTTGCTGGATACAAGACGCAGATCCCAGTCTTCCAGAGCTCAAAAACCACTACTACCACTTTGGTGATTAACTCTAACAATGATGTTTCTACTATGTTTTCGCAGGTTAAAGCATATATGGAGCAGAAGAATAGGGCTAACCAGAAGATCCTATGTGAGATAGAGGATCTCAAGAAGACTAAGAGGCCAGCGAAGGATCAGACTCCCCTGATGCCTAGGATGCTGGATTTCACTAATCCAGGATCCTTGGCTCAACTTGCTCAAGGATCATCAATCCTTCATCCGGGGTCCATGGGTCAACAAACTCAGGGCTCCTCAATTTTCCAGCAAGGATCATCTATCCTTCAACCGGGGTCAGCAAACTCAAGGATCCTCTTTCCTCCAGCAAGGATCATCCATCCATCAGTCATGATCCTCTGGGTTGCATCATCAAGGATCCTTCAACTTCCAGCCTCAAGGATCCTTCTTCTAGAATCAAGGATCCTCGAGACTTCGGAATAAAAGGTCCTCAGAGGTCCATGAAGGAGACATCATCCCCATGCTGACAATTGCCTCTAGTGGACCAACTGCCGTAGCAGATACTTCTTGTCTCAGCTACTCTTCTAGGATGCCTACACGCAATTAACAAAGAGGTAACACATATAATCCCTTAGATACTAATCGTGGTTTCTTGCAGGATACAAATTTCAATCAGGCTAAGGCTAAGGAACTGCAGAAGCTTAAGGGTATGATATCCAGCGTACCAGGAGTGGTCCGACCAATTCCTGAAATACCGAAAAGGAACCACAAGCTATCCAGATTTGCTCCACTAATATGTGACGCTGAAATCCCAAAACGGTTTCAGACCCGCAACATGAAGGTGTATGATGGAACAACCGATTCAAAAGAACATGTGGCTCAGTATAGGGAGAGGATGGAGATTAACCCCATTACTGAAAGACTCAAAGAGGCTTGGCTATGCAAGGGCTTCGGATCTACATTGACAGGATCTGCACTTAAATGGCTGCTAAGTCTTCAACCCTACTCTGTTACTTCTTTTTCGCATTTAGTTAACTTGTTCAACAGCCAGTTTTCTAGTAGTAGGAAATTTGAAAAGTTAACTAGTGATTTATATAGAGTTGTCCAACCTTATGATGAATCCCTAAGGGATTTTGTTACAAGGTTTGGCAGGGAGGCCCTAGATATCCCTAATATTGATATGGCTACGGCTGTTGAAGCATTCAAGAAGGGGCTACATAGGGGCTCCCCATTTTATGACGATCTTGTGATGACCCCATGCAAGACGTTATATGAAGTCAGAAACAGGGCACTCAGGTTTATAAGGCTAGAGGATGACAAGAAGATCCAAGAACGGTTAGGGGCTCCAACAAAACAAGAATCTCCTGACAAGAAACAAGGATCCTCATTCAGGAACAACTCGAAGCCTTATTCCAAATTCAACAATCAGAATGTCCGAGCAGTCGAAGAATGAGACGGTGATAATGAAGATTATCCAAGTATTTCTGAGTATTGCTTCTCTGTTGATACTCATGGTTTGATTTGTGCCATGAACGATCTTGGAGAGAAAGCAAGGTGGCCTCGGAAAAATGAGAAAACAACATCCTTAAAAGACAAATCCAAATGGTGTGCGTTCCATGAAGATTTTGGCCATCAGACTGATGATTGTATTGGTTTAAGGAGGGAAATTGGGTACCTCCTAAGCAAGGGCCATTTCACGATCTCTTGGGAAGAAAAAAGTCTAGGATCCAGGATCCTGAAGATGTCCCACAGAAAGCAACTCTACCCCCACCAGATGCACAAGTCATCAATTTCATCTCCGGTGGCTTGGATATATGTGGAACTTCCTTCTCCTCGGCCAAGAGGCAAGCTAAGGAAACAAAGTTGGAGAACGGGGAGAGACCTGTCATATCCACTACCTTAACGACAGATAAGAGAATATTCTTTCATGAAGAGGATAAAATAAGCATCCAAGATCCTCATCACGACGGTTTGATAATAACTCTGTTTATTGCTAATCCTTATGTGCGCATGATCCTAGTTAGCGAAGGAAGTTCGGTCAACATCATTCAATATGATGTGCTCCAGAAGATGAATATCCCAGATTCAGAAATCGTTCTCCGATCATCCGTGGTCGTTGGTTTCAGTAGCGAGAACTGAAAACAATGGGGGACATCAAGCTTCCTATATACATTGAGGGAGTAAACTCTTACCTAAAATTTTGTGTTATTGATAATTTGTCTTGTTGCATTGTTATTCTTGGCAGGTCATGGCTACATGGAATGAGGGCTGTAGCATCTACTTATCACCAGTGTATCAAACTACCAACTCATTGGGGGGGGGGGGGTAGTGAGAATATACGGCGACCAAGTGGAAGCTAAAAACTATTACTCCTCATCCATGAAGCAAACAGTTAAGCAAACGGTAGCATAGCAACTACAATAACATCCTAGGAACGTGTTGGAGGCTCGAGAACAAGACGTGAAAGAAGTATCCTTGGACCTTGAGGATCCAGACGCAAAAGTTTTACTAGGATCCAGTATCCCTACTAAAATTGAAGAGAATATAATATCCTTCCTCAAGCAACGAAAATCTACATTTGCCTTCAAGCACTCCTACATGTGTAGGGCCCCATTGCTGGTGCCTCACTTTGGACGTTGGATTTACTCATAAACATAGTTCTAAACATCAGACTTAATTAAAATTTTACGCGGAATATAAAAACTTCAAACCAATATATTACATAATCATCAATTCTTGTCTTAACAAGCATTCAAATTGTTTAAACATAAAACATAGTCTTTTAAATAACATAACATTTCCTTGAGATGCCAGTATCTTCAATTCCATACCATGTGTTTCCCTTCAAGTGAGCTGCCTCATTCTACTCACCTGCATGCATACTAAAAGTCAGCTACGCTGAGTGAGTTCTAATTAATCATACAACATACAATTAGTTCACATACTTGCACACATGCCCGAAGGTGTGTACACCATTCATATTTAGCCTGTTCACATTACTTTCTTACATACTTTCATACATTCATTCTTCATACTTTCTTTACTTGTATAACTATCCATATTACTTAAAGAGCCTTCCGCCCTATTACCTCACAGATATTATAAAGGTCTGGTCTCCAACATCACAGATATTATTAGGGTCTGGTCCCTATCCTCACAGATATGATTAGGGGCTGGTCCCTATACTCACATATATTATTAGGGCCTGGTCCCTTTGTTCTGTGCAACCATACCATACCTTTCTTTACATACTTTCCTTAACAATACGTGCAATATCCGAAGATCGTTCACGTACTATCAATCACTCGTACGTAATATAACATACATGCATCATTCATACATCATATATAACAATCATATCTTTAAACTACCACCTGACGGTACATGCAATATCCGAAGATTGTTCACGCACCGTCAAGCATTCATTCATACATGAGTCACACAAGGCATACACTTACCACTTAAGGTAAGTGTATTAACTATCACATAGAGTATGCACACGGCCCCGAAAACATAACAAGGAAGTGGGGCTAGAAACTCACCTGAACTCGGTTACGTCCACCGTTTATGGTTATTCCTTTCTTGAGCTGTGCATGCCTAACTGTATAACAATTACACGTATCAATTTAACTATCATTACCCATATCTTGTTTCTAGTTTAATTATTACCCTTAACGAACAGGGGGTCCGGGGGCAGCGCCCCTGGCAGCAGGGTTCTAGGTGCGGCAGCCCCTAGAAGGGTCCAAGGGGCAGAGCCCCTGGCTGGGGTCGAGCTGTCTTAACACCTTTTCCATGAGGATTTTAAGTTATTATTTAATTTGCCAACTTAAGTTCGAGGGCTTCTTTATAATTAAATCATTCTTTCTAAGTCCAGGGACCATTCTGTAGTTCTTTCAAACTTCCAATTCGTCCCAGTCCCTTAACGAATGGGGTTCATAGCGAATGAACCCATTTGTTACTTCATAACGAACTGACTGTTATAACGAACTGGACCTTATAACGAACTGGTCATCATCATAACGAATAGGACCTTAACGAATTAGTTATCATCATAACGAATTGGACCTTAATGAACTAGTCTCATCATAACGAATTGGACTTAACGAACTGTGGCTAGTTCGTCATTCTTTCATTAACGAATCAATTCAAGAATTAAGGCTAGTTCGTTAAACCTCTATTAACGAATTATGGTTAGGTCATAAACATTCTCTGACATTTCGTTAACCTCATACCTCGTACCCGCCGCCTTTCCGGCGCTGTCACCGCCGGAAAACCGGGCAGTGGCCGGAAAAGCGTATATTTGCGCCGTTTCGTCCCATTTGATCCATATCCGAGCAAGGGTGATCCCTAGGCTCATCTTTTGATCGGCTTATACCCGATTCCACCTGTATCTCGTGACTTTAACGGTTTAAGGGTGTAGGCTCATTGTTTTGCGACTAAATCTAACGGGTTTGAGTTTATACAATATCATACTATCATTACCTTGGATCGGTGCTCGGTTTACCCTTGGGTTTGGCTAGAGAGAAAAAGAGAAACTAGAGAGATCTTAAGTGTGTGTTTTGGGTGGTGTATGGAATATGTGAAATGAATGAATTTGTTAGGTCAAGAGTTTGACCAAAATGAGGAGATTTGACCTAAATGAAGAATATGGAAGATTGGAATCTTCTCAACCTCCTCAGAATCTGCTAAGTATTGAATCCGAGCACACCTTGGGATCCGAGCAAGCTTTTACTTAGCCGTGTATGAGATTTTGCCTCCCGGGCAAGGTTTACTTCAATTAGTCTTCTTAAGTGGATATCCGGGTAAGGTATACTAATTTAGTGCATTCCCGAGTAAGGATCACTGATTTGGTATCTCCGAGCAAGGTTCACTTTGTCAAGCAGGTTTGTTCTTCAAGACCAAGTATTTTACTCTTCCGAGTAAGGTTTGGTTAACCAAGTCCATGAAGCCAAGTGATTGGAAGACCGGGTTAGGTATTCTTTAATAATTATGGTCCGAGCAAGCTTGATGTATAAATAGAATATATCTCTAAGTAACATCGGGCAAGGTTCAACTCAAGCAAAGAACTGTACTACCGAGTACACTTTGCTAATAAGTTATATTATAACAAAGAGTTGAAATGGACCATCGAAGAACAAGGTTGCTCGTAAGGAGTTGTCGGGCAAAGTCTGGCAAAGTCAAGAAGACTGAAGTCTACTCGGTGAATATTTTACTTGGTAAAATATTCTTTAAGTAAAGTCCACCCGGAAACTGATCCCGAGCACACTTCTATGTTACCAAGTTATGAAGGATGGCCGAGCATACTCGGAAAGACAAGATTGATGCAAAGCCTACCGGAAGACTTGTTTTACACTTAGTTTATTTTGAATATGTAATTTGAATATGTATTATCGGATAGGGTTTCTAGAAGGAATGACAGCTGTCCTAGGTTGGCAGGCCTATAAATAGAATATTTAGGGTACGCCGCCAGAGGGGAGGCAGAACACACAATACGGATAAGACAGACTCATTTATTGAGAGAATATTGTGTGACGGCTGTCTTAGGATTCCTAGAAAACCCTAAATCGATTATCCTTTTGTATGATTAACATTATATAAATGGAAATCTTTTGAGTGAATCTTGAGTGTGCCTTCTACCTGTGATTATTCATTTCAACCGTATGTTTGTTATTGATTCCGCCTTTAACAAACGGATATCTTTCTAAATATAGTAACCCGTCATTAACTCTCTTGTAAACACGATTAATCTGTGTGAGTTATGACATGAATGATTAAGATCAAGGTGAAATCCAAGGGACCGACAAGTGGTATCAGAGCTGATTACTGCTATTTTTAGAAAGATTGTTGCTGATTGAAGATTTGAAGAAGAATGACGTAAGCAGACCACTGTTCGATTGATTTGTGACGTCAGCAGCCCTGTTTTCCATTTTTCTTCTAGATCTACAATCTACCGGTGTTTTCTCTTCCTTATTTCAATTAAAGTTCTAATCTTTATATCTAAATCTTGTTCTAATCACATCAGACACATCAGATCTAAGCATTGTGTTTTCAGATCTGATTATTTTGAAATTTTTTAAGGAAACTGATTTTTAATTTCTCAAAATGTCTGGATATGAGGAACAAGAGGTGTCTACTAACAAGATACCAAGGTTGTATGGACAGGAAAACTTTATCAAATGGAAGGTACTTTTTGAAGCAGCCGTATGCTAAAATGATATTGACATGTGGAAATCCATCAAGAATGGTCCACAAACTGCTGTTGAAGAATGTGAAAATGCTACTGCAACTGCTGCTGTAAGAGAAAAAATGAGAAAGGTGGATGACAAAGCCTTAGCTATGATAAAGCTAGGTTTGTCTTGGGAGATTCTGACCAAGGTGGCTCATCACACAACAGCCAAGCAAATTTATGATGCCATCCTTGAAATGTATGAAGGGAATACTGAACTAAAGAACATAAAGAAGCAAAGATTGAAGCAACAGTTGGAAAGGTTCAAGTATAGAGATGGAGAAAGGTTGAAATCAATACTAGAATGGTTTCTAAGTATTGTGAATGAATTAAGAACAACTGATTATGTAATGACTGACTTTGATTTGAATACAAAGTTACTCAACTCAATGCCAAAAGAATGGTATACTGCTTGCAAATTCATCCTTCAGAAGCAAAATTTCAATGAATTGAAATTGGATGATGTAGTATGCTTTCTTCAGGCTGCTGAACTTGAAATGATTGAGAATGAGATGATTAAGGAAGATAGACCATGTTTCAATGTTTCAAATGCATTGATTGCACCCATGGGAAATCTGTCTACCAAGAACCAATAACAAAGTCCCATTATTGAAGAACTAGCTGAACATAATGCTGTCACTCCAAAATCTTTCATTGGAGGTAGCACAAGTAATCAAGGAAATCAGCAGAGGTTCAATGTGCAACTGATTGATGATTCTGATTCTGCCTCTATGTCAAATGGAAATGTTCCTAACACTGGAACAGGACATAGTCAAAGCAATGAAACTCAAGCCTTGTTGTCTATGTTTACTGAGTCATATAATGCATTTGTTGCAAAAAACCTAATTCACACAACTGTGGTACAAGATGATTTGGAACAAATAGATGCAGATGTTTTGGAAGACATGGATTTGAAGTGGCAAGCTGCCATGTTGGGATTGAGAAGTAAAAGGCTGTATAACAAAACTGGTAGGTCTTTGGTTTCTGGTCCTAATGACAGGATTGGTTTTGACAAGTCAAAAGCAATATGCTACAATTGTCAGCAACCTGGTCATTTTGCAAGAGAATGCAATCAACCAAGAAACTTTCAAATGAATCAATTCCAGAATCAACAACCAAGAGGTCAGCATAATTACCAACAAAATCAGCCAAGATTCAACAACAACAGCAATCAAATGAACAACTTCAATAACAACAACTACAACCCAAACTTCAACAACTTTCAACCTCAAATGAATAATCAACAACAAAGTATGCAACAGAATCAAGGTTTTCAAATGAATAACAATCAAAACCTTCAAGCAACTCAAAATGTTCCAAACAACATTGTTCCAGCAAATCAAAATCAGATCAAAAATCAAGGAAATGTGGCAGTGACTACACAACATGAAGGAAATTTTGATTGAAGCAATCATGAAGAGGACATTGCAGATGATATCAGGAAAGCAAATGTGGCATTCATGGCCATAATTGAGAAAGAAAAGGGATCATCATCTCAGGTACACTCTGCTCCTACAGTTTATTTAAATGAACTTATCATTGAATTGAAAACAAAAGTAGGCAAGCTGGAAAGTGAGTGTTTTAGAACAAAGTATCATAAATGAGTATGAGGCAAGTGAGATGATCAGTGATGAAAAGATTAAAAGCCTTGAAGATGATTGAATGATCATTTACAGAACTCAAACCAGATACATCACTGAGATTGATGGATTAAAGAAGATGTTAGTTGAAGAAAAGGTGCACAACACAGGACTAAAGGTTGAAACTGAATTTCTGAAGAATTTAGTCTCAACTGGCAACATATGTGGTATACTGAATCAGGTGAAAGAACAAGACAAATACAAAACAGTTTCACCTCCATTCAACAACAATTTTATGCCAAAAGTTGACAAAGAGAAAAGAGATGCATACTTGCAACAATTCAAAGATGTCTTTCAAGACAGGGAAGAAGTTGTTGATTTGTACAAAAAGGTAGAAGTGAAAGAAGAAGGAGAATTTGTGATTAAGAAAGAAGTAAAAGAGGATAAGTCAATTGGAGTTCAAGTCTCTGAGGATGACTTTGATTCAGTTGAATTGGATCAAGATGATTTGAGTGTTCAAATTACTGAAAAGGAAATCAAAGCAGCTGAAAGAGGAAGAAAATATAAGAAACCTGAATCTGTTGATAAACTTCCAAAGTATCCACCAGTCCCACCAAAATTGAAGAAACAGAATGACAAAATGAAAAGAGAACATGTTTCATTTGATATTTGTGAAAATAGGAAGATAAACTACAATGCAGTCAGACCTCCAAGCAAGGCTGTATTGAGAAGGATAAAACAGAACAACAAGAAGAAAAAGGTGAATGAAAAGCTTGATACAAAAAAATTTTATCCCAGTTTATCCAATCTTTTCTAGTCATGAGGTGCTTGATGTTGGAGAAGTGAAAACTATGGAAGAATATGAGAAAAGACTGACAAGGGTTAGAGAAAGCAGTGATGAAGAATCTATGATTAAGAAGAAAATTGTCTTTGTCAAACGCAAAGTTGAAAGACAGGACATCAAGATTGAGGAATTTGTTCCTTTTTCAATTGATTTTGATGGTTTAAAGAATCTGAAGACTCTAGGAGTCAAGACACCTAAGCCAAGTGAGAGATACAAGAAACCAAAAGAACATGAAGTCTTCAAGGGCAAGGTTTGGTGCAAAAGGTGTGATGAATATGGTCACCACACAGATTCATGTAATGAAAGATCCAAATTCAAACCATTTCATGTACAAGATGGAACAAAGTATGGTTAAGACTTTGTCCAGTACAAACAGAAGTATGATGAATATCTGGGAAAAGGAAAGGTGTGTGGTAATGAAACCATGAACAAAGAGAAGAAGAAATCTGAAAAGGAGACAAGAGTTAAGAAGAAAGTGACTGAACTAAAAAGAAGAAGCAAATCTCCTAAAAGGCATGAGAATTTGACCAAAAAGAACTATCAGTCTGTGAGAATCAAGCAAGATACTCAATCAGTCAAATCTGATGGTTCTCAAGGATCATCAAGCAGTGAGAAGACAAGAAGAAAAGATGCACATTCTAGAATTAAACCAACAGAACTCACTGGTGATGAGAAGTTTCTACTAAGACATGGATATGAACCACATGGTTGGAAACCTAAGACTGAGAGTAAGGTTGAACAAATTGCTGATGTAAGAGACTACTCTGAGATGAAGGACTATGTGATAAAGGAGTATGTCACTGACTCAGCTGAATACCAGTGTCCAACTTCACTTGTCAAAACTCCAAGAGAGTGTAATTATGAAACTGATCATTCAGACAACTTAGAATTGGCTCATGAAGATCCTAAACCAACAACACTTACTTCCTAAGCTGTGACTAAAACTGAATCTGATGAGCTGCAAGTTGATAAGACTTGCACTTCATCACATAACTAATCAAATTTTCTCTGTATGTGCAGGAACAGTCCACTCCTCTTAATGACATATGGTATATGGATAGTGGTTGTTCTAGGCACATGATTTGTGACAAGAGATCTCTTGTCAACTAGAAGAGAAGTATGAAGGTCCAGTAGCTTTTGGGAGTGATGAGAATGGTGGAAAGATTGTTGGAAAAGGAATCTTAACAAATGGGAAAGTCTCATTTGACAATGTATTTCATGTTGAAGGTCTTCAGTACAATCTGCTGAGCATATCACAAATGTGTGATAAGGGGTACAAAGTCAGCTTTGATGATTCACACTGTTTCATTTTAAAACCTGAGTTTGTAATTCCACCTGAAATGATTATGATGATGGTACCGAGAAATGGAAACTTGTATGAGTTGAATATGAAAGAAGCCATTTCAAGAGGAGGTGCATGTTTTGTTTCCAAAGCCACTGAAAATGAATCTAAATTGTGGCATAGGAAACTGTGTCATGTAAACATGAAGAACATGAATAGACTGGTCAAAGGTGATCATGTGATTGGATTACCTACAAGAGAATTCAAGTTAGATGATCATTGTGACTCATGTCAAAAGGGAAAACAACACAAGTCTACTCATAAGACAAAGCTCATCAATTCAATTGATCAACAACTTATGTTACTTCACATGGATCATTTTGGTCCTGTGAGTGTGCCAAGTATTGGAAAGAAAAGATATTGTCTGGTGATCATTGATGACTATTCAAGATATACTTGGGCTTATTTCCTAAGTACCAAAGATGAGGCTGCTGAGTTGATTAAAGGTTGTGTCACAATGATTGAGAACAAGCTGAATAACAATGTCAAGATGATGAGAAGTGACAATGGTACAGAGTTCAAGAATGGAGTTATGGAAGAATTTTGCACACAGAAAGGGATATTTCAACAATTTTCAGCTCCTAGAACTCCTGAACAAAATGGAGTGGCAGAAAGAAGAAACAGAACTTTGATAGAAGCTGCCAGAACCATGTTGGCAGATGCAAATTTGCCTGTTACTTTTTGGGCTGAAGCAATCAATACAGCATGTTACGTTCAAAACAGGGTGCTTGTAAACAAAAGGCATAACAAGACTCCATATGAAATTTTCAATAATAGAAAGCCTTGCATCAAGTTTTTCAAGCCCTTTGGTTGCAAATGTTTTCTTTTGAACACTAGAGATTATTTGAACAAGTTTCAAACTAAGTCACTAGATTTTTTCTTTGTTGGATATTCTACTCACTCAAAGGCATACATAGTATATGTGAAAGATCACATGAGTGTGATAGAGTCATCTGACATCATTTTTAATGAGAACCAGTTCAACACAGTCAGTGGTGCAGAATGGCTGTTTGATCATGAGAAGTTAATTAAGTCATTCAAGATTTATTCTGAAGACTTTGATGATTCATTCTACAAGACCAATGTACTTGAAGAGAATAAGAAGAAAGAATTGGACTTGGAAGAATTGTGGAAAAAGGTTGCTAGAAAAGAAAAGGAATACACTTTTGTGAACAGCTCCTCAAGCAAGGTCTTTGAACAGGATCAGACTGTAAACAATCAAGACAGTCCTAATGTACAGAATGATCAAGTTCATAATGAGAGTGATACAAGCAACCAATCAAATGAAGAAGCTGTCACCACAGAAAGATTTCAAGACTTATTTCAAAATTTGAATCTGGGAAACAATGATGCATCTACTTTAGGACAAAACAATGAGGAAGCACCAGAGTTTTATGATGCAGAAGCTGATTTGATCATTGAAGAACCTGAACTCAATGAAACAAATCTTGACACAAATTTGTCTACAAATATGATAATACAAACTCCTACTGTTGAAAAGAATCATCCTGCTGAAAATATCATTGGTGACTTGCATGAAGGAGTTACAAGGAGTCATTCTAAGATTGCAAACATCTGTCTGTACTCTTGCTTTCTATCTCAAATAGAACCAAAGAACATTGCTCAAGCTTTAAAAGACAATAGTTGGGTAGAGGCAATGCAAGAGGAATTGGCACAGTTTAGAGATCTACATGTGTGGGATCTTGTAGACAAGCTAGACTTGTAGCACTGGGATGTCTTCAAGAAGAAGGGATAGACTTTGAGGAAGTGTTTGCACCAGTTGCAAGACTGGAAGCCATAAGAATCTTCCTTGCATATGCTGCCTCAAAGAACATTAGAGTATTCCAGCTTGATGTTAAATCTGCATTCCTAAATGGAAAGATTGATGAAGAGGTGTATGTAGCTCAGCCACCAGGTTTTGAGGATCCCATGTATCCAAACAGGGTGTATAAGTTAAACAAAGCCCTTTATGGACTGCATCAGGCTCCTAGAGCATAGTATGATGAGCTATCAACTCATCTACTTGAAAATGGTTTCACAAGGGGAGCCATTGACAAAACACTCTTCTACAAAAGAAAGGGGTCAGATTTTTTGCTTTTACAAGTCTATGTTGATGACATCATCTTTGGATCTACAAATGAAATTATGTGTTTGGAGTTTGAAGAGGTGATGAAATCCAAGTATAGCATGAGTTCCATGGGTGAAATGAACTTCTTTCTGGGACTGCAAGTTCTACAAAAGGCTGAAGGGATCTTCATTCACCAAACTAAATATGTGCAGGACATTTTGAACAAGTTCAACTGTCATGAGTACAAGACTGCTTCAACTCCAATGGACACCAAAGAAAAGATGATTGCTGATGAAAAGGGGGAGTCAGTAGATGAACATGAATACAGAGCCAAGATTGGATCTCTGATGTATCTGACTGCAACAAGACCAGATATCATGTTTGCTGTGTGTGTATGTGCAATGTTCCAGTCAAATCCAAAAGTCTCCCACATGAGTGCTGTGAAAAGAATATTCAGATATTTGAAGGGAAGACCAGACTTAGGAATTTGGTATCCTAAGAATCAAGCCTTTGATATGCTTGCTTATACAGACAGTGATTATGATGGGTGTAACATGAGCAGAAAGTCAACATCAGGGGATGCCAGTTTTTGGGTGAAAGGCTAGTGTCATGGCAATGCAAAAAACAGACTACAATATCAATCTCCACTGCAGAAGCTGAATATGTTGCTGCATCTGCCTGCTGTGCACAAGTTCTCTGGATTCAAAATTAGATGCTGGATTATAGTTTGAATTTTCTAAACACCCCTACTCTGATTGATAATACTGCTGCATATTTTACTGTTAAGAATCCTGTGCAACATTCTAAGACTAAGCACATTGAAATCAGACATCACTTCATCAGAGATTGCAGTGAAAAAGGTCTGATTGAAATGCAAAGAGTTGATACAAGTGATAACTTGGCTGACATATTCACCAAACCACTTGACAGAACCAGGTTCAACTTTCTTTTGAAAGCCCTAGGGATGATCAACTCTGATGAAATCTGATTAAGGATGTGTGCTTGGTTGTGTACCTCTATGTGCTAACTGAAAAGTTTAGAAGAGGTCACACATGTTGAATGTTTCTGTTAAAATATGTTGCTGAGTATGTTATTGAGTATGTTAAATGCTGTGTGTTTCAACTGAATGTTGATTGAATATGTTTCAACTGAATGTTGACTGAATATGTTTTGAATATGTCACAAGCTTGAAGTTAACTGATAGGTACTTAAATAAATATCTGTGCAATTTGTTTGAAATTGATGTTAATTTTTGACTTTCAAGTTAACTGATCTGATGTTATGATAAGTAGTTTGATCTGTTTGGGTGAAATTAAATGCTTGTCTGATGTCATGAGTAATCACATGTTTATGGTTACTTGAATATGTTCTTTATCTGATCTTCTGATATTGTTAAGATAGGATAGACATTGAATGTTAGTACAGTCTGTTTTTCTTGATGATGTTAAGAATGATTAAGATTTGATTGTGTGATGCAACTGTTTATGTCAAAATGTGTTTTATGTCAAAATTAAGTGATTCAATGAATTTTATAATGAATTTTGCATAAATACTTTATTTTGGTCAAAACATGAGCAAGTTGATTAATGGTGTTGAGATATGATAAGATTATTCAGTTCAAGCTTTTAAGAAGCTTAAAAGAAGGATTTTTATAAAGAAGTCTCAAGTAGTTGTTTTTGCTGAAAACTATGTCATTTGCCCAGTTGGAAGGACATGCACTTCTGTATGTTTGGTCTTTAAATCTCTATAGATTCAAAGGATAGCCATTGACCTGAAAACTGAATGCATTTGGGGCAATTATGACTTGTTTCTTACTCCTTCACTTAAAACTATGTCAATAGCTCTGATTTTGAAAGGACATATATTCACATGTATGTTTGGTCCTGTTGACCACTTTTGGTCAAACAAGATAGCCATTAACCTGAAAATGAAGAGATATTGGGGTGATTGAATATTAAACTGTAATTATTGGGAAATGATAGTACATTGACTTCTTAGCTGATCATATGGAATTAATAGGCTAAAAAGACCTTAGTATAGTCATTAACATGTATGGTTGTTTTCCCATGATGATATAAAATCTAAGGTGATATAAACATAATGAATATGCTAATCTTTATGTGGAGATGCATAGTTATTTTGCATGTCTCAAGATAAATCTCTCCGAATGATAGGCAGAAAAGTGATTACCCAGTCATACACGAGCCTGTTGTTATTTGGTCAACCAAAAATGAAACATCTTTAAATATAACAAGGAACATGCTTTAAGAAAATTTGAGAAAATATCAAAAACAAGGGGAAGAATGAATAAATCAACCAAAAGTTGATAAGTGTTTTAAATATTTTATCAAACAAGAGGGTTATAACTAGAACTACAAAGATGTTGGCAAAAACTGTCTCATCTTGAATAAAAGGCATGTTTCTAACTGTAAGTTCAATGTTCAACCTCTAGATATGTTTGAATCTAAAAAAATACAAAAATACAATAAGTTCTGTCATACAAAAATATTTTTGACCAAATACAGGAGGTTGGAGTCAAATTGGGGTGATCTGGGGAAAGCCAAATAAGCTTTGAGAGGAGATATGAGGCATCATTGCACAGTGTTGACCATTAATGCATTATGCTTTAAATGAACCTAAATCATATTGCCAAAGAGATGAAATTCATGCTAAGTTTATACCTGCTGTTAACCTATCTATGTTGTCATAATAATGCTGAGAGTGAAGTATTGAGATAGCTACTTAGTCAATATGATCCCACACTTGAGGTCTTTTCAGTAAAAGGAAGAAACTGTTTTGAAGAGAATTATAACTGAAATTTGATCTCTAAATGCACCATTTGCTCTTAAACTATGATTTTTAATGAAAATTATATTGACAAGTTGTTTAAGTCAAAAAGTGTTGCATTTTGCCTAAAAAAAGGTTGAATATGTAAGTTCGAGTAAGGTTTGATGCTTTATAACCTTCACGAGCACAAACTGTTTGAATATGTATTTCGGGTAAGGTTTAATGAACTACAACCTTTCCGAGTACAAAACAGTTGATTATGTGTGTATATGTATTTTCGGGTAAGGTTTGATAATTTTCAACCTTTCCGAGTAAGCTTAGTCATTTTTGACTTGATTATGTGTGAATATGTTGTTTCGGGTAAGGTTTGATAATTTTCAAACTTTTCGAGTAAGCTTAGTCATTTTTGACTTGATTATGTGTGAATATGTTGTTTCGGGTAAGGTTTGATAATTTTCAACCTTTCCGAGTAAGCTTAGTCATTTTTGACTTTATTATGTGTGAATATGTTGTTTCGGGTAAGGTTTGATAATTTTCAACCTTTCCGAGTAAGCTTAGTCATTTTTGACTTGATTATGTGTGAATATGTTGTTTCGGGTAAGGTTTGATAATTTTCAAACTTTCCGAGTAAGCTTAGTCATTTTTGACTTGATTATGTGTGAATATGTTGTTTCGGGTAAGGTTTGATAATTTTCAAACTTTACGAGTAAGCTTAGTCATTTTTGACTAACTTTATGATTTTCGGTCATGCTTTGAAGTGTTTACACTTTCTAGGTAGAGTACACTTTTGTACTCATTTCCCGAGCAAGCCTGAAGTCTTGAGATGATTATGTGTTGTTATAGCTAGCTTTTAACAAGAAATTCTTTTTTCGGGCAAGCTATGCATCTTATATGCTGATTGTGATTTCAAGCAAAATTTGTGAACTTAAGTTAGTACACCGAGTAAGCTTTGTAATTTGTGTGAATATGTTGTTAGGAAAGGCTTGTTAATCTTTCCGGGCACGCTTAGATGTTACTGTTTAAGTTTGTCATTTTTTCGGGTATGGTTTGATATAGTGAAATCCCTCGGGAAAGGGCATACCTGATTATTGAATGTGTTTAACAGAGGATTTTCAGGCAAGCTCTATGAAATTTTAGACTATATCACACTTAAATGTTTATGTGTTTAATTTCATTTCGAGCATGCTCTGTGATATGTATGTGTATGATTTCTTTGAAATTACAAGTGTTTTCGGGCAAACTTTATTTTCCGAGCAC
This sequence comes from Bidens hawaiensis, assembly GCF_021521415.1. Taxonomy (NCBI): domain Eukaryota; kingdom Viridiplantae; phylum Streptophyta; class Magnoliopsida; order Asterales; family Asteraceae; genus Bidens; species Bidens hawaiensis. The sequence goes on along the minus strand of NW_027491619.1, from coordinate 719,171 downwards.
ACTTTATATTTCGGGTTCACTTGTGTTCCTTCAATATACTTGGTAATTTCAAAAAGTTAACTTTCCGAGTACACTGTCTGCTAGAATTTCTTTCCGAGCACACTTTGTATTATATGGAAGTTATTCGGGTATACTTTGAATAAGATTGTTGTTCGGCCATACTTTACATCAGAAAGATTGCTCGAGCACACTATGTTTTCAAGCATAATTGAATGAATGTGTTACTTGATTGAATATGTTAGATAGTATGATAAAATTGATTATGATTCTTTTTAGGGTTTGTGCTAGATGAGTTTTAATTTGAAATTGAGAAATCTATGTGGGAATCTTAATTGATTCTTAGTAAGGATGTTTATTTGATGATTATACTTGATTATTTACCTTGTGATTAATTTCTCAAGAAATCTAGTATTTCGGGTAAGCTTTCTTCATCATGTCTTAACTTTAAATTAATTTACTTGATCGAGCAAGGTTTATAAATAGACAAATTCGGGCAAACTTCGTACATCCGAAAAAGAAAATTTTTTTAAAGTAAAGTTTGACCGAGTAAGGTTTGTAAGTGGAAGTATACCAAGTAGACTTTGGATATATTAATCTTTCGAGTAAGGTCTTATGATCTTAAATGAAATTAAAAGTTTTAATATATCAAGTGGATAATGTTACTGGTTGACAGCTAATAATTCACAAAAGGACAAAAAACATTTAAAACCCACTATCAAAAGGTATATATGAGGGAGTTAGGCAAATTTTTCAACATTATTTCCCTCTCTCTCTCCTTCCACTGCAAAAGACTTACACTCAAAGAAACCTATCCGACTTCCTAAATTCTAAGTCGATCCTAACCCTAACTTTTATCAGCCCTCTAATTCCGACTCGGTAAGCATTAATAATGTGTTTTCCGATCACGATTAGACTATAATGGGCTTTGATTGTGTATTTGATTACTAATACTCTGTTTATGTGTATAGGTTATAAATTTGTCAAAAAACAGTTTCTTGAAGATTTCTCCCTATCTTCTTCATTCTTATATACACTGAAATTATCTAAAGTATTGAACTTTATAACTAATTTCACTTTGAATATGTTTGTTTATGTATTTCAGATATGGCAGACAACGAGCCGAAGTATGTTTTTGAGCCAAAGCACAATATGTGCGCATTACTACAAGTGACACCATAAAATGAACCAGTGGCTCGAATGATCTCGTAGATGGCACGGTCAAACATCAACTTTGCACTCACTGAAAGCCCTCTAATTTACAGAAATCACTCCTTGGATTTCTGGAGATCTGCAGAGATTGTTGAAGATGTGAATGGAAAAAGAATAGAGGCAACCGTGGCCATATAGGAGATTCAGATCACAGAGAGAATGATCAGAAGGTGTCTAAGACTGAATGATGATGATCACAATCACATAAACTTCAATACAGCACACTTATTGAAAATTTTTGAAGAAACAATGGGTATCAAGGAAATGTCCATGAAGGACAGTTTCAGAAGGGTATGTTTCCAATGCTGTACAGGTTTTTAATACATCATATTATTCATTGATTTGCGCCAAGGAAGGGATCATGGACTCTGATGAGTCATGATTTAGCAAATGCCACAGTTGGGATAATCTTTGATCTGCCCTTTAACTTTTCCAAGATGATTTTTGAGGGATTAGTAGGGAATCTAAAGAAACCGGAAAGAAAGAGATTTTTACAATATCCAAGATTCCTGCAGATCATATTCAATAGAGAACTACAAGATTTACCAACAGTTGGAGACACACATCAGTTGCAAGACTCTGATGCTTACAAAAGAATCAAGAAATATGGTGTCTCCAATACCTTTAATTCAAATGTTCCTTTTGAAATTTTACCTTGGTTATTAAACCATGATTTGGCTATAATGCATGTGCCTGAGCTGAGCTCAGAGGAGGAAGCAGGGGGTGATGATGAGAGTGATGAAGGTGATTCTGATGATAATGATGTTGATAGAGATGAAGGTGGAGATGGTTCAGAAATGGAGATAATGGCACCTGAACAGGGGGATCACAGAGAAGATCTTGAACAACCAATTCCAACACCACCACACTCACCACCACCAACCCCACCACATCAAACACCACCTCAAACCCTTACCCTAGACCAACCTGAAACTTCCACACATCAATCACCACCACCACCACAGACACCACCAACTCATAGCCTAAACCAATCAGAACCAATCATTTCTAGCCCACCTCAAACACTATCCTTAAGCCTACCTGATACATTTACATATCAAACACAATCACCACTACCTACCACAAACCAACCTGAATTTGAACCATTTCCTACATCAGGACCTACTAGTCCACATGTTGATACATTCCAAAGAAATCTTGAGTTGATGTTGGAAAATGATGAGTTGAGAAGACAGGTTAAGGAGGTTATGGATGAGAATGTTGTGTTGAGAAGAAGGGATGAGGAGGTAACAAATGAAAATGTGATGTTGTTGAGAAGGTTAACTGTGGCTGAAATGAAAATTCAAACCCTGGTGCAGGAGGTTGAGAAGACCTCAGCTGCCCCAAAACAGGGGGAGAATATGGATGATGCTGATGTGAGTATGACTGATGTTGTAAGTATTGATAATGTTGATGGTTTGAAGATGATCATGAGTGTTTATAATGATAGTGATGAGAATGAAGGGGAAATGAGTTGAGAAGAAACCAATAATGCTGAAAATGAAAAGTCAATTGATGAAGAGGTTGTGCTTACAGAAGAATTAACTGAGATTGTAGATGAGGAAATGAGTGTTGAGAATGCTGATATGAATGCTGCTACTGAGGAACTGGTAAACACTGAGCCTGAAGATGATCAAGAAGTTAGTTCCAAGAGGGTAGAGCATGACTCAGAACTGGAAGCACTAAATGATGAAATTGATAATTTCCCTCCAATAAGTCCTTCTGAAACTGAAGAAGAATTAAAGAAGAGGATGGATAAGGGAAAGGGTATATTGACAGAAGAAGGGCCTCTTAAGGCATATCCTGAAAAGGATGTTTTATTCAGAGATGATGCTGCTGCTGCTGCCTTAGAAGAACAAGAAAGAATTATCAAAGAGTCAATGGAAAGGGAGAAAATTGCCCAATCCTTAACTCATGAAGAATTGGCAGAGCAGGAGATCTTGATCAATGAGCCAATGTAGCAAAAGAAATACTAGAAGATGTGGCTGATCAAGAGGTTATAGAAGAACTAATTAAGTTGAGCAGAGTTGAGGAAGTAGACAACTCTTTGGGCATGGTAGTCGGCATGTTTCAAAACCAAAGTCAAACATCTGAAACTGCTGAACCAACCAATTTGAACACTGGTATGATTCCTGAAGAGGAAATTGGTGAGTCAATTGCCTCTATGGCTGCCAAGAAATGGGCTGAACAGGTGAAAGAGGATATGAGGAAGAACCCTACTGACAACTGGTCAGAAAGGGTAAAAGTACCTGAAACTCAAGAACCAAGATTTGCCAAGATGTATCAGAGAAGAAAAAGAGCAGCTGAACAAACTGAACAAGAAAAGACTGCTAAGAGGGGCAAGTGGAATGAGAAAAATGAGTATTATGTAGAGACACCTGATGATGAAGCAAGTCCTATCAGGGAAACACCTTTGCAAAGTCTAAGACCTGATGGATATAGGCATGGTGTCCCTGATGTGCCAACTAAGTATGAACCAGATCATCCGGCCTCTGATGAACCAAGAATAGATGCCATGAATGATCTATCTGAGGAGGAGGATGGATCTGAGGAGTCTGATGATGAAGATAATGATAATTCTGATAAGGATAAAGGGAGAGTTGGTACAAGCACTAATGTTGTGTCCCCTCAAGTTGAAATGACTGATGTACACAGGGCAAACATTGAAATACATCTGGAAGAAGCCAAAGGGCTGATTGAGAAGAAGAACAAAGAGACAAAGAAGCACAAAGATTATCTGAGAAGACATGGTTACTCTGAGAAAGATTTGGCACATTTTCTCTGTTGACAAATTGCAAGATTTGTACATTAGTGAAAGAGAGAAAGTTGTAGAGAGGTGTGTTAAAGAAAATAAGGAACTTGAGCTGGAAGAATTGAAAAGGAAATTTAATGGAATGTGTGGATACTTGTTGGAAAAAGGCATGAAGCCTGAAACTGTTAAGAACTTGGATAAAAGGACAGTTGTGGATCAGTATAACAGAAGAAAAAGAAAAGAAAAATCTAAAAGGGTCCAAACTGAGAGCTCAATTCAAATTGAAGCACCTGATGAGCCACCAAAGAAGAAGAAAAGAATTCAGACTATAAGGGAAAAAGAAAAGGAACAAGTCAAACAAGTTGAAATCCCTATTTGTCAAGAAGAAGTGAAACCTGAACCAGAAAATGAACCATTTATGCCTTGGGAAAATGAGGAAATGTTAAACATCTTAAGAAACATAATGATAAATAAGAGAGGGATGACTGAAGAAGACTTTAATGTGTTAGAGAAAGAGGATTTGAAAACTCTTTTCTACCTTCAAAAGGATGAGTGGGAAAAGGCATTAAGAGAAGGAGAAAATCCACGATATTATGCTGATGGTAGGTTTGTACGTGCTGGATTGGCAAGAACTCCAGGAATGATAAAGATGTTAATAGAACTTGAAGCAGTTGGACAAGATATAGTTGAATTAGCCAACCTTCCTACTGAGATGGTGGAGGCTATTTATGTAAAGACATTCAACTTGGGACCTCAAAAGCCCAAGAAATCGATTCCTTTCAGACCTCCGTTTCATCAAAGATTTCCTAGAGGAAGAGGTCAAGGAGGAAGAGGTGAATCAAGCAGCTCAGTACAACACAGAACAAGACCACAATCTGATGTGGATCTACCAAGAGAGCTGTACTATGATTCGATCACTGATTCCCTCAAGGTGATTATAGAGAGCAGATTACTAAGAGAGATTGTGGTCAGAAGTGACTTCCGTGAGTTTAATGAAGAACAATTGAGAAGGATGGCCACACTCCATTTGTATGACTACAGAAACAGGGACAGATCTGCAGGTAGAAAAATGAATGATTTATCAAAGTACCTGCATGAAGAAGCTGATAAAGGATTCAAGTTTTTGAAAGAAAAGAGAAGTTGGAGAATGATTCAACTCCACAGATCAAAAAGGTCAGAGAAGTTAAAGAGAATGGACAGGGCTGAACTGAACTACCAAATAAGTGTCCAAGATCAGAATCCACTGTCCAACATGAATACGTGTATAAACTTGGGAAGAAGAATGAGAAGGGCAAACTATACAGTACAGAAGAACGGTGTCATTGCTAAGGTGGAATACAAAGAAGACACTGGTTATTATGTGCTGATGAACTATGATGGAAAAGTCTTGGCTATAATCAAAAAGGATGCAGATCTGACATGCTTACACAATGATAATCTAATAGATATAAGAGACTTGGTGATACCAGAAGGACACACTCACTACCAAGTGCTCAATATCTTCAGAGATAGAGCTACATCAGTAATACAGCTAAGAAGACAAGCAGCCTACAATGAAAGGAAAAGACAGAATAGATAGAATAGGCTTTGCTATGTAATGTCTTAGGACTACTTTTGAATATGTAATTTTGCTTATGTACTTTGAATATGTAATTTGACTTTGAATTTGATATGTATTTTGCTAAGTGTATGTAACCATAGAGTGTTTTGGGTCAGCTGAGGTGTTCCAATCTAGGGGGAGATTGTTGGGTCAAGAGTTTGACCCAAATGAGGAGATTTGATCTAAATGAAGAATATGGAAGATTGGAATCTTCTCAACCTCCTCAGAATCTGCTAAGTATTGAATCCAAGCACACCTTGGGATCCGATCAAGCTTTTACTTAGCCGGGTATGAGATTTTGCCTCCCGGGCAAGGTTTACTTCAATTAGTCTTCTTAAGTGGATATCCGGGCAAGGTATACTAATTTAGTGCATTCCCGAGTAAGGATCACTGATTTGGTATCTCCGAGCAAGGTTCACTTTGTCAAGCAGTTCTAGTTCTTCAAGACCAAGTATTTTACTCTTCCGAGTAAGGTTTGGTTAACCAAGTCCATGAAGCCAAGTGATTGGAAGACTGGGCAAGGTATTCTTTAATAATTATGGTCCGAGCAAGCTTGATGTATAAATGGAATATACCTCTAAGTAACATCGGGTAAGGTTCAACTCAAGCAAAGAACTGTACTACCGAGTACACTTTACTAATAAGTTATATTATAGCAAAGAGTTGAAATGGACCATCGAAGAACAAGGTTGCTCGTAAGGAGTTGTCGGGCAAAGTCTGGCAAAGTCAAGAAGACTGAAGTCTACTCGGTGAATATTTTACTTGGTAAAATATTTTTTAAGTAAAGTCTACCCGGAAACTAATCCCGAGCACACTTCTATGTTACCAAGTTATGAAGGATGGCCGAGCATACTCGGAAAGACAAGATTGATGCAAAGCCAACCCGAAGACTTGTTTTACACTTAGTTTATTTTGAATATGTAATTTGAATATGTATTATCGGATAGGGTTTCTAGAAGGAATGACAGCTGTCCTAGGTTGGCAGGCCTATAAATAGAATATTTAGGGTACGCCGCCAGAGGGGAGGCAGAACACACAATACGGATAAGACAGACTCATTTATTGAGAGAATATTGTGTGACGGCTGTCTTAGGATTCCTAGAAAACCCTAAATCGATTATCCTTTTGTATGATTAACATTATATAAATGGAAATCTTTTGAGTGAATCTTGAGTGTGCCTTCTACCTGTGATTATTCATTGCAACCGTATGTTTGTTATTGATTCCGCCTTTAACAAACGGATATCTTTCTAAATATAGTAACCCGTCATTAACTCTCTTGTCAACACGATTAATCTGTGTGAGTTATGACATGAATGATTAAGATCAAGGTGAAATCCAAGGGACCGACATAATTAATGGGTAATTTTGGTTTATATATTATGGGTCATGGTATTTTCTTCCTTTCTTTTTAATTCAAGTCCATATCCCATATCTATTTAAGCCAACACTAGCCTGACTCATAATAACTCATATTTTTATTTTATTAACCGAAACGAGAAAACGGGATGTTACAACATGAGAGGTATTTCAAAGGAGGTAAGTACTCATAAACTAGGCCTTGATAATTCTATTAAACCCATTCACTAGAAGCAGAGGAAATTCGCTCCTGAGAGGAATGCGATCATACAAGAAGAAGTTGAAAAACTTCTTAAGGCCGTATGATCAGAGAGGTTAAGTATCCTCGATAGTTGGCTAATGTTGTGGTTGTTTCAAAAAAGAATGGAAAGTGGAGGGTATGTATCGATTTCACCGATTTAAACAAGGCATGTCCCAAGGATCCTTTCCCATTACCAAATATAGACTCCATGGTGGATGCAACAACAGGACATGAGATGCTTACTTTTATGGATGCTTCCTCTAGATTTCAACAAATTCAGATGGAACCATCTGATCAGGAAGATACAACATTCATGACTCCTACTGGAATATATTGTTATATTGCCATGCGTTTTAGACTAAGAAATGCATGTGTAACTTATCAACGCTAAGTCAACATGATGTTTAAAGACCAGCTAGGAAAGACCATGGAATTATATATAGACGACTTGGTGGTCAAATCCAAGAGGGCTGAAGATCATCTTAAAGACTTGGAAGAAGCCTTCAAAGTCCTTGATCAATGTAACATGAAACTCAATCCATTTAAATGTCATTTTGGTGTTAAGGCGGGAAAGTTCCTTGGTTATATGGTCACTAAGAGGGGTATAGAGGCTAGCCCGGAACAAATACAAGCCATTATCAACCTAAAATCCCCCGTGAATGCAAAGGATTTACAAAGGTTGACTGAAAGAATTGCAGCCTTGAATAGGTTCATCTCCCGATCCTCGGAGAAGTGTCACGATTTTTATGATATCCTTAGAAAGAATAAAAAGTTCGAGTGGACGGAGAAGCATGAGGCTGTGCTCAAATCCTTGAAGGATTACTTATCCTCAGTGCCAACATTAATGAAGCCAATATATGGGGAATCTCGATCCTTGTACCTAGTTGTCTCAGGAAATGCAGTAAGTTATGTCATTGTAAAAGACCACGAAGGTTAACAACATCCTATTTATTATATAAGTAAAAGTCTTCTAGATGCTGAAGCTATGTATTCTCATTTAGAAAAATTAATTCTTGCACTTATTATGGCTTCTACCAAGTTAAGGCCTTACTTTGAAACACATACTATAATTGTGAAAACTAACTATCTTATCAAGAATTTTCTTAGAAAACCAGAGATGTCAGGTAGGATGGCTAAATGGGCTGTGAAGCTAAGTGCATATGATATCCAATAAGAGCCAAGGACTGCTATAAAGTCTCAAGCATTAGCTGACTTTGTGGCTGATTTCAGTAGTGATCTACAAAAGGAAGCAGACTTGGAGGTCCAATAGTTAGAAGAAACCAAGGATCCGTGGATCATATTCACGGCATACAACCTTAGAGGAACAGGTTTAGTTATTCTACTAAAATCACCACAGGGGGGACATAATACCCCAGTCTATAGCCTGCGAGTTCCAAGCTACAAATAATGAAGCAGAATATGAAGCTTTAATTGCAGGTTTGCAACTAGCTAAACACATGAGGATCAGGTTCCAAGGGAAGAGAATGTTGGGGCAAATTCCTTAGAAAATCTAGCTTCATCTTTGAAGGTTCCGGAAGCTACGAAAACCTCCATATACTCTCACCAGCAATAGGAGAACAAGAAGTTGGGGAGATAACAAATAACAAAGAGATTGTGTTTTGGGATCCATTATCCTCAAATAAGCAAGGATCTTGGATCCTCCCAATCAAGAATTATTCAAGATGGAGAGATTCATGCCACATAAAATCCTAAAACCTTCAAACTTAGGGTATCACAATATGTTTTATTACATAATATTCTGTATAGAAAATCTCTTGTAGGTCCATACTTGAGGTGTATTGTGGAACCTAATATCCAAGAGGTGCTCAAAGACTTTCACGAAGGTGATTGTGGTAATCACACTGGAGGCAGAGCCCTATTCTCTTGGGTTCTAATAACAGGATACTTCTGGCCAACCATGAAGAAAAATACCATGGAATATTCAAAGAAGTGTGATGCTTGTCAAAGACATGGATACATTTTGCACCAACCAGCGGGACCTATGTATCCTATATCCTCATCATGGCCTTTCATGAAGTGAGGCATGGATATTGTGGGTAAGCTACCTAAAGCGCCAGGAGGAAAAGTGTTCATGCTTTCCATGACTGATTACTTCTCAAAGTGGATAGAAGCATAAGCTTTTGTACAAGTCTGTGAAAAAGAGGTGATATCCTTCATTAAAAGAAATATTATTACTAGATTTGGTATTCCATCAGAAATTATTTGTGACAATGGTTCCCAGTTGTTTTGGTTAAAAATCGACTAAGGATAATGTAACCAAATTCGTAATTGTGAGACCTGGTGTTTGTAATTGTATATGTAATATGTTGATGAACACAGAGATTTATACGAGGAAAAGCCCGTGATCTTTAGAGGATTACCGACATAAAAACCTTGGGTGATGACAACTGTCTATCACCAATTTATTAATCAAGAAATCGAGTTACAAATGGTGGAGTTTATGATCAAAGATTACAAAGTAGCTAAGTGTGTGAACTGCTAGAGAGAATTCTGAGTAGTGTTTATGAACATGAGATAACCAGTGAGTGACCTAATTTATCATAATATCTATAAATATTAAAAATATCTATAACAAATTCTCCTACTTTTGTGCCACTCTTCCACTAGCTGCTCCCATTCCTTTTGACCGGTCCAGTAGCAAATAAATAGGTAGACCACGTCTTATAGCCGTTACACCTGCAAAATGCAAGACTACACATGAGAAACAATCATTTGTAAATAATAAGTACTGAAGATCCTTGATCCTGACAGGATCTAACTAAGGATAACTGATCCAAGAATATATGCCAGGATAACGTATCCACAGTGTCAAATTTCCGTGCCCTAACAATTTCCCCCCAAAATGGCGGTTGTGATAAGATCATAGTTGTCATTTTGCCTTTGAATTCAAACTTCCTGTAAAAAAACATAATAAATTTTACAATCTAGATATAATTATCATATATCTATAGAGTTTCCTTGGGAACTTCCCTTCCGGCTATATATCCAACTCCTCTTATTCTTCCTACAAATCATGAACATCTAGTAACACCTGCTTAACCCGGGTGCATGGTCCATCTTTTGAATGGTGAAATCCGGGTTAAGGATTTTGGGTAAGTTTAGGTGACTTATTATTAATGAAAATTTAAAACTTTCGTCTATATGCATATTGTTTGTTATTTTCAAAGTAAGTTTGATAAAGTCTTAGTCTTGTTAAAGCTTTTAAAAAATATCTTTGAGTAAAAAGTTTTAAGGATAGAGTATCCTTATAAAAAATATACTAAGGATATCGAGTCCTTACAAAAAGAATTAATGAAAGCTCTTAGTCGAGTAAATGTAAATTGATAAGTAGAAATCATACCATATGGTCTAATTAAACCTAGGTTACCATAAGTATCAATCCTTCTGCGATCTTTGTAAAGTTTAACTTAAGGATCTTGAATCCACAAATGTTGTTACTTATGTAATCCTCATAATTAAATTTAGGATACCTGATGCAAATAACTTAAGATATTAACTGAGAATAAACCCAACAAACTGGGGACAAACCCACAAAATAAACTGGAGACAAGCCCGTGCAACTGGGGACAAGCCCAAACTGGGGACAAGCCCAAATATACGGAAGTTAACAGGGGACTCGCCCAAACCGGGATTTAGCCCAAACGTGAGATAACATGAAAATGTTATAAACCAGTGGTATGGTATGTCTACCATAAATCATAGGATCCTCCATATAGCCGAAGACAATGAAATTGTCAGCCACTAAGCATGTACTGGTCCCGCTGTCCCGGACTATACGTTGGATAGCGTGCGCTCCAGGCGAGAGTGTAGAAACTCTAATTTATAAGAAACCTTGGAAGATAGGACCATTGGGGGTCATACCTTAATCGTGGGCTAGGCCAAAGGTAACGATAGTGTACCTTAAGTGTGAGGGAGAGGTGGCCAACCTCTTAGTCATTGAACCCTTTGTAGAAATCTGCATTGTTATTTTAAAACTTGGAAAAAATAAACGTTAAGAATATATTATCCTTAAATCAATAAGAATCTGAAAGGATTAAGTGAATAGATAGATATTACCAATTTTAGGATCCTTGATCCTTTAAGGATACTCGATCCTCTGAGGATACTTGATCCTAATCAGAAAAAGTACTTCTAGAGATGGATAGCATTCCATGCTCTTGGTAACCTATTGCCTTCCATAGTGAGCAAATGATACGCCCCCTTTCCTGCCTCTAACTCGATCAGATAAGGATCTTCCCACTTAGGTGCTAGCTTCCCATCTTCCGGATTGGTTGTATTCTGGAAGGCTTTCCTCAAGACCAGATCTCCTTCTTGAAATCATCTGATCCTTATACTCTTATTGTATGCCCCATCTACCCTTTGTTGATATGTCGCCATCCTGATTTTGGCTAGATCTCTCAGCTCTTCAACGGTATCCAAGTCTTCGAGAAGGTTTTCTCTATTGGCTTCAGGATCACGGATGCTTGTTCTGGCTGTAGGAACCACCATCTCTGTAGGAATTACTGCTTCTGATCCAAACACCAATGAGAAGGGTGTTTGGCCTGTTGCATTCTTTGGTGTTGTTCTATCAGCCGAAAGAACATAAGGAAGTTCCTCAGCCCATTTGCCCTTCTTGGATTCTAGCATCTTCTTCAAGTTGTTGATGATGATGTTATTACTTGATTCTGCCTGGCCATTGGCTTGAGGGTGAACTGGTGTAGAAGTAATCATCTTGATGCCCCAAACTGTCACAAAAGTTAGTAGTTCTTTTCCTAATAAACTGGGATCCATTATCACAAATAATTTCATATGGGATACCAAATCTAGTTATAATGTTTCTTTTAATGAAGGATATAACTTCCCTTTCTCGAACCTGGACGAATGCTTCTGCCTCAATCCACTTAGAGAAGTAGTCTGTCATAGCAAGCATAAAGACCTTTCCGCCTGGTGCATTTGGTAGCTTGCCGACAATATCCATTCCCCATTTCATGAAAGACCATGAAGAGGATATAGGATACATTGGTTCTGCTGGCTGGTGAAGCATGTTTCCATGCCTTTGGCAAGCATCACACTTCTTTGAGTATTCCATTGCATCCTTCTTCATTGTTGGCCAGAAGTATCCAGCCCTAAGTATCCTGGAGAATAATGCCCTTCCCCCTGTGAGGTTGCCGCAGTCGCCTTCGTGGAAGTCTTGGGGTACCTCTTGTATTTCAGGATCCTCGATGCATCTCAAATAGGGACCTGCAAGAGACTTTCTATATAATGTATCTTTTAAAATAATGAATTGTGATACCTTCAATCTGAAAGCTTTATGATTTTCCCCTGTAGGGGTTTCTCCATCTTGGAGGAACTTCTTAATTGGGAGGATCCAAGATCCTGATTTTGGAGAGGATGAAGGATCCTTATACTCTTATGTGCAATCCACTATTTCCTCCACAGCTTCTTGTTTTCCAATTGTCGGAGACATATATGAATGATAGGAATCTTTACACCATCTGGGATATTTAATGATGATGCTAAGTTTACAAAGGCATCTGCCCCAACATTTTCTTCTCTTGGTACCTGCATGATACTAAACAACTCGAAGGATTTTGCTAATTCCTTCACAATTTCTAAATACTTGTCACACCCCCATCTTAGGGCTAGGCGTGGGACCAACAGTTGGTACCGGTTTTGTAAATATATCAGAGTTAATTTTAGCGGAAGACTTTTCATTATTTAAAATAAAATATTTATATATTTTGAAACCATTAAAATATAATTTCTTTTGTTAGAAAAGCTTCTCGGGTAATAAATACCCAAGTATTCGTATTTATAAATCTTTGTTTAGTTTAGAGTGTTTATTAAAACAATGAGTCATCTCTACCTTGCGAACATTCACTTCATGAATGGCTCCAATTCTTGATACTGTAATTTTCCTGAAATGTTAGAAAAATACGTCAGCTATATGCTGGTGAACACGCTGACGCAAAAATATTTTCTTTTACTTGATTACCCCTCGAACATAGTTATGCTCGACCCATCGTGGCTTAGGAATAATCAAGCTAAAACAACACAATTATTAACTCAAGTCTCTACTCTAAATACCTCAGCGAACACCGCAGCGTTCGACTTAGTTAAGTACCTGTACGTATACACATGGTCGTGCTCCCCGCAGGAAAGCGTAATACGACCATGTGTGGTGCGGTGTGCCCACCGCGTATACCACATATGTAAAGATCCAAACAAATGTGTACGACATCCTGAGGGATAGGCTTATACTCTTGTTTTGAACGTTTTTAGAGACACGTAGTCCCATGTAACCCATTTTTATTTAATTCTTTTTTACTCGATTTAAACAAGTTTGTAAAGTTTGGGTCGTATTCAACTTTTTGATTTGGAACAACTTCAATACACCGTCCGAGGGTCTTTCCCGTTGCTATCTCGCACCTATAGTATGAGTATAACCTTTTGTTAGTCGGATATACAATCCGGCTTAAGACCTTTAGTCTTATAATCTTTACCTCGATGAACCTTTAGTTCAAATATCATTTTCTTTACTTTAAAACCTTTAGTTCAAAACATCTTTTCTTTATTTTAAACTTTTAGTTTAAAATATATTTTCTTTTTTTTTCTTTTTACAAGTTTAAAAACTTGTTTTACTTTTTCTTAAACTTTACGTTCCTTCTTTTTTAAGAAAAATATACTTTCTTTTCTTTTTATTTAAGAATAATATAACCTTAAAGAACAAATCATAACACATCTATATTTATTTATTTCTTTTTCTTTTCATGTTTGAACCTATAGTCCAAATCATGTACCTTTTATTCTTACATTCGAACTTTTAGTTCGATATGTTTTCCTTTCTGAAATCTACGTTTCCAAAACATATATATATATATATATACACATTATTTAGTTTACATGAATCATATTAACAATATATATATATATATACATATATATATTCTTTTACTCATTATTCAAAATACTTTTCTTTTATTTCTTTTCTTCTTTTATTATTATTATTATCTAAAATCATTTAAATAATAATTTCGCTTTATCTATAACCAATGGTCACTATTTATATCTTTCTCTTTATATAATTTCTTCTCTTTTCTTTTGCTTATTTTCGAGGTGTTGACTATACCCTTAACTACGGTCTAAGCCTTTATTATTTTATTAATATTTTATTCGGTCATTATGCCTACCTTGTTCGGCTTATTATTTTCTAATCTCACGTGCAACACTTCGACGCTTTCATGTATATCAGGAATTTTGATCAACACATCCTTGGCACGCAATTCGAGGCACGCCGGTCTTCAAGTCTCGTCGGCACACACTTTGAGGCAGGTCGTCGGGTTGTCTCAGGTCAGCACGTACTTCGAGGCAGAACGCCGGGTCGTCTCGGATCAGCACGTATTTTGAGGCGGAACGTCGGGTCGTACCGGGTCGGCACGTACTTCGAGATATTGTTGCCGGTACTTTGGGGTATCGTCAGTTTATGGCACACATTACGAGGTATAATGTTTAGTTTTTGGCACGGAACGAGGTAGTCGGTACACGTTTATCGAGGTGATATTTGGAGAGAGGGAGTATATTCTAGAGAGAGAAAGATGTGTGAGAAAAATGGTGTGAGAAATGAGGTGCTTAGAGTGGCTATTTATAGACTTTTCTGGAGACCCGTCGCGATACGCGATGGGCCTAGATATAGTCGTCGAGTATCGCGACGTAGTTATGATGAGTCGCGCCCTAGGCTTGCCACGTGGCGCCACGTGGTGGAAGCGGTGCCACGTGGTGACAAGTGGCAGACTTTATGCCACATGGTGACATGTGGCAGGACACGTGTCACCTTGTCGTGACTTTATGCCACATGGTGACACGTGGCAGGACACGTGTCACCCTGTCAGACCTCGTCATCGCGATACGCGATGACGTTTGGTCTATGGCCATCGCGTATCGCGATCAAGCCTGGTGAAAGATTTTTCATTTTTGATTTTTAAGTTTAAAACTTGACATTTTTGGTCCTTTATCTTTTGAACTTGGTATTTCTGAACGATATTTTCGTGATGTTACAATACTTGATCATATTCTCACCTTTCACGGTATAAGAACCGTTAAAGTGGTTAGTTATAAGTAAAGAATCTATATAAACTTGAAGATGTCTGATCCTCATTTGTTTGGCTAAAAGTAAACCTACGATAAGTGCTTCGTATTCTGCCTCATTGTTGGTGGCTTGGAATGCACATGCAATGGACTGGGGTATTATGTCCCCCTGTGGTGATTTCAGTAGGATACCTAATCCTGTACTCTTACGTTGGATGCTCCATATGTGAAGAGGATCCTTGGTTTCTTCTAGTTGCCGGACCTCTAGATCATCTTCCTTCTGTATGTCACTAATGAAATCAGCCACAAAGTCTGCAAGCGTTTGTGACTTAATGGTTGTTCTGGGCTCATACTGAATATCATAGCACTCAATTTTACGGCCCACTTCGCCATCCTTCCTGACAATTCTGGCTTTCTAAGCACATTCTTCAAATGATAATTAGTTCTCAAAATAATAGTATGTGTTTCAAAATAGTGTCTCAACTTGGTTGAGGCCATAATCAAAGTAAAAATTAATTTTTCAAGGTGAGAATACCTGACCTCTGCATCTAAGAGGCTTTTACTTACGTAATATACCGGGTGCTGTTGTCCTTCATGATCATTGGCCAGAACAGCACTAACTGCATTACCTGATACGGCTAAGTATAGAGACAACGGCTCACCATCAATTGGCTTCATCAAAGAAGGCGCTGAGGATAGATAATCCTTAAGATCCTTTAGTGCATCATCATGCCTTTGAGTCCATTCAAACTTTTTATTTTTCCTCAAGATATCATAGAAGTATTTGCACTTCTTTGAGGATCTGGAAATGAATATGTTGAGAGCTGCTATTCTTCCCGTCAGTCTCTGGACATCCTTTGCATGCACAGGAGACTTCAAATTAATGATGGCTTTTATCTGCTCGGGGCTCGCTTCTATTCCCCTTTTGGTAACCATGTATCCAAGAAATTTCCCAGCCTTAACACCAAAATGGCATTTTGACGGGTTCAGCTTCATATTGTACTGATCCAGGATGTTGAATGCTTCTTCTAGATCTTTGAGGTGATCCTCAGCCTTCTTTGACTTCGCTACCATGTCATAGATGTAGACTTCCATGGTCTTGCCTAACTGATCCTTTAACATCATGTTAACCAATCTTTATCTATTTAGACTTCCATTGTCTTGCCTAACTGATCCTTTAACATCATGTTAACCAATCGTTGATATGTTGCCCCTGCATTTCTTAGTCCAAATGACATAGCAATATAACAGTGTATGCCGGTAGGAGTCATGAATGCTGTATCCTCCTGATCAGATGGTTCCATCTGAATTTGTTGAAATCCAGAGGAAGCATCCATAAAGGTAAGCATCTCATATCCTGCCGTTGCATCCACCATGGAGTCTATATATGGTAACGGGAAAAGATCCTTGGGGCATGCCTTGTTTAAATCGGTGAAATCGACACACACCCTCCATTTTCCATTCTTTTTAGAAACAACAACCACATTAGCCAACCATCGAGGATACTTAACCTCTCTGATCATACCGGCCTTAAGAAGTTTCTCAACCTCTTCTTGTATGATCGCGTTCCTCTCAGGAGCGAATTTTCTTCGCTTCTGATGGACGGGTTTAATGGAAGGATCAACGCCTAACGTATGAGTAATAACCTCCTTAGAAATACCTGTCATGTCTGAATGTCTGAAGGCAAATGTGGATTTTCGTCGCTTTAAGAAGGATATTATATCTTCTCGATCTCACTTGGGATACTGGACCCTAGGAAAACTTTCACGTCTGGATCCTCGGGATCTAAGGATACTTCTTTTATATCTCGCTCTCGAGCCTCCAGCACATTCCTAGGATGCTGTTGTGGTTGCTATGCTATCGTGTGTTTAGCTGTTGGCTTCATGGATGAATAATAATAATTCTTGTCTTCCACTTGGTCATCATCTATCCTTACTACTCCCCAAGGAGTCAGCAGTTTGATGCACTGATGATAAGTAGAGGCTACAACCTTCATTCCATGTAGCCAAGGCCTGCCCAGAATAACATTGCAACAAGATAGGTTATCAATAACACAAAATTTTTGGTAAGAATTTATCCCTTCAATGTATATCGGGAGTTTGATGTCCTCCAATGTTTTCTTGGTTTTGCCACTGAAACCAACTAGCATTGATGTCCTCGGGATGATCTCCGAGTCTGGGATATTCATTTTCTGGAGTACATCATGTTGGATTATGTTGACCGAGCTTCTACCATCGACTAGGATCATGCGCACATAATGGTTAGCGATAAACAAAGTTACGATCAAACCATCGTGGTGAAGATCCTGGATGCTTGATTTATCTTCTTCATCAAAGAAGATTCTTTTGTCAGTCGTCAAAGTGGTGGATATGACAGGCCGTTCCCCATTCTCCAACTTGGTTCCTCTGGCGTGTCTTTTTGTCGAAGAGAAAGAAATGCCGCATATATCTGAGCTACCGGAAATGAAGTTGATCACGCATGCGTCTAGTGGGAGCGGAGCCGCTTTTTGAGGGACCTCTTCAGGATCTTGGATCCTTGACTTTTTTCTACCCAAAAGTTCCTTAAAATGGCCCTTGCTCAGGATGTATCCAATTTCCTTCCTTAAACCAATGCAATCATCCATCGTATGGCCAAAATCCTCATGGAATGCACACCATTTGGATTTGTCTATGAAGGTCGTTGACTTCTCGTTCTTTCAAGGCCACCTTGCTTTCTCTCCTAGATTCTTCATGGCACAAATCAAGCCATGAGTATCCACAGATGTTGGGTGCAGATTTTTTATCCTCAGGATTTGTTATGATTCAGGGATTCCGAGCTATCATACCGATGTGAATATTCTGAGAATGATATTTGACTAATTCAATTGTCCTATATTATTTTTGTTTGTTTTGCAGATAAGACCACGTGATTAATGTGATTATAAGAACGTGGGTTTGCAACGGCCAGTGCTGAAACTTCGTTAACTCATACGTGGGCAGCAACAGATCATGGAAGACTTAGTCTAGGGTTTATTCCGGATTTCTCGGAATTTCAGTTGTACTCTTTGCTTAATTAAACGAGCTGATAAGATTGAATAGAACACACACTACACTGCTTTAACTACTATCACTCATTGTAACACTTAGCATTCGATTTACCATCAACTCCACCACTTGTAACCACCTTTTTGTTATTAATAAAATTGACGGTGATAATTTTCACCGTCCGAGGGTTTTTTGTGCCGGAGATTCACACGATCAAGGGCTTTTTCCCTCGAAATCAAATCATTGTTTTCACTTTGTTTTCGTTCAAGCACTCTACCTCACGTACTAATTTGATCAAAGATTACTTTGTTAATTTTTGACCGAAACAATTTGGCCCCCATCATGGGGCAATCGGTGCTTTGATCATTATCAACTCTCAAACTAAACCCTACTCTCAACATCCACAACATGTCTTCCCAACGGAAATTGTTTCTTCTTCTTTCGCGGCTTCAGATTCCTCTGTGATGCCTTCTATGCCTCCTCCTCCTGTTGGTGGTATCCCGAAGAAACCTAACAACACTCAGAAGAAACCTGCTACTCCCGTGTTCTCGGGATCGAGGCCGTCTCCCCAAGATCCCATCATGGTGTCCAACAACGACCTTCTGTCTCTTTATTGACGGTTACAAGAACAAATGGATAGCCAGAATAAGACCAACCAGATTCTTGTAAAGGAACTGGAAGATATGAGGAAGACCAAAAAGCCGGTGGAAGAATTTACACTACTAATCCCGAGATCTCTGGATTTCACTCCTCCGGGATCTTCAGGATTGGTGCGTCCAGAGTCGGCCATGGCGTACAACCCTGGATCCTCATCTTTCCAACAATCTGGATCCTCAGGATTCTTCCATCAGGTGGGATCCTCAGGATTGTCTCACTAGATGGGATCCTCAGGTCTTTATCAGCAGGCATTATCCTCAGGATTGTCGCAGCAGGAAGGACTCTCAGGATCGCTTCAACGGTCCAGATCTTCAGGATCATCCCACCAAACAAGATCCTCAGGTCATTATCATCAGCCGTTATCCTCAGGATTCCAGCAACATGCAGGGTTTTCGGGAATCCCTCAATCAGGGTCCTTCAATCCTCAGCAACTATTTGCAGGATCCGCTGAGGTGCACCAGAGAGACTTCATCCCGATGCAGGCTAACACTTCGGCCACCCCATTTGTCACCCCAGGAAACATTACATTTGGGAATGCAAGCTACAACACCCAGACAGCTCCTCAGAATATTAATCAGGGTAATACTTTCAATACAATTCCATTTAATGCTAAACAAGGATTTTTGCAGGATGCAGGCATAAGTTCAAGTTCAGCCCGGGAATTACAGAAGCTTAAGGACAAGATATCAAATGTTCCTGGCATAATCCGTCCCATAGCTGAAGTTCCCACTGATAATTACAGAATATCCCGATTTGTACCATCAATCGGTGATGTACTGATCCCTAAACGGTTTCAAACCCAAATATGAAGCTATATGATGGTTCGACGGACCCCGAGGAACACGTTGCACAGTATAGAGAACGCATGGAGATCAACCCAATCCCTATGGAAATCACGGAAGCATGTCTTTGCAAGGGGTTTGGGTCTACCTTGACTGGAGCAGCCATGAAATGGCTACTGAGTATTCCTCCTAATACTATCACTTCCTTTTCTCATTTAATTAACTTGTTCAATAACCAGTTTTCTTGCAGTAGAACATTTGAGAAAATGACAGGTGATCTTTACAGGGTTATCCAGAATCTTGGGGAATCCTTGAGAGATTTTATGTAACACCCCGTAACCGCAGCGGAAACTTAAACGGGATGCAACAGACGCATCTGATATCAACAGCATTGTTTATAAAGAAAACACCACTACATTAATTTACATCGCAATTCATTGTTCCGAGTTTCGTTATCTTCTAGGCGTTAACACATAAGTTTTACCGATAATACGTTAACATATTCAATACAAAATAAAGATCCTTAAGCTTCCACAAAATAGCACACATCATCAAGCACGTATCACTCATTCCAATTTGGGTGTACCTAGAAAGCATGTAAATAAAACGGGTCAACTACGAATAGTTGGTGAGTTTCACTAATTTAAATAAACCATGACAAATCATTATAGTAATCATATATTAGCGATGAAATTATGCTGAGCCCACAAGTGAAACCTCTGTTAACCCAGAGACACATCCAATAACCTCTGGGGACACTGTTAACCCAGAAACACATTTAATAACCTCTGGGGACACTGTTAACCCAGAAACACATTTAATACCCTCTGGGGACACTGTTAACCCAGAAACCCATTTAATAACCTCTGGGGACACTGTTAACCCAGAACACTGTTTCGGGCCTTACACTGTTAGCAACTCAGACAATTACCATCTTAATACATTACCGTACGATTCCCGTACAATAAACATTATATAAATACATTCATTTCCATGCGATCAGCACGTACTTAAACATTTTGATAGAAACATGCTTTCCGCCTCGGGAAAATATTTAAAACAGTTCAGTAAAAAGGGGCTCGTGAAACTCACCTTCTCGTGAGTCAGTATGTAGTACAGTGAACAGGTATGAGCCTGAATCTGTAATATGATACCTAAGTCGTTACTATACAATTTCCATAAATTAAATCCGTGTCAACCGGTACATCTGGGGACACTGTTAACCCAGTACTGTACTCGATCCGGGGACAATGTTAACTCAGGGACACTTCTCAGGACTCATATTGTGATATCTCTTAGAGTTTATCCGTCAAAATTTATTATTATTATGTTTTCCCCGTTTTGCGTGCCTAGCACGGTTATCCGTTTTTATGTTTCAAAAATGAGTTTGGTCACACACGACCCCAAAATAGTGTTTGACTGATATTTTAGTTAAAACCGTGAATTTAGAGCTCGGCTTAGATGCCCCGTTTGGCCGCGGGACCTGTTTCCGTCTTTAGGGTGCCGGAAACTGTTATTTCGGATAAAAATACCCAAATCATCCGAATTATTTTCGGATGATTTATTTTTACTTGATTAACTTAGTTTCATGAAAATGTTTCATTTTTAAGGTTTTTATACACCAGTCAGCTCGCTTAGGCGAACTTTGCCGGTTTACGCGTTTTAAGCTTTAAAAGTTTGTTTTTATGTTCTTTTTAGCACAAATAATTATCCGTTTAGTCTCGGATCTTGAGATTTTTCACAAATCACTTTTTGACAGTAAGGAATTTTATAAAAATATTTCCAGAATTAATTTTTATATTTAACATTTATTTATCTATTTTTAAACGTCATTTAAACACCAAATATATCGAAAATACCAAACGACCTTAGAAAAATCCCAAATTTTTCTGGGATGACCCCTGCCATCCACATAGTTCCCTGTAATTTTTCCAGAACCAAAATCTCATTTTTCATGCCATTTTCACCAAAACCGAGCTAGAAAACCCTAGAACTCGTTTTACCGAAAAGCCTACTTAGACTTCTCCAACGGATCTGAAATTTTGTGTGTGACTTTTATATGTTATAAAAAGCTTATCTGGAATTTTCCAGAATTTTTCATGATGTTTAGCTATTTTTCATCATTTTTAGCCAAAACCGAGCATTAAATTCACCAAATATTCATCATTTATCCAAAAATTACCAAATTTTCACAGATCTCATATTTGCATGTGTATATCATCTCTGTGAAATTTCATGACCCAACTCTAAGTTTATCACAATCTGTCCAAATCATAAAAATCATATGAAAAACCGAACTACCTTGTGTTTCTAGCTTTAGATCGCAAAGATCTTGCTTTCTAGCCTTTGCTAGCAACTAGATATAATACCTACAAGCAAAATAACACCACACCAAGCAAGTTACACCCACAATCAAGCCATTTCTTTCATGGTTTCGGTTAAGACATCAAAACCAAGATTTTAACCGTAAAAATTCGTTTTTGACTCTTTTAACTCCTTTCTTGGACCAAGATCCCTTGTATAACTTGTATACATCACTTGATCATGCAAGAATCGGTTTCATCTCGGGTTTTCACCCATTTCTTACTTGAAACCTCATTTTCTCAAGATTATGGAATTAAAAACCAAGATTCAACCCTTATATCATGTTTTTACCTTGTGACTTCGGGTTAAAGATCAAGGTCTTGGCTGAGATTTGAAGAGAGGGAAAGGTTTGGAGCTTGAATGTATGAAGAAAAAAGAAAATAAAAGGCTAAGGGGGAAAACCCCTAGCCGATCGGAACTATTAAGGAGTGGGGTGGGGCCCACTCCTTCATTCTTGGCCACACATTCGGATTACGCAATCTGGATAATGTTGTGGATAATCTGGTTCAGTTCCTTTTTCGGTTAAATGCTTAATTCGGCTTAAAACGAGGCTAAACGGTCGTATTTCAGCTTAAAAATGAAATTTATATAAAACCGATTTAAAAACTTTAAAAACTTAAACCATGACATTTATTGACTTAAAACATCATATTATTAATAACTGCACATCTTTTTCGGCTTGATTGATCATCTCTTGCTTGGTTTGGTATTAAAGGTTTCGTTTAACGTACCGACGTACCATTAAATCGAAATTCTTTTTCCGTGCTATAATTCACTTATCACGAAGCTTTAATGCTTCGTAAACATTACTAAACATCTTATATTTCGTCTATAACGTAATCCCCGATTCGTTCGGGTTTCAATAACCGTTCATCGGTTAATCGTAATTCCAATACGATTAGCCGTATGATCGAGTATAATTCGTACTGTGAATCATTCATACTCGTATAAATTCATTATAATTCATATATTCCATATTAAATAACACATAAATAGTATATACCGGCTAGGGTATATCTGAATTTGCCGGAATCGTTACATTTTATTACCAAGTTTAGCAAGGAGTCATTGGAGATTCCAAATCTAAATCCTGCTTCGACAGTGGAAGCTCTTATGTTGGGGTTAGAGAAAGACTTCTCTTTCTATGATGATCTTGTTATGAATCTATGCAGGTCATTTAGATGAAGCAAGAAGCAGAGCCCTAAGGTTTATCAGGCTAGAAGACGATAAGAAAAAATTTAAAAAGATCGATATCCCGAAGTATGACCAGACGAACAGGAAGGCCGAATCCCCAGAAAAATCATATCGATTAAAGCCTTATATAAGTCTGATAACCCCAGGATCAATGTAGTAGATGATGAAGATGATGAAGAATATCCTAAGGTCTCTGAATATTGTTTTTCTGTTGATATTGGTGGATTAATGTGTGCCATGCAGGATTTAGGTGAGAAAGCCAGGTGGCCAAAGAAGATGGAAAAACAAGGAGCCTGGAAAGACAAATCAAAGTGGTGTGCCTTCCATGAAAACTTTGGGCACTTGACCGATGATTGCATTGCACTCAGAAGGGAGATCGGCTATCTTCTCAGCAAGGGCCACTTGAAAGAGCTACTTGGCAGGAAAAAAAAAAGAGAGCAAAATCCTGAAAAAGTTCCTGAAAAGCCGACTTCTCCACCAACGGATGCAAAAACAATCCTGTTCATATCCGGAGGATCTGACATCTGTGGAACCTCTTATTCCGCTGCAAAAAGAAATGTTGACCATGGAAAGTTAGAAGTGGTTGACAGACCAACAAAGACATCCATTCTCACTCAAGAAAAGACCATATCCTTTGATGAAAGCGATAGAGTCAATATTCAGGATCCTCACCATGATAGTTTGGTAATAACATTATATGTAGCTAACCATTGTGTGCGCAGGATCCTCATAGATGGTGGAAGCTCTGTCAACATTATTCAACTAGATGTGCTAAAAAAGATGAATATCCCTAAGGATGAGATTGTCCCCAGTTCCTCAGTATTAGTTGGATTCAGTAGAGAAACTAAGAATACTATTGGGGATATCAAGCTCCCAGTATATGTCGAAGGGGTAAATAAAATTCAAAAATTTTGTGTTATTGACAGTTTGTCTTGTTGCAATATTATATTAGGCAGGCCCTGGATACACGACATGGAAGCAGTCCCCTCCACTTATCACCAATGTGTGAAACTCCCAAGTCCGTGGGGAGTTATCAAAATCATTAGCGATCAACAAGATGCAAAGAATTGCTACACCTCTTCTATGAAGTGTACTGCAAAACCCCAGAAGGCGTAGCAATTACAGAAGCCAGCAAGAGACGTAATGGAGGCCAGGGAACAAGAAATTAAAGAAGTACTTCCTTATCCCGAGGATCCTGAAGTCAAAGTGCTGATAGGAACGGGCATTCCTGAGGATATTGAGTCGAATTTGCTCGATTTCCTCAAGTCGAGGCTGTCAACATTTGCATGGAAACATGAAGATACGACAGGTATTTTCAAAGATATTATAACACATAAACTTGGAATTGATAATTCTTTCAGGCCAATCCATCAAAAAAGAAGAAAGTTTGCACCTGAGAGAAACATAATCATCCAAGAAGAAGATGAAAGACTCTTGAAGGCAAATATGATTAGGGAAGTCCAATATCCCCGATGGTTAGAAAATGTGATGGTTGTGCAGAAAAAGAATGGAAAATGGAGAGTTTGTGTGGATTTCACAGACTTGAATAAGGCCTGCCCTAAGGATCCATTCCCTCTACCACACATATATTCAATGGTAGACGCTACAGCCGGCCACTAGATGCTGACATTTATGGATGCGTCCTCAGGATTTCAAAAAATCCAGATGGAGCCCTCAGATCAAGAAGACACGGCCTTCATGAGTTCCACAAGTATTTATTGTTATATTGCTATGCCCTTTGGGCTTAGAAATGCAGGTGAAACCTATCAGAGGTTAGTTAATATGATGTTCAAAGAGCAACTGAGGGACACGATGGAAGTTTATATCGATGATATGGTGGTGAAGTCCAAGAAAGCTGAGGATCACCTCCAGGATCTCAAGACTGCATTTGATATCCTCGACAAATATAACATGAAGTTGAACCCTGCAAAGTGCCATTTCGGAGTGAAGGCTGGCAAATTCTTGGGATATATGGTCACCAAAAGGGGGATAGAGGCGAGTCCAGAGCAGATACAAGCTATCCTGAATCTGAAATCCCCAGCGTCAGTCAAGGATGTTCAAAGGCTAACTGGCATGATAGCGGCACTCAACAGATTCATATCCAAATCCTCAGAAAAGTGCAAAGAATTTTATGATATCCTGAGGAAAAACAAGAAGTTCGAATGGACCAGTAAGCATGAGGAAGCTTTAATATCCTTAAAAGCTTATCTTTCTTCTGCTCCTCTACTGGTAAAACCCGAATAAGGTGAACCTCTATCTCTATATCTAGCTGTATCAAATAATGTTGTAAGTGCAGTTTTAGCCAAGGATCTCGAAGGTCAACAACATCCCATCTATTATGTAATTAAAAGTCTATTGGATGCTGAAACCAGGTATTCTTATCTTGAGAAATTGATTTTAGCACTTATTATGGCATCTACTAAACTTAGACACTATTTTGAAACTCACCCTATATGTGTGAAAACTAATTACCCTATTAAGTCTGTTTTGGGAAAACCAGAAATGTCAGGTAGAATGGCAAAATGGGTTGTGAGGCTAAGTGCATATGATATAACATATGAACCTAGAACTGCCATAAAATCCCAGGCATTAGCATACTTTGTGGCTGATTTCACCAGTGAACTTAAAGAAGAAGCAGACTTGGAAGTCCAACAACTTGAAGAAACCAAAGATAAGTGGACTCTATACACTGATGGTGCTTCAAATGTTAGAGGAACAGGTCTCGGGATCCTACTGAAATCGCCATAGGGGGACATTATACCTCAATCCATATCATGCGGATTTCAAGCCACAAATAATGAGGCAGAATATGAAGCTTTGATAGCAGGATTACAACTAGCAATCGACATGAAAATCAGGTTTATTCAAGTACATGTTGATTCATTATTATTAACTAATCATTTTAGTGGTTCATATACTGTTAGAGGAGAAAAACTAATGAAATATTTAGAGCTAGTCAAAAAACTAGCAAAATGTTTCGAAATGTTTGATATTTCACAGGTGCCTAGAGAAGAGAATGTTGAAGCAGATGCCCTAGCATATTTAGCTTCATCCTTCAGGATGCCGGAAGGTGTCAATAGGAGAGAAAGGTGTCAACGAAATATCAGACGATGATGAAGATATGGGAGTCAAAAATCCTGAAGATAACGAAAATTCTTAGATTATCCCAATCAGGAGATATATCCAGGATGGAGTTATTATCCCCAAGGATGAAAACCCAATGGCTTTTCGCACAAAGGTAATCCCATTACTATAATGAATAATATATTATACAGGAAATCTCTTGCAGGACCATATCTTAGGTGCTTGAAGGAGGCAGAAGCTCAAGAAGTTCTTCAGGATATCCATGAAGGAGACTGTGGGAATCACATTGGGGGCAAAGCACTATTCTCCAAAATCCTGAGGACAAGATATTTTTGGCCAACGATTAAGAGGGATGCTATGAATTATTCTCTTAAATGTGATGCATGATAAAGACATAGAAACATTTTACACCAGCCAGCAGAACCCTTGTATCCTGTTATATCCCATTGGCCTTTCATGAAGTGGGGTATGGATATTGTGGGGAAACTACCAAGAGCTCCAGGAGGAAAAGTCTTTATGCTGGCTATGACGGATTATTTCTCGAAGTGGATTGAAGCGGAAGCTTTTGTTCAAGTCAGAGAGAAAGAAGTTATCTCATTCATCAAGTGCAATATCCTGACAAGATTTGGAATCCTGGCAGAGATAGTGTG
This sequence comes from Bidens hawaiensis, assembly GCF_021521415.1. Taxonomy (NCBI): domain Eukaryota; kingdom Viridiplantae; phylum Streptophyta; class Magnoliopsida; order Asterales; family Asteraceae; genus Bidens; species Bidens hawaiensis. The sequence goes on along the minus strand of NW_027491619.1, from coordinate 692,171 downwards.
TGACAATGGCTCGCAGTTCATTGGCAAGAGAACCACCAACTTCTGTGCCAGTTGGGGAATCAAGATGATCACCTCAACACCTGTCCATCCTCAGGCTAATGGTCAAGCCGAGTCAAGCAACAAAATCATTATTAACAACCTGAAGAAAAAGTTGGGGTCTAAGAAAGGAAAGTGGGCCGAGGAACTACCTTTTGTTCTTTAGGCAGATATGACCACTTCAAAGAATGCTACTAGTCAGAATCCTTTCTCATTGGTATTTGGAGCTGAAGCAGTTATCCCGACAGAGATGTTTATCCCTACAGCTAGAATCAATCATCAGAATCCCGAAGATAATACCCAGAGTCTACTTGAAGATCTAAATACAGTAGAAGAACTCAGAGATTTAGCGAAGATCAGAATGGCCTCTTATCAGCAAAAGATAGCAAAGTCCTACAACAAGAATATCAGGGTTCGTAGATTTCAAGAAGGGGATTTAGTTCTCCGAAAAGCTTTTCAGAATACTACAAATCCTGCGGATGGAAAGCTTGCACCAAAGTGGGAAGGTCCTTACTTGATTGAGTCAGAAGCAGGAAATGGGGCATACAGATTGTCTACTTTGGATGGTGACTTGTTACCGAGGGCTTGGAATGCTATCCACCTCAAAAAAATATTTTATGTAAGACTTCTATCCCGAAGATAATTGTTATCCTGAGAAATTTAACAGTGATGTTAAACAACTAAGGTATGTATTTGAATTTACATTTTTATTCATTTTCAATATTATTATTCCTTTATCATGTTACTGACTTAAGCATCAGAGGGGTGTTAGCAAGGCTAACACCCACCCCTCACCAATATTTGAGTGTTTTGTAGCCTGAAGACATGTGGTATCCCCACATGGAATGAAGTTTATTTGGGCCGTGTCGCAGTTTATTTGGGCCTTGTCGCCAGTTTCTTTGGGCCTTGCCACAGTTAAGGTATTATTCAATGCCTTCTAAGGTTTAAGGGGTTTTCACCTCTTTTTAAGATCACCTGTAGCGCATGTTTATTCAGCCGTAGTTCGAGAGACGGGGCCAACACTTGAAATATAGTGACTTGTTACCTCGTTATCCTCAGCTATTGGTTTGAATCTCAAGTTTATGGTAGACGTGCCATTTCCTAAGGTTTAAGGGGTTTTCACCTCTTCTAAGGGCCTTGTCGCCAGTTTATTCCTAAGGTTTAAGGGGTTTTCACCTCTTCTAAGGGCCTTGTTGCCAGTTTGTTTAGGCCTTGTCGCCAGTTTGTTTGGGCCTTGTCACCAGTTTGTTTAGGCCTTGTCGCCAGTTTGTTTGGGCCTTGTTGCCAGAATTTCTGAAATTATATTCAGGATAATGCTAATATTGCAGGTCTATCAGAATATCCTTATGATTGGAGGAACATCCTGAAAGGTAATCTTATTACAAGGATGAAATGGTCTATACATTATCAGAGTTAATTGCTATATGATTCTGGTATGATTTCATATTTGTAATCATCTTATATTTCATATTACTTGCCCTATTTATAAGATGAATTTTATGACTTGGTATTGATTTATTGACTTAAACTTAAATTGTTATTAAAAATTCCATTTATTATCGATTCAATTTTTTCTCTAAAAATTTTATAACATAAACATGGATAAAATACCAGCACAATTCATAAAAAGTTGTCATACTAATATCATAGTGCAGGAAAAGATGATTCAGGTTTCACTCAAAACGGAGCCCATCCACCTGAACCATCAGATTGTTCATAAACATGAAATAAAAGTTAGTTTGGGCTTCGTCCTGAACCAGGATCCCTCCACCCAAACTATTGTCTTAAGCATGTTATATTATACTTACACAAACAAAATAAAAATTGTTCAAACAACCATCAGAAACACATCAAAACAACCTGAACACCAGGTTCAAACCTTGTCATCTTCAACCTGCTCACCCTCCTTCCTTTCCGCCTCCGCCGTCTCATCAGCACTCGTCTCCTTAATCACCCCTGAAGTACCTGCATCCTCAACTTCTTCAACCTTCTCACCCCTCAACATCTTCAGCTTCTTTGCCCAAGCTGCATAATTCCAGGAATCCATCGCGTAACCCTTCGCCTTTACCTCCTCTGACATCTTGAGAATTGACTCCAGGATACTGGTGGCTACAGACTTATTAGCCTCTTCTATGAACTCAGCCTTCTCCAGCTTAAAGCAAGCTTTAAGATCCACAATCTCCTTCTCTTTCTTTTTAAGAAGCTCGATCCTTGTGTCTACTGCATGTTGGAGTTCTGCAATCTTTCCTTCAGCTTCTTTCAGAGCCAATTCAGCATCGTCTTGGAGCTTTTGTTGGTAATTCTCAATCCCCTGTTATCCTCAAGTTAACATACATTTTTGCAGGATACTATTTTCATGATAAATCAAAAAACTTATCGTTCCAAGAATATTGGCAAGAGCTTGCAGTTTATCTCCAATTTCAGCAGCAGTCATGCCGACGAAGGCCTCAGTCTCGGCTGAAATGGTGGCCTTCCTTTTCTTCTAGGCAGCGCTCTTTTGGCGAGTGGTTGGAATCCTCGGCTTCGGGGAGAGGGTCTTGGAGTGTTCCTGTTTCACCACGGTCCTGTCATCGATGAGATCGTCCAGGTCAACTAAGCTGAAGGAAGATTTTGGCTTTGGCATCTCTGCACAATGATTTATCAAGTTATTCTCAAGAAAGTGAAATCCTGAGAATTTTATGAAATACCCAAGATACTTACCAAAAGACATACTTTCAAGAGACTTCGCAGCGGTCGCGCTTGTTTCCCCTGTTTCTTCATCTAACTAGAATTCCCTATCTTGTGCCGGAATTTTGAACAACGCCTTGAGCCTTCGATTCGTGTCTTTCCTGTACCTTATTATATCCTCAAACACAACTGCAAAAAAGAAGCCGTATTAATACAAACTGTTTGCAAAAATAAATTCTATCCTAATAATTTCCTACCCTTGTGAACCCATTTAACAGGCAAGTTTACTCCATCGGGGATAGAGTCACGACGAACGAAAAAGAATTTCTTCTTCCAATCGTGATCATTACCGGACACCTTGGGGACTGTCACACCCCAACCTATGGCGGAACATGCCGGGGCGCGACATTGATCGTATCATAGCTCAGAAAACACTAAAAGAATACACGTGTCAATATCTAAATTATTCATTCATAGTTCAAGTTCAAAAGCACAAACATCGTTTCAAATGAAATACCGTTACAATTAAATATTCAAAACATAAATAACTTAAAATAAAATTTTCTTCAATTATCAAGCAACCTAAGGTCTCATCTAACTTCCAATACTCGATTCATCCAATAAAGCTACCTGCGCCATGCGTGAAAATATATATTTTGTCAACATAAAGTTGAGCAAGTAAACCACAGTTTTGAGTATATATAATAATAAAAGACAATTCCATGCGATAATTATAAATCACTACAACTAGTATAACAATAAATAAAAGTTGTCTTTCAACCGAATCATAATGATAACGGTTTAATTCGATGGCGTGTGATCATACTAATGAGGATGAGGATAAGTATGAGGTACCAACCAACATAAAAATAAACACATAGTCATATTCGCACATAACAACTAATCGAGCAATTTCAATTATGCATATAACGGAATTGTAGTGAAAACAATAAATTGATATTGAACGCATAGCGCCCCCAAAATTTGTAAAGCGGTAAAAAAAAGGATGTGAATTTACTTACCTTATAAGGTAGGATAAACGAGGACGAGATAATAAAGGAAAAGGCTAGGATGGAAAACAATCAAGCTCCTCGAGGTTTGCCGACAATTAATCGTAATTGTTAACGATAAGAGAGTTAAATATAGTCATAACGAAAGGTTAAGTTTTATGACGGGTTTCGATGTGGTTAAAAATATTGAAAGCTACATTATTGTTAGATATAAAGGTTATTGTTATATTTATAAATGTTGTTGTTATTATTATTACTACTATTATTTTTATTATTAGTATTTAATTATCATATTTATTGATTCGTATTTGAGTTTGATACATAAAATAAATAATATATATACATTAACGGAAAAGTTAAATGAAATATTTTGATTATCTAATATAATTAGGTTCGTTAACGAGAGTCATAAAAAGAATATAAACTTATATCTTATTTATAAAGTGTATGTGTATAATATGTATGTATATAAATATATATAGACTCAAATATAACGTTTAAACAAGTATATATACATATATATACACATATTTATTCGTAAATATGAAAAGAAAAGAGTTGTTATGGGGTTCGGTTTATCAAAATAATGTTTACTAAATGTTATAACCATATATTAATATTAAAGAAAATTATTAAATTTTGTTACAAAAAAAATAAATAACAAAACCGGGTCCAGGGGGCTCGAACCCGCGCCTAGAACGGTTCTGGGGTTTTAGCATACACGCACCAGCCATCAGGCTGGTGTGTTAATCTTGTTAACATAACAGTTCTTTTAAACATAACCTGTTACACCCAAAACCCAAAAATCAATACAAGAACCCTAGATGTTCAATCGATTCAAATGTTTAATATTTGTTAAAATTGGCTTAGGGTTATCGTTTCTGGGTTAAAATCGAACTATACGCATGTATCAATTACCAGATATGGTGGCGGATTGACGGAGAATGACTAGTTAGGGTTACGGTTCTTAACTTGAAAGCAAACTGGATCTTAACATCGGCGTAGGAGTTAATTGACTTAGGGGTATAGGTCGGGAGGTAGAGAGGAATGTGTGGTGTGATTTAATTGAATTATTAGCGAGTTTATATAGTGTATTAGAGACAAGGTCAGCCGTGGCTTTGTTCAATGAATTAGCTGTCAATTGTAACAAATTTCCATGTTTGGAGTGTCGGTGTGAAGCGTTTTTGGTAACTAAAAGATATTATGTAATTAATTTCGTTTATATGGCCGAGAATTGAGGAACAAGCAATGGGGGGGGTCTTTGGTGTTGATAGTGAGAAAGAGGAGGGAAATAGGATGAACATTATTTGCACTTTGGTCCCTACTCTATGGTTGTGGTTCAAAAATGAATTAAAGTTAATTGAGGGGTTAATTTTGCATGTTATTCATAGTTATAATCAAATAAAATAAATAAATAAAAAATGTTAAACAATAACGAACTTTATTGATAAAATACCCGAACCCGAACCCGGTTCGGGTAATGATTTCAAACCGAAAGGAAACGGAAAACCCGAAATGTTACAGCATTCACTACTTTAGGAAATTTTGTCCCGAAATTAGAAATTAAGCCGTAACGAAGAGGTGCGGGTACCTGAACTCCATTTGGTCTTTACATTCCCAAGGAAACTCGGGACCACGTTTAGATTCCCAACGAACTTTTACAAGCGGAATACGACTACGCTTGGTCTCTTTGTCCATATGATCCATGATTTCAACAGGCTTCTCGATAACGTGCATAGATTCGTCAACTTGTACTTCATCGAGGGGTATGTGGAGATTCCCCTCGGCTATGCACTTCTTGAGGTTGGAGACATGAAAAGTTGGATGAACATTAGAGAGCTCTTCGGGGAGATTGAGACGATACGCAACTTTACCAACCCTTTCAACGATCTCGAACGGGCCAACAAAACGAGGAGATAATTTATTCCTTTTGCCAAAACGAACTACCCCTTTCCATAGAGATACTTTAAGGAGAACTTGGTCACCAACATTGAACTCGAGAGGTTTACGACGCTTATCGGCGTTGCTCTATTGACGGCTACGAGCGGCAAGAAGATTTTGACGAATAAGAGCGATTCGATCGGAAGTTTCTTGAACAAGCTTGGGACCGGTGATTTGCGATTCACCAAACTCGTTCCAACAAATCGGGGAACGACATTTTCGGCCGTAGAGAGCTTTAAATGGTGTCATGCCAATACTAGTGTGAAAGCTATTATTGTAGGAAACTCTACAAGTGGTAAGTGAGTATCCCAATTCCCACCAAAATCTAGTAACCAAGAGCGGAGCATATCTTTGAGAGTTTGAATTGTTCTCTCGGATTGACCATCAGTTTGCGGGTGATAAGCGGTGCTTAGATCAATACGGGTATTCAAGGCGGTTTGCAACGATTTCCAAAAATGAGAGGTAAACCGACCATCACGATCCGGAAATAATTGTCAAAGGCGTTCCATGGTGGCAAATGATGTTCATGATATAGAGTCGGGATAATTCGCTTACGTAGGATTTTTCTCGAAACGGTATGAAGTGAGCTGAATTGGTGAAAAGATCGACAATCACCCAAATACTATCATTGCGGCTTTGAGTAGTGGGGAGTTTGGTAACGAAATCCATGGCTATGTCTTCCCATTTCAAAACGGGGATCGGAGGTTGCTCGAGCAACCCAAACGGTTTTTGATGCTCGGCTTTAACCTTAGAACAAGTGAGACATTTAGATACATATACCGATATCTTTCTTCATTCCCGTCCACCAAAACATGGTACGAAGATCAGCATACATTTTATCCGCACATGGATGAATAGAGTATCATGACTTATGAGCTTCATCGAGGATGAACATGCGAATATTGTCACGATCGAGAACCTATAAACGGTCCAAATAATAGAGTAAGCCATTACGTTTGGTTTCAAGTTGGAGTTCGGCGCCACACGACATCTCGTCGTGTAAGTTACCCTTGGTGACGGAGACGTGTTGTGCGTAAAAGATGCGGTATTGGAGGTCAAATTGGATGGTGACACAATGAAGCAAGACGGATTTAACATGAGTCTTACGACTAAGAGCATCGGCCACGACATTCGCTTTCCCGGGGTGGTAGCGAATATCGCAATCATAATCGCTTAACAATTCGGCCCATCGTCTTTGTCTCATATTGAGGTCCTTTTGGTCGAAAATGTGTTGTAAACTTTTATGGTCGGTGAAGACCAAACATTTCATGCCGTAAAGGTAGTGTCTCCAAATTTTCAAGGCGAACACGACCGCGCCAAGTTCGAGGTCGTGCGTCGTGTAATTTTTCTCGTGTACCTTGAGTTGACGCGAAGTGTAAGAAATGACCTTGTCTCGTTGCATAAGAACACAACCAACACCTTGGATAGAAGCGTCAAAAAAGACGACAAATCGTCGTTGCCCTCGGGAAGAGCAAGGATTGGAGCATTGCAAAGCATGTCCTTAAGAGTTTGAAATGCTTCCTCTTGATCGGAACCCCATTCGTAAACTTTCCCTTTGTGGGTTAGTGCGGTAAGGGGTGAAGAAATCTTCGAAAAGTTGCAGACAAAATGAAAGTAATACCCCGCTAAACCAAGAAATGAACAAACCTCCGTTGGAGAGGACGGGGTCGCCCAATTTTTAACGGCCTCAATGTTTGCAGGATCAACGTGAATACCAACCTGTCACACCCCCATCTTAGGCCTAGGAGTGCGACCAATAGTTGGTACCATAAGTGTAAATAAATCAGAGTTACGTTTAGTTAGCTGAAGACTTATAAACATGTGGATTAAAGTTGTAAATATTTACATAAACCAAAAGTTGGGATTTTAAAAGATTCCCGATCTAAGTTCAAAAGATTACTTGTTTTATAGTTACAAAACCACCATTTATATATTAAAGTTTGAAACAAAAGATCTGAGCCATCGGATTTAAATATAGCACTTCGACGCTCCAAGCGCTAATCTTGTTCAACTGCAAAATGTAAATATAGTACGTCAGCAACGAATGCTGGTGAATATGCTGACGCAAAAATATTTTTTTTACTTAGTCACCCCTCGAGACCAAGTAAGTCTCTGCCCATCTTGGCTTAGGAATAATTAAGTAAAAACAATATCATTATAAACTCGAGTCTCTACACTAGGTCACCTCAGCAAAACACCGCAGCGTTTCGACATAACTTTGGTACCATAAATATACACATGATCAGTCTCACTCGGACATAACTTAGGTCCGGCCCATCGTGGCTGGAGGTCGTGACCAAGCGTGGTGCGATGTGCCCACCGCATTTAACCACATATGTAAGGATCCAGACAAACGTATACCACAGCCTGAGGGCTAGGCTTATACTCTTATTTTCTTTAAAGCATCGAGTATAATTACGACTTTAGGGTCAAGCCTTTATAATATTTTATTATTATTAATTCGGGCATTATGCCTACCTCTTACTCGGCTTTAAACCCCTAGACATTCGAGCAGCACCTCGACGCCGCTTGATCTTTTAAACTCTCGCTTTGATCAATACTTCTCTTCGGCACGCAAAACGAGATATGCCAATATTCTTCCACGTCGGCACGCTTTACGAGGTAACTTGTCGGGACGTCACTCCAAGAACATCTTTTTGATTATAAAATCTTCGGGTGGTGGCACGATTATCATGTTAGGGAACAGAAAACGAGGAATCGGGCACGATTATCGAGATGGATCGAGGGCACGAACTTCGAGGTATAGAGAGAGGCTAGAGAGAGAGATATGTGTGTGAAATTTGGTGTGGGTTGTGATGAACCCGTAGCCCACTATTTATAGGCAAAAATTAGACACCGTCGCGGTACGCGACGGCCCCTTTGGCAAGCCCATCGCGTATCGCGACGTAGGCTTGCTAAATTTGCCAATAGACCTGCCATGTGGTGACACGTGGCAGGCGTTGTGCCGTGTGGCGACACGTGGTGGACCTGTTGCCACGTGGCGGCAGACAATGCCGCCGTGTGCCACGTGGCACACGTGTCACAACGTGTCAGGCCACGTCATCGCGATACGCGATGACGTTGGGTTCAACAGCGATCCCGTATCGCTGTTGACTTCTTCCAGAAGTTTTGACCAAGCCCCATCGCGATACGCGATGGGCTTGTCTTTTGTCCCATTGCATATCGCGATAGGACAAGAAATCAGAATTTTTATTTTCAACCTTGGAGTTTGGAATTTGGCAGAATTGATCCCTAGACTTTGGCAAGTTGACATTTTTGGCTTGAAATTTCCGTGTTGTTACATCCTCCCCACCTTGAAATAAATCTCGTCCTCGAGATTGCTTCACGATAATAAATGGGGGTATTTCCTTCTCATTTCCGACTCGAGTTCCCAAGTATACTCGGGTCCTCTTCGCGAGTCCCATTTTACTTTCACGATTTTCAAGATTCGTCTTTTGAGTTTCTTTAGTTTTGAATCTTCTATTTGGATTGGACGTTCTACAAATTTTAAGTTTTCATTAATTTCAACATCTTTTAACGGCATCGAAAGAGACTCATCGGCTAAATATTTACGCAGATTCGAGATATGGAACACGTTGTGTATCCCTTGCATTTCCTTGGTTAGTCGCAAACGATATGAGACGGTACCAATGCGTTCAAGCACCTCAAAGGGTCCAACGAATCGAGGACTTAACTTTCCTTTCTTGCCGAAACGAATTACGCCTTTCCATGGCGAGACTTTCAAAAGAACTTTATCACCAACATTAAATTCTAACGGCTTACAACGGACATCGGCGTAACTCTTTTGGCGATCACGTGCCGTCTTAAGTCGTTCTCGGATTGCAAGAATTTTGTCGGTGGTTTCTTGGACTATCTCTGGTCCAGATAATTGATTGTCTCCGGTTTCAGATGAGCACACAGGCGTTCTACACTTACGACCATATAATGCCTAGAATGGTGCAGCTTGAATACTCGTGTGATAGCTATTGTTATACGACAATTCCATTAGGGGTAAGTGGTCATCCCAACTTCCACCTAAGTCTATCACACAAGCGCGGAGCATATCTTCCAACGTTTGAATCGTCCTTTCGCTTTTCCCATCGGTTTTCGGATGGTAAGCGGTGCTAAGGTTTAATTTTGTACCAAGCGTTTGTTGGAAGCTATTCCAAAAATGAGACGTGAAATGGCTGTCTCGATCAGAGATTATTGATAATGGTACTCGATGCAAAGCAACAATGTTGTTCACATAGATACGTGCTAGTTTGTCCATTGAATACGACTCGTTGATGGGTATGAAATTTGCAGATTTTGTTAATCGGTCCACAATTACCCAAATAGCATTATGTTGTCGAGTCGTTTTAGGGAGTTAGGTAATGAAATCCATAGTGATTAACTCCCACTTCCACATGGGAAGTTCGGGTTGTTGAAGCAATCCCGAAGGCTTTTGGTGTTCAGCCTTGACTTTCAAACATGTTAAACATTTCGCCACATGCGAAGTGACATCCCTTTTCATTCCATTCCACCAATAGTTTGTTTTGAGGTTATGGTACATTTTGTCACTTCCGGGATGCATCATATACTTAGATTTGTGAGCCTCATTCAAAATTTTATCACGCAAGTCTCCAACGATTGGTACCCAAATTCTATTGCCGAGTCTAAGGATACCATCATCACCCTTGACTAGCGAGTCAATGGTGCCGTTACGTTTTCGTCGAAGATTTGGTTTTCATTGATCGCTTGAGTTTGAGCAGATTTAATTTGCTCGAGGAGGTCGACTTGGAGTTTTAGCCTCAACGCTTGGACTCTTTTTGGCTTTTTGTGCTCTTTACGACTTAAGGCATCAGCCACAACGTTGGCTTTACCTTCATGGTAGACTATCTCGTAGTCGTAGTCGTTGAGAGTTTCCATCCAGCGTCGTTGGCGCAGATTAAGCTCTTTTTGATCAAAGATATACTCCATAGAGATAGTGCCTTCATATCTTAAGTGCAAAGATTATGGCGCCTAACTCTAGATCGTGAGTCGTATAGTTCTTTTCATGTACTTTGAGTTGACGAGAGGCGTATGCGATCACTTTCTTTCTTTGCATTAGTACACATCCCAAACCGGAATGAGATGCGTTGCTAAATACAACAAAGTCCTCAGTGCCGTCTGGCAAGGCCAGTATAGGTGCTTGGGTGAGCTTTTGTTTAAGTATATCGAACGCCTCTTGTTGCTTCGCTCCCCATTCATATTTGATGTTCTTGAGAGTTAAAGAAGTTAGTGGAACAGTGATACGAGAGAAATTTTCAATGAACCTACGGTAATAGCCGGCCAAACCTAAGAAACTTCTGATCTCGGTTGGCGATTTCGGGATTTCCCACTTAGAGATAGCTTCGATCTTAGCGGGATCGACTTGAATACCATTGACATTGATGATGTGACCAAGAAATTGTACCTCGTGTAGCCAGAATTCGCATTTTAAGAATTTAGCATATAACTTCTCGGTTCTAAGAATTTCAAGCAACGTTCGGAGGTGGACTTCATGATCAGCCTTAGACTTAGAATAAATAAGTATGTCGTCGATGAATACGATAACAAATTTATCCAAGTATGGCTTACAGATTCGATTCATCATGTCCATGAACGTGGCTGAAGCATTAGTAAGTCCAAACGGCATGACCGTGAACTCATAATGTCCATACCTTGTTCGAAAAGCGGTTTTTGGGATAACCTCGGATTGGACTTTGAGTTGGTGATAGCCGGAACGAAGATCGATTTTAGAAAAGAAGCTAGCACCTCGAAGATGATCAAAAAGATTATCGATTCGAGGGAGTCGATAACTATTTTTGATTGTGACCTTATTTAACGCACGATAATCAATACACATACGCATGGATCCATCCTTCTTTTTGACGAATAGAATTGGCGCTCCCCAAGGTGATGAACTTGGTCGTATAAAACCATTCTCTAATAGATCATCGAGTTGTTTCTTTAACTCTTTCATCTTAGTCGGCGCTAAATGATACGGAGCTTTGGCGATCAGAGCGGTACCGGGAATGAGATTGATTCTAAACTCTACTTCACGATTTGGAGGGATTCCGGGAAGTTTATCAGGAAAGACATCAGCAAAATTGGAAACAACAGGAACGTACTTGATTTCTTTGGGTTTAGATTCTTCAGTGACATAGGCCATGAACTCTAAGCATCCTTGATTCAAACATCTGTTAGCCTTTATCATAGAGATTAGGCTAACTTGGCCAGTGTCTTTATCCCCTTCAATTCGAATAGTTCGTTTATCAGGGGCCTGGAGTTCAACGGTCTTGCTATTGCAAAGGATACGAGCATGGTTGTCGGATAACAAATCCATACCCAATACGACATCAAAACCCGCAAGAGTCATGGATAACACTTGAATAGGCAAAACGTAACCGGCTAATAAGATTTTTCCGTTTTCTAAGGCTTCAGAGATTTTAACCATTTCGCCACTAGCGGTCTCGACGCTTAGAGTTTTATTAAGTTTGATTAAAGGTTCGTTTAATAGACTACAAAATTTATAATCTATAAAACTTAAGTTGGCTCGTGAATCAAACAAGACTCTAGCATAAGCATTGTTAACAAGGAACGTACCGGTAATGGTTTCCGGCATGTCGGCCGCTTTCTTTGTATATAGGACGAAGACTCTGGCATTGCCCTTCTTGGGCTCATTCTTTTGACCGCTACCTCCCGCACCACCAACCGTGGGCTTGTTCTTGGGGCATTCAAAGCTTAGATGCCCCATTTCTTTATAATTATAGCAGATCATCTTCTTCTTCCAACAATCGGCCATTGCGTGGCCGGGTCTATGACATGATTCACAGACTCGTGGAACGAAATTACATTTACCCCTATGATACTTCTTGCAAACTTTGCATTGCGGAATGCTGGGGTTGAAGCCAGACCTTCGTTGGTCAATTCCCTTACCCTTGAAATGGGTGTCTCCTCCTTTCCTCGAGTCGTGTGTTGTTACAATCTTCTTATCCTCTTCCTTATTGTGGATCATTCAGCCCATCAAGTACCCAGCCAACTCCATCGCGGAGTCAGCGGTTTGTGGCAAGTGTGACCTAACCATGTCACGAATCCCTCGTGGTAGTCCCCAAATGTAACGTGTAACTTTGCTGGATTCGGGGGTAACCAGCTGTGGAACCAAACGACATTATTCGTGGAATTTCATGTTATACTCATGAAGATTCGTTCCAACAACCTTGTGAGTTAAAAACTTAGTTTGAATTTGGTCCGTCTCGTGCATCGGACAAAATTTCACCATCAACAACTCCTTAAACTCGTTCCAAGTCATGTTGTACATCACCTCCCTTCCTTTACTCAAAATCAGTGTGTTCCACCATTCTAGCGCTTCTCCCTTGAACATAAGGGCAGAATATTGAATCTTTTCTTCATTGGAACACTTGCTCGTTATCACAATTGTTTCCATCTCCTCAAGCCACCTCACGGTTGTGATGGCTCCTTTATCACCATGGAATTCCTTCGGTCCATAGTATTTGAAGTCTTTGAACGAACACCCACTAATCTTGAGTTTCTTGAACTCTTGCCTAACCCCACCATTAGCGTTAGACTCATTGACACTTTCCTCGACGTGAGACAGTTTTGGACGGGATCTCACGGATTATCGAGATGGATTAACGGAATGAGAATGTTTCGAGTTTTTCGATTGAGACCAAGCCATAGACTCTTCTCTAACCGCATCTTTAATCATCTTTTGTATTTGGCTCATATATTTATCAGGGATTGGTTCATCTTGTTTATTTACGGGGTCTTTCCCCTTTTCTTTTCTTACATCCTTTTCTTTTCGAGCATTCACGTTGTTATTACTTTGTTCAGACATTTTTCTTTTTCTTTTCAATTTATATATGAAATTTTTAACAACGTTTCCTTTTATTAAGCATATGATTTTATTATACATTCATATATATATATATATATATATCACAAAGGATATATATATATACTTATTTCACATTACATACACACATACACACACACACACACACATATATATATATATATATATATATATATATATATATATATATATATATATATATATATCATCCTATCTTTATTTCAAGAACGTTCCAACGTTCTTGTTATACACACACACACAAACACACACACATATATATATATATCACATAACATACAAGACTATATTACACACAACTTCTTCTTCACATCCCTCATCAATATTGCCTCAATCCTTCAAAAACTTTCTCACAACCTTCGTTAACTGTTACACTTGTGAAGAAGCTTTTCTCCCATCTTCTTCTTTTTATTTCCTTCATCAGCCATTTTCTTCCTCCAATCATCAGTTTCGTGCAGAGCGCGGTCCAAGTGTTCTTCATACGACTGTGGGAACTTGTTGGGGTATCCATATTGCGGAGGTGGGTCGCGATAACCCAATTTCACCATTTCGTAGTGATTCCTCGGTTCTGGATACGGAACGTCGGTCATGTCGGATGAAAGGTAGAAGAAAGCTTCAGCAGCTTTGTTCTGTTCTCGGATCTCATTTGCTTACTCTTCTATTGATGGAATTTCTCCTTGGAATGGTGGGAAGCTTGATGATGCTTGGTTCTTGAGATTTTCGAGATATTGGATATATGGATCCACAGAAATGTAGCTTAGGTTTTGGGAAGAGAGTGGTCCATCCATTGATGTTGATATTTCATTGGGATTATTGGGATACTCTTATTCCGATTCAAACTCTTCCTCAGGATCCTCCTCTTCTTCGGGGTCCTCATCCTCTTCTGGTTCCTCTTCTTCCATGGGTTCTTCCTCTTCCATATGCTGGGTGGTCTTGTTGATCATCGAGGGCATTTTGAAACTTTCATAGGGCATCATCACCCTTATTCTTGGTTTGCGGGATGATCCTTCACCATTATTGTGTTGAGAAGTGACTTCGTTAACAGTGGAGTTTCCGGTATGCCACCTTCGTTGATCCGAGTGGCACTGCATCCAGTCGGAGGATAGGGATCTTGGTTCTTCTTTTATTGTTCGATTTGAGAGGAAGGCATAGGATGGGTGAGGATTTGGTAGGTACCCAGTTGGGTAGTACTGCGGTATCTCCGATGGATGGTACGTCGGTACTTCTGTGGGTTGGTACATGGTTATTGTTAGTGGATGATAACTTGAGTCTCTCGGTGGTTCAATTCTTTGTTTCGGTGGACTATCGGGAACGTTTATTGGATGGTGTCTGCTTCCGGGGTAGTGCACAGGTTTGGTTAGATCATGCTCTACATCTTGATCAAAGTAGGCTTGATAGTAACCATCACTCATGTTGTCTAAGGGGAATGGTTCAGCGATTCCAGCCTCTTTAGCCTTACGCACAAAGCTCTCCATATAAGCTTTGAATGACATCTAACAATTGGGTGGTTTAGAATGTGGAGAGGGAAAGAAAGGGTTACCAGCCAATCTTATCCCTATTCAAATAAACAAGTAAAATATTTTCCTATGCTTGGATCGAAGCTTGGGTATTGTTTTATGATACCCAATTCGCTAAGATCGATGGCTCTGATACCAACCTGTCACACCCCCATCTTAGGCCTAGGAGTGTGACCAATAGTTGGTACCATAAGTGTAAATAAATCAGAGTTACGTTTAGTTAGCTGAAGACTTATAAACATGTGGATTAAAGTTGTAAATATTTACATAAACCAAAAGTTGGGATTTTAAAAGATTCCCGATCTAAGTTCAAAAGATTACTTGTTTTATAGTTACAAAACCACCATTTATATATTAAAGTTTAAAACAAAAGATCTGAGCCATCGGATTTAAATATAGCACTTCGACGCTCCAAGCGCTAATCTTGTTCACCTGCAAAATGTAAATAAAATACGTCATCAACGAATGCTAGTGAATATGCTGACGCAAAAATATTTTCTTTACTTAGTCACCCCTCGAGACCACGTAAGTCTCGGCCCATCCTGGCTTAGGAATAATTAAGTAAAAACAATATCATTATAAACTCGAGTCTCTACACCAGGTCACCTCAGCAAAACACCGCAACTTTTTGACATAACTTAGGTACCATAAATATACACATGATCAGTCTCACTCGGACATAACTTAGGTCTGGCCCATCATGGCTGGAGGTCGTGACCAAGCGTGGTGCGATGTGCCCACCGCATTTAACCACATATGTAAGGATCCAGACAAACGTATACCACAGCCTGAGGGCTAGGCTTATACTCTTATTTACAATGTTTTTAGAGAAACTCAATCTCATGTAAAGTTTTACACATAACACGTTTATTTTATTGAAAATAAGTTTGTAAAAGTGGGGCGTATTCACCTTTTCTCTTTGGGATCGGCTTCAACACCGCCCGAGGGTCTTTCCCTTGCTATCTCGCACCTATAGTACGAGTATAACCGTTTGTTAGTCGGATATACAATCCGGCATAAGACCTTTAGTCTTAATTTATCTCGATGAACCTTTAGTTCACTTCTCTTTTACTTAAAAACCTTTAGTTTAAAAGTATTTCATAAACATTTAGTTTATTTTGTAAAACCCTAAGTTTCTTCTTCTTTGAGAAACGTATTCCTTTCTTTATTATTTAAGTATACTCATTATAATTAAATAATATTTATAACAAAGAATATTTATACAACACATATATATGTATATATATTTCTTTTCTTTCTTTCTTTTCTTTGTTATTTGTTTTCTTTAAAGCATCGAGTATAATTACGACTTTGGGGTCAAGCCTTTATAATATTTTATTATTATTAATTCGGGCATTATGCCTACCTCTTACTCGGCTTTAAACCCCTAGACACTCGAGCAGCACCTCGACGCCGCTTGATCTTTTCAACTCTCGCTTTGATAAATACTTCTCATCGGCACACAAAACGAGATATGCCAATATTCTTCCACGTCGGCACGCTTTACGAGGTAACTTGTCGGGACTTCACTCCAAGAACATCTTTTTGATTATAAAATCTTCGGGTGGTGGCACGATTATCAGGTTAGGGAACGGAAAACGAGGAATCGGGCACGATTATCGAGATGGATCGAGGCACGAACTTCAATGTATAGAGAGAGGCTAGAGAGAGATATGTATGTGAAATTTTGGTGAGGTGCTTCTCGACAATATTGGGTGAGGTGGCCGAATCGGTGGCAATTGGTGCACATCCGATAAGTGGCTTGGGTCGGGTCGTGGCGTTGGCAAGTGTTGCAATACGGGTGTGGGCCGGTGTAGGGCTTCTTGTTAGTAGGGGCTTGTTGGGCTAAGACATAATTTTGGGAGTTGGGTTTTCTCTTGTTGTTGCGGTAGTGAGATGAGTTGTTGTGGTTGTTATTCTTGGAGGATTCGGGCTTAGAGGATTCGGGCTTGGATTCCTTAGTTGGCTCAGGTGTGGGCTTATCATTAGGCTTCTTAGAACTCTTTCGTGTCAAGGTCCCAGCCTTAACTTGGTTCTCGATGAGAGTACCGGCTAAGGTGATGGTATCATGGAGGGTTTGACGGTCACGACTTAGAACGAAGTCTTGAATTTGCATAGGAAAGCCCGAAATGTACTTGTCGATTGCACGTTCAAGTGGAGTGACCATGTGGGGAATGAGAAGGCTTAGTTCATGGAAACGATCGTTGTAGACGGTGTCATTTCCACTTTCTTGTTTCAAGTTCCAAAACTCTTCTTCCAACCTCCGAAGCTCATGTTTCGGGCAGAACTTCTTGAGCATGAGTTTCTTGAGGTCGTCCCATGGCAAGGTCATGGCAACCTCAGCACCAAGCGTGCGCTTCTCACCGTTCCACCAATTGAGGGCATTCTTCTTAAGCATGCTCGAGGCGTAAGTGGTTTTCTTGTCCTTGGGATATTCACAATGGAAGAATATGCTCTCCATTTCTTCGAACCATTGAAGGAGAACGGTAGCACCGTCGATACCGAAGTATTCGGGCGGGTTGGCACTCTTGAATTGTTTGAGGGGGTAAGCATTTGGGTTCGGAGTTGTGGATGATGATGAAGCATTCACAGTTTGCAATTGAGAGATGATCGTTGGGAGGGCTTCTATGATGCCCTTAGCAATGCGGGACGACATGTTGCGGCCAGAGTTGTCGGTGCGACGGCCACGGTTGATGAGGCGAGAAGACATACTGCAGGGGTAAAAGGTGTAAAATTCGTAAGACTCGGGTGAATGTTGCAAGTAAAATTAATTGACGAAATATAGTAATCGTGCATTGAGGTTGGGATTGTGTTCGAGAATTTTCATTACTTACGAGACTTGATTATATAACATTTTAGAATCTTTAAAAAACTGGATAAATATATATAACAACATAACTTGAATTAAAATACATGGGTTCATTTGTCGGTTAGGGCTTCATGAACCACCATGGGTCCTTCCAACATATGAAAAATATCGAACACCAAATAAACAAAATCAATCGACAATCGAATTTGAGGGGGTGTTGAGGTAGATGGTTGAAGTAGTTCGGGAACCACCCCATTGTACATACTTCATCCATCCGATCAACAAAACACAATACGGAAAAACCGAGTTTAGCCACGACTCACCTTGAATTCGGTTATAAATTTAAGGATGTGATAGTCACATGACCAAGTTGATACAATGAGGGTAGTAGATTCGGGTACGTTTGGTGTGATATACTTTGGCCTAATAAGTTCCACACCCTTACCGAACACTCCAGGAAGGCAACCAGGTCTCGCGGTTGATTGAGATTTATGCACATTGCACTTCCTTGGGCTCGCAAGCCTTGGTGTCAAGGGTTAGGTAAACAAGTGTGTCCCCCTCCAGTTACTACATATCCGTCCCACGAATCATACGCAAGGAGAGGGGAGCAAAAAGGTGGGATTTCCTAAGGAATTTCCCGATAAAAAAATCGTCCTAGAGTTTAAAAAAATAATTTTGGAGGGTGAGGCATAGCCTCGGATTAAGTGTGTGCTTTTGTGTACAATTGTATATGATAAACAATTTAAATATGCTAAGCTATGTACAAAAATATATACAAGTAGGGTGCACATATGGGAACACGTATAGGGACCCTAAGAATTCTACTAGGTCGTTATGTCTAACCACCTATCTTATAGCCTTCAGCTCTGATACCAATCTGTCACACCCCAACCTACGGCGAAACATGCCGGGGCGCGACATTGATTGTATCATAGCTCAGAAAACACTAAAAAATACACGTGTCAATATCTAAATTATTCATTCATATTTCAAGTTCAAAAGCACAAACATCGTTTCAAATGAAATTCCATTACAATTAAATATTCAAAACATAAATAACTTAAAATAAAAGTTTCTTCAATCATCAAGCAACCTAAGGTCTCATCTAACCTCCAATACTCGATTCATCCAATAAAGCTACCTGCGCCATGCGTGAAAATATATATTTTGTCAACATAAAGTTGAGCAAGTAAACCACAGTTTTGAGTATATATAATAATAAAAGACAATTCCATGCGATAATTGTAAATCACTACTGTTGGGTATAAATTTTTTATCCTCGGGATGAGCTACGATTCAAGGATTCTGAGCTATCCTGTCAACGCTAATATTCCGAGGATGATATTTGACTAATTAAATTGTCCTATATTACTTATATTTGTTTTGCAGACAAGATCACATGCTAAATATGCTAATTTGAACGTGGACTTACAACGGCTAATGCTTGGACTTCGTCAATTGGAACGTGGGCAAGCAACGGATTATGGAAGAAATAGTCTAGGGTTTCCGGATTATTCGGGATAACAGTTGTAACTTTTTTCTTATATAAACGAGCTCATAATATCATTAGAACACACACTTTCACTTACCTAGCTACTAGCATACACTGTAACACATAGTTTACGATCACTTATCAGCTCCACCACTTGTAACCACCATTTTATTATTAATAAAAGTGACGGTGATAGTTTTCACCGTCCGGGGGTTTTTTGTGCCGGAGATTATCATAATCACGTACCAATTCGACCAAAGATTACGTTGTTAATCTTTGACCGAAGCAATTCGACCAAAGATTACGTTGTTAATTTTTGACCGAGACAAGATTATCATAATCAAGGGTTTTTTCCCTCGTAATCACATCATTGTGTTCAATCATTTTACCATTAAGCACCCCACCTCACGCACTAATTTGATCAAAAGTTATTTTGCTAATTTTTGACCGAAACAATTTGGCGCCCACCGTGGAGCAATCGGTGCTTTGATCATTATCAACCCTCAAACCAAACCCTACTCTCAACATCCACAACATGTCTACCCAACCGAAATTGTTTCTTCTTCTGTCGCGACTTCGGATTCCTCTGTGAGGCCTTCTATGCCTCCTCCTCCTGCTGGTGGTATCCCGAAGAAACCGGACAACACTCAGAAGAAACTCGCTACTCCCGTGTTCTCGGGATCAAGGCCATCTCCCCAAGATCCCGTTATGGTATCTAATAATGAACTTTTGTCCATATATAAGCGATTACAGGAACATATGGATCGCCAAAACAATAACAACCAGATGGTGGTGAAGGAACTGGAAGATATCAGAAAAGCCAAGAAGCCGGCGGAAGAATTCACACCATTAATCACGTGATCTCTGGATTTCACTCCTCCAGGATCCTCAGGATTGGTGTGTCCAGAGTCAACCACAGCGTACAAGCCCGGATCCTCACTCTTATAGCACTCTGGGTCTGCAGGACTGTACTCATCCGGATCCCAAGGATACTTGCATGCATCCTTTGCTGGGCCATTTCAACATGCATGATCCTCAGGATTGTCGCAGCAGGGAGGATCCTCAGGTCCTTATCAGCAAGCGTTATCCTCAGGATTGTCGCGGCAGGGAGGATCCTCAGGTCCTTATCAGCAGGTGGTATCCTCAGGATTTCCGCAACAGGTAGGATTCTCAGGAGTGCCTCCATCAGGGTTCTTCAATCCTCAACAACCGTTTACTCAGACTCAGCACTTTGCAGGGTCCTCTGAGGTGCACCAGGGAGACTTTATCCCGATGCAAGCTAACATTTCTACCACTCCATTTGTCACTCCAGGAAATACTATATTCGGGAATGCAAGCTACAACCCCCAGACTGTTCCTTAGAATACTAATCAGGGTAACACTTTCGATACAATTCCCTTTAACGCTAATCAAGGATTTTTGCAGGATGCAGGCATAAGTTCAAGTTTAGCCTAAGAATTACAGAAGCTTAAGGACATGATATCAAATGTTCCTGGTGTTACCCGTCCCATAGCTGAAGTTCCCACTGATAGTCACAGAATATCCCGATTTGTGCCATCAATTGGTGACGTACAAATCCCAAAACGGTTTCAAACCCCAAATATGAAACTGTACGATGGTTCAATGGATACCGAGGAACACGTCGCACAGTATAGATAGCGTATGGAGATCAACCCAATCCCTATGGAAATCAAGGAAGCATGTCTTTTCATGGGATTTGGGTCTACCTTGACCGGAGTAGCCATGAAATGGCTACTGAGTATTCCTCCTAATACTATCACTTCCTTTTCTCATTTAATTAACTTGTTCAATAACCAGTTTTCTTGCAGTAGAACATTTGAGAAAATGACAGGTGATCTTTACAGGGTTACCCAGAATCCTGGGGAATCCTTGAGAGATTTTATTACCAGGTTTAGCAAGGAGTCACTGGAAATTCCAAATCTAAACCCGGCTTCGGCAGTGGAAGCTCTCAAGTTGGGGTTAGAAAAAGGCTCCTCTTTCTATGATGATCTTGTTATGACTCCATGCAGGTCATTAGACGAAGCAAGAAGTAGAGCTTTGAGGTTTATCAGGTTAGAAGATGACAAGAAAAACTATAAGATCGGTATCCCGAAATACGGTCAGACGAACAGGAAGGCCGAATCCCCGAGAAAATCATATCGATCAAAGCCTTACTATAAGCCTTATAACCCAAGGATCAATGCAGTAGATGATGAAGATGATGAGGAGTATCCTAAGATCTCTGAATATTGTTTTTCTATTGATATTGATGGATTAATGTGTGCCATGCAGGATTTAGGTGAAAAAGCCAGGTGGCCAAAGACGATGGAAAAACAAGGAGCCTACAAAGACAAATCAAAGTGGTGTGCCTTCCACGAAGACTTTGGGAACTTGAATGATGATTGCATTGCACTCAGAAGGGAGATTAGCTATCTTCTCAGCAAAGGCCACTTGAAAGAGCTACTTGTCCGGGAGAAGGGAAAGGAACAAAATCCTTAAAATATTCCTGAGAAGGCGAATCCTCCACCAACAGAAGCAAGAACAATCATGTTCATATCCGGAGGATCTGACATCTGTGGAACCTCTTATTCTGCTGCAAAAAGAAATGTTGATCAAAGGAAGTTAGAAGTGGCTGATAGACCAACAAAGACACTTATTCTCACTCAAGCAAAGACCATGACCTTTGATGAAAGCGATAGAGTTGACATTCAGGTTCCTCACCATGATAGTTTGGTAATAACATTATATGTGGCTAACCATTATGTGTGCAGGATCCTTGTAGATGGTGGAAGCTCTGTCAACATTATTCAATTAGATGTGCTGAGAAAGATGAATATTCCTGAGGATGAGATCGTTCCCAGTTCCTTAGTATTGGTTGGGTTCAGCGGAGAAACTAAGAGCACTATTGGGGAAATAAAACTCCCAGTATACGTCGAAGGGGTAAATAAAATACAAAAATTTTGTGTTATTGACTGTTTGTCTTGTTGCAATATTATATTAGGCAGGCCTTGGATACACGACATGAAAGAAGTCCCCTCTACTTATCACCAATGTGTGAAACTCCCAAGTCCGTGGGGAGTTATCAAAATCATCAGCGATCAACAAGATGCAAAGAATTTCTACACCTCTTCTATGAAATGTACTGCCAAACCCCAGCAGGCGTAGCAATTACAGAAGCCAGCATGAGACATAATGGAGGCCAGGGAAAAAGAAATCAAAGAAGTACTTCCTTATCCCGAGGATCCTGAAGTCAAAGTTCTGATAGGAACGAGCATTCTTGAGGATATTGAGTCGAAATTGCTCGATTTCCTCAAGACGAGACTGTCAACATTTGCATGAAAACATGAAGATATGATAGGTATTTCCAAAGATATTATAATACATAAACTTGGAATTGATAATTCTTTCAGGACAATCCATCAAAAGAGAAGAAAGTTTGCACCTGAGAGAAACACAATTATCCAAGAAGAAGTTGAAAGACTTTTGAAGGCAAATATGATTATGGAAGTCCAATATCCCCGATGGTTAGCAAATGTGGTGGTTGTGCCGAAAAAGAATGGAAAATGGAGATTTTGTGTGGATTTCACAGACTTGAATAAGGCTTGTCCTAAGGATCCATTCCCTCTACCACACATAGATTCAATGGTAGATGCTACAGCTGACCACAAGATGCTGACATTTATGGATGCATCCTCAGGATTTCAGAAAATCCAGATGGAGCCCTCAGATCAAGAAGACACGGCCTTCATGACTCCCACAGGTATTTATTGTTATATTGCTATGCCCTTTGGACTTAGAAATGCAGGTGAAACCTATCAGAGGATAGTTAACATGATGTTCAAAGAGCAACTGCGGGACACGATGGAGGTCTATATCGATGATATGGTAGTAAAGTCCAAGAAAGTTGAGGATCACCTCCAGGATCTCAAGACTGCATTTGATATCCTCGACAAATATAATATGAAGCTAAATCCTGCAAAGTGCCATTTCGGAGTGAAGCTGGCAAATTCTTAGGATACATGGTCACTAAAAGGGGAATAGAGGCGTGTCCAGAGCAGATACAAGCTATCCTGAATCTGAAATCCCCAGCATCAGTCAAAGATGTTCAAAGGCTAACTGGCAGGATAGTGGCACTCAACAGATTCATATCCAAATCCTCAGAAAAGTGCAAAGAATTTTATGATATCCTGAGGAAAAACAAGAAGTTCGAATGGACCAGTAAGCATGAGGAAGCTTTAATATCCTTAAAAGCTTATCTTTCTTCTGCTCCTCTACTGGTAAAACCCGAATAAGGTGAACCTCTATCTCTATATCTAGCTGTATCAAATAATGCTGTAAGTGCATTTTTAGCCAAGGATCTCGAAGGTCAACAGCATCCCATCTATTATATAAGTAAAAGTCTATTGGATGCTGAAACCAGGTATTCTTATCTTGAGAAATTGATTTTAGCACTTATTATGGCATCTACTAAACTTAAACACTATTTTGAAACTCATCCTATTCTTGTTAAAACTAATTACCCTATTAAGTCTGTTTTGAGAAAACCAGAATGTCAGGTAGGATGGCAAAATGGGTTGTAAAGCTAAGTGCATATGATATAGCATATGAATCCACGACTTCCATCAAATCCCAGTCATTAGCAGACTTTGTGGCTGATTTCACCAGTGAACTTAAAGAAGAAGCAGACTTGGAAGTCCAACAACTTGAAGAAACCAAAGATAAGTGGACTCTATACACTGATGGTGCTTCAAATGTTAGAGGAATAGGTCTCGGGATCCTGCTGAAATCGCCACACAGGGACATTATACCTCAGTCCATATCCTGCGGATTCCAAGCCACAAACAGTGAGGCAGAATATGAAGCTCTGATAGCAGGATTACAACTAGCAATCAACATGAAAATCAGGTTTATTCAAGTACATGTTGATTCATTATTATTAACTAATCATTTTAATGGTTCATATACTGTTAAAAGAGAAAAACTAATGAAATATTTAGAGCTAGTCAAAAAACTAGCAAAATGTTTCGAAATGTTTGATATTTCACAGGTACCTAGAGAAAAGAAAGTTGAAGCAGATGCCCTAGCATACTTAGCTTCATCCTTCAGAATACCGGAAGGTGTCAAGATTCCTATCATACATATCCTGAGCCCAGCAATAGAAGAACAAGGTGTCAATGAAATATCAGAGGACAATGAAGATATGAGGATCGAGAACCCTAAGGATAATGAAAATTCCTGAATTATCCCAATCAGGAGATATATTCGGGATGGAATTATCCCCAAGAGCTTTTCGCATAAAGGTAATCCCATATGCTATAATGAATGATATATTATATAGAATATCTCTTGCAGGACCATATCTAAGGTGTTTGGAGAAGTCGGAAGCTCAAGAAGTTCTTCAGGATATCCACGAAGGAGACTGTGGGAATCACACTGGGGGTAGAGCACTATTTTCCAAAATCCTGAGGACCGGATATTTCTAACCAACGATGAAGAGGGATGCTATGAATTATTCTCAGAAGTGTGATGCATGCCAAAGACATAGCAACATTCTACACCAACCAGCAGAACCACTGTATCCTATTATATCCCCTTGGCCTTTCATGAAGTGGGGTATGGATATAGTGGGAAAGCTACCAAGAGCTCCGGGAGGAAAATTCTTTATGCTGGCAATGACAGATTATTTCTCAAAGTGGATTGAGGCTGAGTCTTTTGTTCAAGTCGGAGAGAAAGAAGTAATCTCATTCATCAAGCGCAATAGTCTGACAAGATTTGGAATCCCGGCAGAGATAGTGTGTGACAATGGCTCGCAGTTCATCGGCAAGAGAACCACCAAATTCTGTGCTAGTTGGGGAATCAAAATGATCACTTCAACACCTGTCCATCCTCAGGCTAACGGATAGGCCGAATCAAGCAACAAAATCATTATCAATAACCTGAATAAAAAGTTGGGCTCTAAGAAAGGATAGTGGGCCGAAGAACTACCTTTTGTTCTTTGGGCAGATAGGACCATTTCAAAGAATGCTACTGGTCAGACTCCTTTCTCATTGGTATTTGGAGCTAAAGTAGTTATCCCGACAGAGATGGTTATCCCAACAGCTAGAGTCAGTCATCACAATCCCGAAGATAACATTCAAAGTCTACTTGAAGATCTAGATGCAGTAGAAGAACTCAGGGATTTAGCAAAAATCAGAATGGCCTCTTATCAGCAGAAGATAGCAAAGTCCTACAACAAGAATATCAGGGTTCGTAGATTTCAAGAAGGGGATTTGGTTCTCCGAAAATCCTTTCAGAATACTACAAATCCTGCAGATGGAAAGCTTGCACCAAAATGGGAAGGTCCTTACTTGATTGAGTCAGAAGCAGGAAAGGGGGCATATAGATTGTCCACTTTGGATGGTGACTCACTGCCAAGGGCTTGAAACGCTATCCACCTTAAAAAATATTTTGTGTAAGACTTCTATCCCGAAGATAATTGCTATCCTGAGGTATGTAACAGTAATGTTAAACAACTAAGGTATGTATTCAAATTTACATTTTTATTCATTTTTCAATATCATTATTCTTTTATCATGGTACTGACTTAAGCATCGGAGGGGTGTTAGCCACCCCTCACTTAGAGTTGACTGTTTTGTAGCCTGAGGACATGTGATATCCTCACATAGGATGAAGTATATTTGGGCCTAGTCGCCAGTTTATTTGGGCCTTGTCGCCAGTATATTTGGGCCTTATCGCCAGTATATTTGAGCCTTGTCGCCAGTTTCTTCGGCCTTTGTCGCCAGTTAAGGTATTATACAATGCCTTCTAAGGTTTAAGGGGTTTTCACCTCTTCTTAAGATCGCCTGTAGCGCACGTTTATTCGGCCGTAGTTTAAGAGATGGGATCAGCACATGAAATATAGTGACTTGTTACCTCGTTATCCTCAGCTATTGGTTTGAATCTCAAAGTTTATGGTAGACGTACCATTTCCTAAGGTTTAAGGGGTTTTCACCTCTTCTTAAGGGCCTTGACGCCAGTTTATTCCTAAGGTTTAAGGGGTTTTCACCTCTTCTTAAGGGCCTTGTCGCCAGTTTATTCCTAAGGTTTAAGGGGTTTTCACCTCTTCTAAGGGCCTTGTCGCCAGTTTATTTAGGCCTTGTCGCCAGATTGTTAAGGCCTTGTCACCAGAATTTATGAAATTATTTTCAGGATAATGTTGATATTGCAATCTCATCGTTATATCCCCTGGATTAGAGGATCATCCTGAACAATGGTCTTGTTGCAAAAATAAGATGCTCTAGACATTATCCAGGTTAATTGATATACGATTCTGGTATGATTTCCTATTTGTGAATATTCTATCTTTCATATTATTTACAAGATAAAGTTTATGACTTGGTATTGGTTTGTTGAATAAAAATTAAGCTGTTACTAAGAAATTTTTCATTTCTAACAAACTTAAATTTTTCTCTAAACAGAAAAAGGGAAAGGATACCAATATAAGTCATAAAAAGTTATACTAATATTATCATACATGAAAGGATGATTCGGGTTTCACTCAAAACGGAGCCCATCCACCCGAACCATCATATTGTTCTAAAGCATGAAATAAAAGACGGTTTGGGCTTCGTCCTGAACCAGGATCCCTCCACCCAAACCATTATCCTAAGCATGTCATATTATCCTTACACAACCAAAATAAAAATTGTTATGACAACCATCACGAACACATTAACACAACCGGAACACCCGGTTCAAGCCTTGTCACCTTCACCATGATCACCCTCCTTCTTCTCCAACTCCGTCACCTCACTAGCCTTGGTTTCCTTCACCTCTTCACTAGCACCAGCATCCTTGATCACGTCAAAAGTACCTGCCACATCATTTTATTCAAACTTCTCCCCCTTAGCATCTTCAGCTTCTTTTTCCAAGCCGTGGAGTTCCAAGAGTCCATCGTGTAGCCCTTCACTTGCACTTCCTCCGACATCTTGAGCATTGACTCCAGGATACTGGTGGCTGCACACTTCTTGGCTTCTTCAAGGAATTCAGTCTTCTCCAACTCAAATGAGGCTCTGAGATCCACAATCTCTTTATCCTTCTTTTTGAGTAGCTTATTTTTTATGTCAACAGCATGTAGAAGATCGGCAACCTTGACCTCAGCCTCTCTCTGAGCCGATTCAGCATCTTGGGATCTCTGATGGTAACCTTTAGTTTTCTGTTATCCCCAAATTAACATAAGTTTTTCTGTAGTTTATTATTTTCAGGATAAATAGAAGTACTTACTGTTCCAAGAAAGTTGGCAAGAGCTTGTAGCTTCTCCACAGCATCTATAGTGCTCATGTCGGCAAAGGACTCGGTCTCAGCAGAAGTAGTGGCTTTCCTCTTCTTCTGTGCAGCGCTTTTCTGGCGAGTTGTCGGAACTCTCACTACCGGGGAGAGGGTCTTGGAGTGTTCTTGTTTAACCACGGTCCTATCCTCGATAAGATCATCCAGGTCGACTAAGCTGAAAGAAGACTTTCGATATGGCATCCCTATACAACAATTTATCAAGTTATTCCCAAGAAAGTGAAATCCTAAGAATTTCATGAAAAACCCCGAAAAAACTTACCAGAAGACATACTCTCAACAGACTTCGCGGCGGTCAAACTTGTTTACCCTGTTTCCTCTTCTACCCAGAATTCCCTATCCTCTGCCGGAACCTTAAACAACGCCTTAGGCCTTCTGTTCGTATCCTTCCTATACTTTATCGAATCCTCAAACACAACTGCCAAAAAAGAAACCGTATTAACGCAAATCATTTGCAAAAAGAGATCTTATCCTAAGAATTTCCTACCCTTGTGAATCCATTTAATAGGCAAGCTCATTCCATCAAGAATGGAGTCGCGTCAGACGAAAAAGAATTTTTTCTTCCAATCAGGGTCACTACTGGACACCTTGGGAACCATATAAAGACGACTGGATTTGGATTGAAGTCAGTAGCGGAAAGATCCGTGGGTACGAAAGTTATAGTTCGCGGCTATCTCAGGTACGCCTATCGACAACCCATGGGTTTTATTCAAACTATCTACAGTACCCAAGACTCTCCACACCATTGGCATGACTTGGGAGTACGAGAATCCAGTGACATCGAAGAACTCCTTGAAAAGCGGAGGAAATGGATATGAAAGGCCGATTGAAAAGGAGTAATAGAAAAAGAAGACCCAGGTTTTAGAAGAGAAGTCAGCCTTGACTTTAGGATCATATGGTCTAATAATAGCTTCAGCGGGTAACAGGCCTGAGTCTTTCAGGAATCTAATGTCGAGATCTTTAAAGAGGCATTGGTCTTCATCGGTGGCGGGGATGTGACTTTGGTCAACGAAATCTTCAGAGGTTACGAAAGAGAAAGAATTGGGCGCTCGAGGGGTCCTCTTCCTCATTATTGTTCGAATCAGAAGAAAAAATTTCAGAAAATTAAAGAAGATGAAGAAGAAAGAGACTGACCTGGAGATTCAAGCGAGAGAGAGTGTGTTTTGATTTAGAGATATGGAAATGGGTTGATTATAACCTAAAGGAACAGTTATAGGGTCTCCTCAATCCACGTGCAAGTCCTTTCAGTTAACAGATGATATTTTTACTTTTTAAAATTTGAAATTTTTACAGCTGTCACGCGCAATCTGCAAAAATTGGGGGCAATTGTTGGGTATAGATTTTTTATCCTCAGGATGAGTTACGATCCAAGGATTCTGAGCTATCCTGTCAATGCTAATATTCCGAGGATGATACTTGACTAATTCAATTGTCCTATATTACTTATATTTATTTTGCAGATAAGATCACGTGCTAAATAAGCAAATTTAAACGTGGACTTACAACGGCTAATATTTGGACTTCGTCAATTGGAACGTGGGCATGCAACGGATTATGGAAGAAATAGTCTAGGGTTTCCGGATTATTCGGGATAACAGTTGTAACTTTTTTCTTATATAAAAGAGCTGATAATATCATTAGAACACAGAC
Organism: Bidens hawaiensis; assembly: GCF_021521415.1. Lineage (NCBI taxonomy): Eukaryota > Viridiplantae > Streptophyta > Magnoliopsida > Asterales > Asteraceae > Bidens > Bidens hawaiensis. The sequence continues at coordinate 662,830 of NW_027491619.1, read as the reverse complement.
TTTCACTTACCTAGCTACTAGCATACACTGTAACACATAGTTTACGATCACTTATCAGCTCCACCACTTGTAACCACCATTTTATTATTACGTTGTTAATTTTTGACCGAGACAAGATTATCATAATCAAGGGTTTTTTCCTCGTAATCACATCATTGTGTTCAATCATTTTACCATTAAGCATCCCACCTCACGCACTAATTTGATCAAAAGTTAGTTTGCTAATTTTTGACCGAAACAACTACAACTAGTATAACAATATATAAAAGTTGTCTTTTCAACCGAATCGTATTGATAACGGTTTAATTCGACGGCGCATGATCATACTAATGAGGATGAGGATGAGGTACCAACCAACATAAAAATAAACACATAGTCATATTCGCACATAACAACTAATCGAGCAATTTCAATTATGCATATAACGGAATTGTAGTGAAAATAATAAATTGATTTTGAACGTATAGCGCCCCAAAAATTTGTAAATCGGTAAAAAAAGGGGATGTGAATTTACTACCTTATAGGGTAGGATAAAGAGGACGAGATAATAAAGGAAAAGGCTACGATGGAAAACGATCAAGCTCCTCGAGGTTTGCCGAAAATTAATCCTAATTGTTAACGATAAAGAGAGTTAAATATAGTCATAACGAAAGGTTAAGTTTTATGACGGGTTTCGATGTGGTTAACAATATTGAAAGCTACATTATTGTTAGATATAAAGGTTATTGTTATATTTTTAAATGTTATTATTATTATTACTATTATTTTTATTATTAGTATTTAATTATCATATTTATTTATTCGTATTTGAGTTTGATACATAAAATAAATAATATATATACATTAACGGAAAAGTTAAATGAAATATTTTGATTATCTAATATAATTTGTTTCGTTAACGAGAGTTATAAAAAGAATATAAACTTATATCTTATTTATAAAGTGTATGTGTATAATATGTATGTGTATATATATATAGACTCAAATATAACGTTTAAACAAGTATATATATATATACATAATTATTCGTAAATATGAAAAGAAAAGAGTTGTTATGGGGTTCGGTTATCAAAGTAATGTTTACTAAATGTTATAACCATATATTAATATTAAAGAAAATTATTAAATTGTGTTACAAAAAAATAAATAACAAAACCGGGTCCAGGGGGCTCGAACCCGCGTCTGAACCGGTTCTGGGGTTTTAGCATACACGCACCACCCATCAGGCTGGTGTGTTAATCTTGTTAACATAACAGTTAGTTTAAACATAACCTATTACACCCAGAACCCAAAAATCAATACAAGAACCCTAGATGTTCAATCGATTCAAATGTTTAATATTTGTTAAAATTGGTTTAGGGTTATTGTTTCTGGGTTAAAAATGAACTATATGCATGTATCAATTACCAGATATGGTGGCAGATTGACGAAGAATGACTAGTTAGGGTTACGGTTCTTAACTTGAAAGCAAACTGGATCTTAACAACGGCGTAGGAGTTAATTGACTTAGGGGTATAGGTCACGAGGTAAAGAGGAATGTGTGGTGTGATTTAATTGAATTATTAGCGAGTTTATATAGTGTATTAGAGACGAGGTCATCCGCGGCTTTGTTCAATGAATTAGCTGTCAATTGTAACAAATTTCCATGTTTGGAGTGTCGGTGTGAAGCGTTTTTGGTAACTAAAAGATATTATGTAATCAATTTCGTTTAATATGGCCGAGAATTGAGGAACAAGCAATGGGGGGGTCTTTGGTGTTGGCAGTGAGAGGAGGAGGGAAAGAGGATGAACATTATTTGCACTTTGCTCCCTACTATATGGTTGTGGTTCAAAAGTGAATTAAAGTTAACTAAGGGGTTAATTTTACATGTTACTCATAGTTATAATCAAAAAAAATAAATAAATATAAAATGTTAAACAATAACAAACTTTATTGATAAAATACCCGAACCCGAACCCGGGTCGGGTAATGATTACAAATCAAAAGGAAACGGAAAACACGAAATGTTACAGGGACCATGTAAAGGAGGCTGGATTTGGATTAAAGGCAGTAACGGCGAGATCCGTGTGTACGAAGGTTATAGGTTGCGGCTATTTCAGGAATACCTATGGACAGTTCATGGGTTCTATTCAAGCGATCTATCGTAGACAAGACTCTCCACACCATTGGCATGACTTGGGAGTAAAAGAACCCGGTGATGTCAAAGAAATCCTTAATAAGCGGAGAAAATGGATACCAAAGGCCGATCGAAAAGGGGTAATGGAAAAAAGAAAACCTAGGTTTTAGAAGAGAAGTCAACTTTGCCTTTAGGGTCATATGGTCTAGATGGACTCAGCGGGTAACAAGCCTGAATCTTTCAGAAACCTAATGTCGAGATATTTAAAAAGACATTGGTCTTCATCAATGGCAGGGATGTGACCCTGGTCGATGAAATATTCCTAGGTTACGAATGAGTAAGGATTGGGCGATCGAAGGGTTCTTTTCTCATTGTTGATCGGATTAAAAGCTTCAGAAAAATTAAGAGACAAAAGAAAGAGGAACTGACCTGATTATGAAGCGGTGGAGAGATTATTATTTTGAGATTTGGAAATGACTTGATTATAACCTAAAGGAACGGTTATAGGGTTTCCTCAATCCGCGTGCACGTCCTTTCAAGTAACAGATGATATTTTTATTTTTTTCAAAATTTGAAATTTTTACAGCTGTCACGCGCTATCTGTAAAAATTAGGGGCAATTGTTGGGTGCAAATTTTTTATCCTCAGGATTTCTTATGATTCAGGGATTCCAAGCTATCCTACCGATGCGAATATTCTGAGGATGATATTTGACTAATTCAATTGTCCTATATTATTTTTGTTTGTTTTGCAGGTAAGACCACGTGATTAATGTGATTATAAGAACGTGGGTTTGCAACGGCTAGTGCTGAAACTTCGTCAACACATACGTGGGCAGCAACGGATCATGGAAGACTTAGTCTAGGGTTTATTCCGCATTTCTCAGAATTTCAGTTGTACTCTTTGCTTATTTAAACGAGCTGATAAGATCGATTAGAACACACACTACACTGCTTTAACTACTAGCACTCATTGTAACACTTAGCATTCGATTTACTATCAGCTCCACCACTTGTAACCACCTTTTTGTTATTAATAAAATTGACGGTGATAGTTTTCACCATCCGGGGGTATTTTGTGCCGGAGATTCACACGATCAAGGGCTTTTTCCCTCGAAATCAAATCATTGTTTTCACTTTGTTTTCGTTCAAGCACTCTACATCACGTACTAATTTGATTAAAGATTACTTTGTTAATTTTTGACCGAAACAACAGAGAAGCAATACTCTGAGATGCTTGGGTAATCTTCATCATCATCTCCTTCTTCAACCGCTCGGACGTTTTGATTGTTGAATTTGGAGTACAGCTTCGAGATGTTGTTTTTGAACGAGGATCTTTGTTTCTTGTCTGGGGATTCTTGTTTCGTTTGAAACCCTAACCGTTCTTGGATCCTTTTTTCATCCTCCAGCCATATGAATCTAAGTGCCTTGTTCCTTACTTCATCTAAAGTCCTGTAAGGAGTCATCACAAGATCATCATAAAAGGATGAGCCCCTATTTAGTCCCATCTTGAAGGCTTCCACAACTGTAGACATGTCAAGATTAGGGATTTCTATGGCCTCCCTGCCAATCCTCGTGACAAAATCCCTAAGGGATTCATCATTGGGTTGGAAAACCCTATATAAGTCACTAGTTAACTTTTCAAATTTCCTACTGCAAGAAAATTGGATGTTGAACAAGTTAACTAAATGTGAAAAAGAAGTAACATAAAAAGGAAGATGACTTAGCAGCCATTTTAAAGCAGATCATGTTAGTGTGGATCCGAAACCCTTGCATAGACAAGCCTCCTTGAGTATTTTAGGGATCAGATTGACCTCCATCCTCTCCCTGTATTGAGCTACATGCTCTTAGGGATCAGTTTTTCCATCATACACCTTCATGTTGGGTGTCTGAAATCGTTTTGGGATTTCATCATCACAAATAGGTGGAGCAAATCTGGACAACTTGTGGATTCCTTCCGGTTTTTCATGGATTGGACGGATCACCCCTGGTATGTTAGATATCATATCCTTAAGTTTCTGCAGTTCCTTAGCCATAGCTTGGTTGATACCTGCATCCTGCATGGAACCACGATTAGCATCTAAGGATATAAGATCATATATGTTACCTCTTTGTTGCGTGAAAGTCGGCATTCCATAAGAATAGCTGAGTTAAGAAACGTCTGCTACAGGAGTTGGTCCACCAGAGGCAATGGTTTGCATATGGATAATATCTCCTTCATGGACCTCCGAAGACCTCTGACGTTGAATTCCGGAGGATCCTTGATTCTGGAGGAAGGATCCTTGATTCTGGGTGAAGGATCCTTGATACTAGGAATTGAAGGATCCTTGATGATAGATTCCGGAGGATCCTGGTTAAAGGATTGATGATCCTTGCTGGGGGAGAGATGATCCTTGAGCTTGTAGACCCATGAACCCTGGATTGAGGATAGATGATCCTTGTAGGAAAACTGAGGATCCCTGAGCTTTCTGACCCATGGACCCCTGGTGAAGGATAGACGATCCTTGCTGGAAAACTGAGGATCCCTGAGTTTGCTGACTCATGGATCCCGGTTGAAGGATAGATGATCCTTACGCATGTTCAGCCAATGATCCCGGAGTGGTAAAATCCAGCATCCTAGGCATTAGAGGAGTCTAATCCTCTGATGGCCTCTTGGTCCTTTTGAGATCTTCTATCTTCCTAATGATACTTTGGTTAGTCTTGCTCTGCTTCTCCATGTAAGCTTTAACCTGTGAAAACATAACAGAAACATCATTGTTAGAATTAACCACCGAAGTGGCAGCAGTGGTTTTCGAGCTCTGGAAGACTGGGATTTGTGTCTTGTTTCCATCCGCTATGGTCCTTGGAGCTACTGCTAGCGGAGGAGGCATCGGTGGTAAGGTTCTTGATGAGTGAGAAACGGATTAGGGCATGGTTGATGAAGCAGAAGATTGTTGAGAGGCCATTTAGAGTACTATAGGTAGAAAAGGTTGATAACAGATAGGAAATATTATGGATTATTGCACCAATTTCCCCACGATGGTCGCCAAATTGTTTTGGTCAAAAATCGACTAAGGATAATGTAGCCAAATTCGTAATTGTGGGACTTGGTGTTTGTGATTGTATATGTAATATGTTGATGAACACAGAGATTTATACGAGGAAAAGCCCTTGATCTTTAGAGGATCGTCGGCATAAAAACCTCGGGTGATGACAATTGTCTATCACCAATTTATTAATCAAGAAATCGTGTTACAAATGGTGGAGTTTATGATCAAAGATTACAAAGTAGCTAAGTGTGTGAACTGCTAGAGAGAATTCTGAGTAGTGTTTATGAACGTGAGATAACCAGTGAGTGACCTAATTGATCATAATCTCTATAAATAATAAAAATATCTATAACAAATTCTCTTACTTTTGTGCCAGTCTTCCACTAGCTGCTCCCATTCCTTTTGACCACGTGCTGAATGAGTCCAGTAGCAAATAAAGAGGTAGACCATGTCTTATAGCCGTTACACCTGCTAAATACAAGACTACACATGAGAAACAATCGTTAGTAAATAATAAGTACTGAGGATCCTTGATGCTGACAGGATCTGACTAAGGATAACTGATCCAAGAACATATGCCAGGATAACGTATCCACAGTGTCAAATTTCCGTGCCCTAACACCAGTTTATCGGGAAAAGAACCACTAAATTTTGTGACAGTCGGGGCATCAAGATGATTACTTCTACACCAGTTCACCCTCAAGCCAATGGTCAAGCAAAATCAAGCAACAAGATTATCATTAACAACTTGAAGAAGAAACTAGGATCCAAGAAAGGCAAGTGGGTTGAGGAACTTCCTTATGTTCTTTGGGCTGATAAGACAACACCAAAGAATGCAACAGGTCAAACACCCTTCTTATTGGTGTTTGGATCATAAGCCGTAATCCCTACATAAATGGTGGTTCCTACTGCTAGAACAAGCATCCGTGATCCTGAGGCCAACGATGAAATTCTTCTCCAAGATATAGATACTATTGATGAGCTCATAGACCTAGCCAAGATCAGAATGGAAGCGTATCAACAAAGGGTGGCTGGGGCATACAACAAAAATATAAGGATCAGAAGATTCCAAGAAGGAGATCTAGTTTTGAGAAAAGCCTTCCAAAATACAACTAATCCAGCGGATGCAAAGCTAGCACCTAAGTGGGAAGGCCCCTACTTGATCGAGTCAGAAGCTGGAAAGGATGCATATTATTTGCTTACCATGGAAGGCAACAGGTTACCAAGAGCATGGAATGCTATCCATCTCAAGAAGTACTTTTTCTGATCTGGATCAAGTATCCTTAATGGGTAAAGGATCATAAAATTGGTAATATTTATCTAATCACTTATTCATTTTAGATTCTTATTATTAGTTTAAGGATAATATATTCTTGACATTATCTTTTCCAAGTTTTAAGTAACAATGCACTTTCAATAAAAGGTTCAATGTCTAAGAGGTTGGCCACCTCTCCCTCACACTTAAGGTACACTACTATTTCCTTTGGCCTAGCCCACGATTAAGGTGTGACCCCCGATGGTCGTATCTTCCAAGGTTTAAAGGTTTTCACATTTCTTATAAATTAGAGTTTCAACACTATCGCCTGGAGCGCATGTTATCCAACGTATAGTACGGGGCAGCGGGACCAGTACCCGATTAGTGGCTGACAATTTCGTTGCTTTCGGCTATATGGAGGATCCTACGATTTATGGTAGACGTACCATACCCCCGGTTTATAACATATTCATGTTACCTTAAGACTAAGGTTTCTAACATTTTCATGTTAGCTAAGGTTTTGGCATTTTCACGTCACTTACATTTGGGCTAAATCCCGGTTTGGACGAGTCCCCACTTTAACACCAGTTTATTTAGGCTTGTCCCCAGGATATTTGGGGCTTGTCCTCAGTTTATTTGGGCTTGTCCCCAATTTATTTGGGCTCGTCCCCAATTTATTTGGGCTTGTCCCAGTTTGTTGGGTTTAATCCCAGTTAATATCATAAGTTATTTGCATTAGGTATCCTAAGTTCAATTAAGAGGATCACAGAAGGATCAACACTTATGGACTCATGATCCTTAATTTATTTTTACAAGGATTGAAGAAGGATCAACACTTATGGTAAGTTAGGTCTAATTAGATCTTATGGCATGACTTCTATTTATCAATTTACATTTACTTGGCTTAAATTTGTATAAACTCTTTTATGTAAGGATTCAAGATCCTTATTTTATATTTTACAAGGATATTCTATCCTTAAATATTTTTCTCAAAAAACATTTCTTAGAACTATTTGTGAATTTAAACTATAACAAATATGATTCAGAATAATGAACAACACATAAATAGTTAAAAGCTTAAATTATTATTAAGTCACCCGGACTTACCAAAACCCTTAACCCGGATTTCACCATTCAAAAGATGGACCATCAACCCGGGTTAATCAGGTGTTGCTAACTGTTCATATAGTGCGGGAAAATAAAAACAGGGGCATCAAAGGCTTCAACCCCACAATCAGAGGATCCCTCCACCCTTGCTACCCCCGAAAATTGTCTTAAGGATCGAAGATCCTTTATCCTAATTACTATTGTTTTCTACAGACCATTATCAAATATCCTTGAAAAACGCAACCAAGCAAAATAAAAAAATGGGCTTTGGCCTTGTCTTTATTATCCTTCATTGCCCGCCTTTGCTGCCTCCTCTTCAGCAGTCGCATCCTTCCACATGTCCATCACCTCGGTCTCCTGAGATCCAGCAGTAGTCTCAGTTCTTTCACCTGCCTCATCCTCGCCACCACCCAAGTCTGCCAAATATTCTTCCACTGCGCTATTTCCCACGAAGATTTGTCAAATGCAGGATCATTGGCTTTAGTAACAAACTTGATTCTGGCCTGGAGAATGGATTTGGCTGCATAGATCTTCGCCTCATTGGTAGCTTGGGTTATCTCGTCCTGCATCTGGATCACGAGTGTGGATGCATGATCCTCGGCTTGCTTCTTCTCCTTGGTCATCTTAGAGAGTGCCATGTCCTTCGCAGCGGCCATGGACCTCATCCCAGCGAGAGTTTCATCGTATTCTCCAACAATCTTCTCATGGTGACTTCGGGCAGAGTTGACGGACTATACAGGAAAATGAGACAAAATTAGAAGAATACTTGATTCGGGGATAAAGGTTATCAGGATCAAGGCTCCTTACCACAGTGAGCATCTCGAGAAGCTGCTTCTCGGCGTAAAAAGGGTTCTCAGGCTCTGAGCTTTTCTTCCTTTTGGCTCGGTTCGTGACTGGTCGTGGCTCATGCATTGGGGTGGACTTCGGAGTCTCTTTCTTCACGAACATGTAGTCGATGTCTTTGAGGGAGAACTTGGATGCAAACTTGTCGGGCTTCTGGACACCTACAAACAACGGTTCACAAATAAGTTTTCAAGTATTTCTAGTTTATATTAAATTTGGTTATGAAAATACTTACTTAACATGTTTGACTCTGAGTTTGATTCTTGAAAATCTTCTACGAACTTGGCTTGAAAGGTCCTAATTTCAGGATCCGGCGCAAGGAATTTCTTAACCTTCTCCTTGACTCCAGGAAGTTCAGATAGCAGGGCAAAGTTGTCAACTTTACAATAATAATAAAGTGTTAATAGAAGAATCAAGTATCCTACTGGTGATACCTAAGGATCCTGGATCCTACCCTGCAATATCCATCTTTTTGGTAAATCGGATCCACCCGGGATTGAGTCCTTTTTTACGAAGAAGAATTGGTTTCTCCAAAATGAACCATTCTGGGTAACCTTTGAAATGGGGATCGGTTGGCGGGGTTTCGATTTAAGGACGAAGCGGTTGGAAATGTGAGTAGCCAAGGTGTACAGGTACGATAACTCCGACAAGCCAAACTCAACGCCTTCTTCATCGATTATCCTTTCAACAGTACGAAGGACCCTCCATGACATGGGCATAGCTTGGATATAACTAATTCTGGTCAAATTGAAGAAGCTTTGGGTGAAGTCAGGAAAGGGATATCGGAAGCCTATTAGGAACGGTTGGGCTGGAAATCAAACCGAGTTCTTCGACACACAGTCGCTACGAACTGTAGAATAGAAGGGTCGGAAAATGGTGTTGGCCGGAAAAAGTGGTCGGAGGTTGTCAATATCTAGATCAATGAACTTACAGATCTCAGAGGATGGAATGGCCAATAAACCTTGTGGTCGGAGTTCATTGGGGTCCCATTGTCTGAAAGAAGAAGAGACAGAAACAATAGACATAATTGCGAAAAGAAATGATAAGAGAAGAAAGAAGGATATGTTTGGCTGCTTGGATGTGTGGTTATAAGAATATTAATATGATCACATATATAGGTGGCGGATAACCATCGGGTTTATTGATAATAACTGCCTCTGACACACGTCTAATCATATAATTTTCGCAGGAAATTCAAATTTCAAAATGACAGTTGTTATCCATAAACAACCGCAATTTTAGGGGCAATTGTTATGGCACATATAATATATGCTGGGGATAGGTTATCCTTGAGACATTTTTGGATCATTTATCCTTGACAAACGTTACGGAGTTGAGCCAGGATCGAGGATCCTCAGTAATTGTTGTTACTAATGATTGTTTCTTATGTGTAGGTTAATATTTGATAGGTATAATGGCTGGACGACCTGGTCTACCTATTTAATCGCTACTGAACTCATAATGCACGTGGTCAAAGAGATTGAAACGGCTAGTGGGAGAGTGGTGTGATAATAGGAAATTTAGTTATTTTTCATTTTCGTTTATATTGAGCTTATGATCAATTAGGTCTACATTCACGCTCATTAACACCACTCAGAACTCTCTCTAGCAGTACACACACACTTAGCAATCTTGTAATCATTTATCATAATCTCCACCATTTGTAACCCGATTTTTGATAAATAAAGTGGTGATAAACAATTTGTCATCACCCGGGGTTTTTGTGTCGGTGATCCGACCAAGATCAAAGGTTTTTCCTCGCAACAAATCATTGTGTTCATCTATATTTCATTTTCATATTCACTACTAACATTCAAAGCACTGAACCTCACCTTACAAATTTGGTTGCATGATCCTTAGTTGATTTTTGACCAAAACACATAATAAATTTAATGTATATTTATGAAAGTAAAAAGGTCTTGATAGACATGTAGCTAACCTTTCAAAGTGAGACGTATTCAGTAGTGAAAATAAAGTAGAATAGTAGAGTTTTCATAAGGTATTTCAGTTTCAACACTACTCTCTCTCTCTTCAAAACACTTTGCTTCTATTTCATCAAGTTCGCCCTTCAAATGATATAATAGCATAAGCAAATAGCATTAAGTAAAACACGTAGAAAATATCCAACCACCAAAAATGTATATGCGCAAAAGTAAATAAAAAGGTATTAAGAGTGACAAAAGTATACCTTTGTGCACATGAATTGTAACCTGTAATGAAATATAAAGAAAAAGCAACCATACATATTTAGGCATTTTCATAATGAATTTTGCATGACTCATGATTATGCATATTATTCTCAATAACCTGGTTGGTCTCTTAAAACTTAAACTCTCCACCTAACCATTGGAGTCAAATTATCGATAACATCGAAGTGTTGACCAGACAGACTTTGCAGTTTAAACTGTAAAATTTTAAAAGTCCAACTTCTTATTTGACCTCAAGAGTCCTAAATTCTACATAAACGATAATAATAAATACATACCTAAGACAGCAGCAATCAGATGAAGCTCCGGTCGACAATCTGGGTTGCATCAACCTAAAATAAACAGAACACTCTTCTGAATCACCTTGAAGACGTTGAATCGTCTAAATCTGAATGGCCCCACAATTTATAGAGTGATTAAACGGATAAAAAAACTGAAGAGTGAAACGTTTGATGTTGAACTAAAATTAAAGGACAAAATAACGTCAACATAGTAAGGTGATAGGTGTCCATCTCTATTACTATAATTAATAATAATAATAATGTAACATAGATTATAATTGTATTACTAAAATGATTGCCCTAATTAAGGGAGAGTTGCAAGCATTTAGTTCAGGTAACGTAGCCGACTTTTTCTGCCCAATTATGAAATGTTTTTTATATCCTTGTTATGTAATTGTGAAATTACATTCATTGTCCATCACTCTTGATTAATAATAATATAATAAAAAGAAGAATTAAAAAGCTTCTTAAAAATACAAAAATTCTACAACCAAAGAAACTACTCTTTATATAAGCATTAAAGATGTGGTAAGTGTAGTGTAATGAATAACTGTAGTACCTTTCACACATCAACATTGTCCATAAAACTACAACGAAGGTTATGATAATTTTGACATTTTTTTTTACATAATAGAGCATGCTAAAATCATACTAAAAATAGTTACAATGTGTATACAACTATCATAACCAGTTGGTTGTATTTTCATCAAACCCTTTGTGAAGTCTCAGGTGTGGTGGTCATAAGTAGGGCTGTTCACGAACAGTGCCGAACCGAACGTCATACTTGGTTTGGTTTGAAAGTGAGTCTAACCGAGTGGATTGAGTTTAAAGAAACAAGTGATATTTTGATTCTTGAACTTGGTTTGGTTTGTAACTGAGTGGCTTGGTTTTGTTGATTTCATACAAAGTTTTCAATTTTAGATTTATAAAACTTTAAAATATCATTAATTCAAGACTTTTATATCTAAAATGTATAAACTTCCAACGTTAAAATGTCTAAAACTCAAAGTTAACAACAAAACATGTCACGCCCAGACCAAAGTCAGCGGAACATGCCGGGGTGCAACGTGATTGGACAAATACACAAGACACTATTTAAAGTGACAATATTTATTCAACTCATTTATTTCATAAATCAATAATCAACACATCTCGTTCGCACAAACAACTTGAATACAAGTAACATTTATATTGTTCGTTTTACTAATATCATAATGGTCTTGATAACGTTTTTCGTCAAGTCCTCGAGTCAACAAAAGTCAAACCTGTAACATTTCATAAAAAAAAGTTTGTCAACACAAAGGTTGGTGAGCAATTCATAAGATTGAGTATATAAGTATATAGTAATAAAAAGCCACAAAACTTGTATACAAAACAATAGATAAAAGCACTAGATTTGGGTAAATAGCCAATCGCTAAACACATTAGCGCCACCTGGCTACAAGGGGTTGCCAGGTAGTCTAGGATTTTATAATTATCGTTAATTGCATTACGTTAACGACGCCATGCTATAAGAGAATACCAGATAGTTTACGGATTTATAGATTCCACCAACCGAAAGCGAAAACCACATAGACATATAAGCATAGAACACCAATTCGAGCAATTATTTAAGTAAAGTATACAATCATGTTTATGGGTTTAAGATTCAAGTAAATAAAGCATTTGGTTCGATAAGTATGAAATGTCACCCCAAAACGGAAGATGGAAAACGGCGTATGAAAGTACTCACCTCGATTGACGAATTGAGAACTAATAAATGATTGACATATAAAAAGCTTGTGAACGAAACGAACGAATCCGAATAGAAAGCTAATTGAAAACGAATAAATAAAATATATTAATGAACTTGAACCTTAGTTGAAATTACATTTATAACGTTGGACAAGAAGGTTCGGTTGTTAATCGGATTACCGGTTAATTTGTTAACGATTAGGGACTCGTACTTAATTGGTAATTTAAAATAAAATAATATTATTTTATTGGGCTTTTAAATAACTAACCAATATTGAATAGAAACAAGACGGGTTTAAATCAAGAGTTCGGTTTTATAAAATGAATTGATAATAAAGTTTATAATAATATTATTAATGATAATGATAATAATAATTCTAAAAAGATATGTTATATATATATATATATATATATATATATATATATATATAAAAGATAATGATGATAATAATAACAATAATTATTATTAATAATACTAATATAGTATAATACTAATAATAATAATTAAAGAATAAAGATCTTAGTATTAATTAAAATGTTGTTGATAATAATAATAATAATAATAATAATAATAAATAATAATAATATTGATAGTAATAATGATACCACACTCGATGTTGGTTTGATTTCTAACCGAGTTCCCAAAATAAATATAACAATATTATTGCTAATAATTAATGATAAAAATATTATTACTATAAATAATAACAATATGACCTTTATTAATAATAATAACAACTTTAATATTTATAAGAATAATGATACTAATAATAATATTAATAATGAGTACATATAATAGTAAGTTTAACATAATAATACTAATAATAATTTTTATGTAACAATATTAGCACTAATAGTAACCTTAATTTGTTAAGTATAAAAATAACACCAAAACCGGTCTAGGATGAGACTCGAACCCGTGACCTCTAATTCAAAAATTTATGTACAAACCAACCAACCAAGATAACAATTGTTAATTAAACCTATAAGAAAATTTATATATCCATTACTCGGCTGTTCATCATTTCCCCAATTCAAAAACAACTCCATATCCATCCCACTCGTTTCATAGAATGTAACCGATAAATAAAACCGATTACTAACAATTTAAATCTTATAATCGATATATAAAAACTAATAACACCAAAGCCTAAATTATTTACCTTTTAGATGTTCACGAGTCGTGGCTCTATACCGGGAAGGAAACGAGCCGCACCTGCCGGAGACGGAAACCGCAACCGAAGGGAGAGAGGAAGGGAGAGAGAGAGAGAGAGAGAGAGAGAGTGGGAGCAGAGAGAGAGACGATGAGAGAGAGTGAGAGAGAAACGATGAGAGAGAGAGAGAGAGTGAGAGACGGAGAGGCCGAGAGAGAGTGTGTGGAGATGCACCGGTGGCCGGTTTTCCGGTCGCCGGAAAACGAAACCGAAGGGAAAAGAAAGGGGGTTTGGGTGCGGGGGTTACTGAAGAACCGAGAGGGGGGAGAGTGGTGGTGCCGGGGTTACGGGGGAGGTGAGTGGTGTTCGCCGGAGGTCGCCGGTCGCCGGAAAAACGGTGCCGGAATTGAAAGAGAGAAAGAGGGAGGCTGGATGTTTAATGAGTTAGGTTTAGGGTTTTGTTTATATATATTACACATTTACACAAAGGCCCTCCAAGTTCTAAATATTTTACGAAAGGGTATTAAACTTAAGAAATGTTAATATAGATTCGAAAATGACAAGTATATCTCTTACAATTTATAAACTAACTTTATGTTAATTGAACAACGATTAGTACGCGCCTTCATGATGGGTTTTGATGTACTAAGTACGTGAAAAGTTTAAAGATCGACTTAAATGATTAATAAAATTACCGGGTCGGGTTTATAAAACAATACGGGTTCGAAGTATAATTTATTAAAATAAAACGCAAAAGAAAATCGAAACCCGAATTTGACGAATGTAACAAAACATATATAAAACGAGATTCTAGGGTTTAAATTTAAACTTTGAGGTCAACACAAAAGAGATAAATTTAAAAAACTTAAAAAAAATAATATACTTTTATATATATACATAAAATTTATATATAAAACTAATAAATAAAAAATAATTTGAGAAAAATTAACCGAACCAAACCGAGCAAGGCTTTGCTCGTGCTTGGCTTGGTTTGAATCAAACCGATCCAAACGGCTCACTTCCAAACTGAGCCGAAATCGAAGGAGCATTTTTCAAGCGAGCGGCGAGCAGTTTGGACAGCCCTAGTCAGAAGTACTGAACCCACACCTCCTGCAACATTGTCATAATTTCTATTTAATAATTCAGCCTCTTTGTTCTTATGATATATGGTTCAATCTATTAACATGATGATCTTCAAAATCATCGAGCTTGGAGCGAGCGTGAAGCGGAGTGTAGTTTAAAAGTGAACCTTTCGTTCTTCAACATGACTTGCACGCATTGCACAACACGAGCTTATTAGGATGCCCGTTTTTTTGTTATAAGAGTGTGCATGTAAACGTTCACGCTACCTAATTAAATGCCTTTAAAAATAGATGTATCATAAATGTAACCATACAAGCATGACCTCAAATGAAAAACAAATTCATATTGTATATTAACAAAGGCATAAACAAAACTAAGCAACTTAGCAGACCAGAAGGCACTAACAAAAAGGTTGCTCTATGTTTGGCCAAGCTTAAAAGTCAAACATCCAACTTTGAGGACATTAAAAGAAAAATTATTCATGTCAAATATCCAATTCTAGACAATCAAGTTCATATTTCAACAATTTCAACAATTTATTGTATTCTACATTAAGAATTCTAATTCGAAGCTTTGAAAGACTACCAAAACAATATATATTTTAAAGTATATAATTGAAAATTTCTACAGGATGCAAATAAAAACTTTAATTAATCATGATTAAAATCAAATTAGTAATGAAACTGGAATAATATAGTTGTAAGTGGCAACCGCATGAGGGGTTAAGAAGGAGGAGTAATAGTTGAACCAACAAAAAGAAAATTAGACCGTTAGGCAAGCCACCATAAATGATGAACCTAAATAACTAAATTCAAACATTTGCTAATGACAATCAATCAAGACCCTAATTCAATGAGAACAAACCAATTAATGCACAAACCAGAATTTTCAATTCCACGTATTCTTCTCGAAAGGACTCCTTATGATCAATTGATTAAAATCTAACTCGAAGAGTGGAGGAGATTTGAGGCGTCTTATATAGATTGTGTAATGTAACAGCGAGAATTCAAAGGAAATGTAACTGACATCAATTTAAAGGAATTGATTAGGATTGCAGCATACTATTGATGGCGATCGATTATTAAGTTAGAAAATTAATACATTGTTTTCAGTAAGAACCTTAAACCTTTACTCTGTGTTCCTAAGTCTCATTAACGGAGATAAGGGAAAAGAAGTGAAATGAAATAAAAAAGTTTGTATGTTCCATAGTTCTTTTAAGGAGACAAAGGAATTAAAGGGAGAAATAAAAAAGAAGGAAAGGAAAGAAAAGGAAAGGAATCTTTTCTCTTGGTTAACTAAAATTTGTAACATAGCAATGTCAAGGAACCATGTGCATTCAATATATCACTCTATTTAATTTTAGTTGCATTTTTTTTATTTTGTCCTCACACCCTTGCATATGGATGTTGTACTATCACTCTATTTTATTTTAGTTGCATTTTTTCAGTTTTGCCATCACACCCTTGCATTTAGATGTTGTACTATATGCATGAAGACATGTAAAAACTCTTAAAAAAGTTCTTAACTTACCCATACTTTATGTTTTATAATATAGTATAGATATATAGTAACTATAGATATAGATAATATAGATAATCTACTATTATAATAAACAAAAATGATTGTTGAACCACATTATCCATAATTGATCAAATAATTTGCCAGGTGGCACCCTATCTTTGAAGCTTTAAGTTATTTATAATTAAATTAAAATAAAGACATTAAAACCTTTTATATACACAACTAAATGTATTTCTTGATTTTTGAATTCTTTCTTCTATGGAAACAAAATTTCATTCAATTAATAATTAGTGATATCTATTAAGTTACGTATCACTAATACGTAAAATTAATAGCTAATAAAATTACCGTAAAATTTGTTTATTTTCATTAGTGATTTCCGTCATCAACTTCAACAACAACAAAAACTAAATTTCTTTAGTCTCCTTCATTCTCTAGCACTAAACACATTTATTTGATAGTGTCCGTACTCACAAACACACCAGAGGAGACTTTCATAGCTCTGCTCCTCTTCAATCAATTTACCTTATATATGACATCTCTTACATCCAATTACGCATTTTTTATTTCGCATCATATATTAATATTGTATTTTTCACACTTTTAAGCATATGTGAATTACATGTATATCAACTAGGTGTCTTCTTGGTTACCTTTAAACCCATTGAATCGGCCAAACTTACCATCTTGAAATTAAATTCGCCTTTAAATCAGTTGTTTATGTTTATACAATGTTATACATATACTATATATACTTGGGTTACAAACATTATATTACACATGGTTTTACATTTATAAAATTTACATGTATTTATTGGATGACAACTTTTTTATAGCTCCACTAAAAAACATGCAGGAACCATTTCATTATTTCATAACTAAATAAATATATAAAATAAAATTTTGTGAGGCGTTAACTAGAATATTAATATGAAGTTGTTTTATAAAAAACGACTGTTCGTCACTGATACAATAAACATAAAGGTGGCACCCCACTAAAAGTTGTGTAAAATCATGACTAACGGTTTGGTTTACGATTTTTATAATTATGGGCCGTATAAACCAAACCGAACCGTGAGAGGTGGTTGGTCAACTTAAATTTTCTTCATGTTGTTTACGCTTTAAATTCATCGTTACTATTATTTTATACTTCTACCTTTCATATGATTTCTTTTTATAAATATATTTATTTTGGCAAATGATAAGGCAATGTCTAAAAGATCAAAAGCTCATCTTATAAATTCGGAAATCGATGTTTCTAACAGGAGTTATACAACAAAGTTTTATTCGTTTACCTACTCATAATTTAAATTTTAGGGGATACGTACTTATTTTATATTACAACTAACATATAAGATTGCACATATTTGTTTTAATGTTTCAGTTGATGCATCTACAGGTCCATTGTCATATATTTCAAATGGTATTCCATTATTATTTAATTTAACTTGAATTTAATTTGAAAAATAAAAATTTAAATTTAAATTTACTACACACATTTGTTTTAGTTCCATCTAAATAGTTGTCTTTCTTACAGTCTTTAATACGAACAACACCTATTCTGGTGGCGCTGAAAAAAGAAAACAATGAAAAATCATCCTTAATATAATAAACAAAAATATAGTTATGTCACTTGACACCTAATTTGACCATCTTTGTGTCACTTGGCACTTCAAGGTTTCAAATAAAACTATATCTCATCTTATATTGCTCCAATGAGAAATCAAGAAGAAAACCAACATTTATAAAAGATAAGGTAGTGCATCGAACTTATTATTATCACTAGGCGGTGCATGAACTATTGTGTACATCTACTCAGTTTTAAAAATATTTAATGTTATCTCGATTGTTATTTTCGGCTTGAAAGCTGGTTTGCGAACAACCAACCATTTTTTTATTTTTTTTATTTTTTTTATTTATTTGTTGGTCCAGTTTTTAAAAACTGCTTTTATCTCAAATGAGTTAAAATATTATATAAGTTAAATTTTATTTGTAACAAAAATCAAAAAGAAATATTTGGATATTTATGATTTTTCGACATGTATATATATTTCTTCATATTGTTTAATATGTAATTTTAGAATACATATTTATATAAACAATTTAACACATTTTTTGTATTTTTTTATAATGTTGTCATTTAAATAAATTTATTTATTCCAATAGATATATTTGAGTATTTTTACCGTCTATATTAATAATTATTATCATTAAAAAAACATTATTACATGAACTTAATGTGATAATGTAATTAATAATTAATTGCGCATTATTATATATACTTAATGTAGTTATTAAACTATAATTATCATTAGCTAAAAGATCATAAACCATTTGTATCTTCTAAGGATGGAAGAGTAATTTTACAAAATGTGAAGCTTAATCAACTTATACCGAACGCTTTAAAACGAATTAAGAGATTGCCAAATTACTTTTCTTGCCCAATTATAAATTGTCGTTTTTGTCCTTGTCATGGAATTATAAAATTACTTCATTGCTCATCAACTTAACCTGGAACTAAATTTGTCGATAACAGGCTGTATATTTCTAATACGTTCATGTTTGCTCCTACTTGTAACCCCAAGTTTGTAGATGGAAAGGTGCGCGTTAGAATACGAGCCATGTAAGTTAACTTTGAGACCGTTTCCATCTACAAACTTGGGGTTACAAGTAGGAGAATATACAGCCTGTTATCGAAAAATTTAGTTCCAGGTTATCGACATAATAATTTAACAAAAACACTACTTGGGTGAATCTTCCCATTTATTTCTTATCACTATACTTTTATAGGTAACTGATGAACTCGAAAGTGTGCACAGAAAATTTGTATGACAATCATCACAACCTTTTACAAAATACCTCGGGTTGCTTGCATGGTATTAGAATCTTGGACGCTACTCATTCATGGGAGTAGCAGTAGCAATAGATGAGTATAAAAAAAAATTGAGATTGTAGAACTATAAATGCAATGCAGTAGCAGTAGATGAGTATTGAATGCAACTCATACGCAAGAGGGGTATTTATAACTAACAAACATTCATGGAAAGTTCTGCCATAAATGACATTCAGCAGATGAGTACCTATCTCTTAGGTACCACGACATCGAATTAGTGGTTAGTTTATGGTTTGAAACCGATCAAACCAAAAACAAAAACTAAACCGAACTAATGAACACCCCTACGCAACCAATATTTACCTTAAAAACTACACAAAAAAGGGGGCACAAGAATACATATTATTCCACAACTGGATAAACAGAATTATAGTATATCCTCAAATCTATGCAGAAAAACCAAATTCACAATCCTACAAATCATTCATACCTGCGTGTTCATTGCTACATTTTCAGTTTCTTAAAGCTACCTAAAGCAGTCAAAAATTTCAACACGCAATGCCTTTGCATACCGTGCTTTGTTCAACAAATCTTGGATTTTGAAGGAAGACGAGCTATGTACAACAAGTAAAGCGCGGAATGCATATCCTGTTTACACTGGTAAATCATCCAATGCGTACCCATCGAATACAAACTCGTTATCCGACTGCCCGACACCTTCTTGTTGTTGATGCTGCTGCTGCGTAATAATAAAACAAACTGTTAGTATTTTGTTTACATCTTTGAAGGGTATTTTAGTCATTTTACAAGGTTTACGAACGTACATGCTTTAGAACAGCAGCCAGGAGATCATCTTGACCATATTGTTCAGAGTATAACGTATCGTTTTCGGTCTTGACATAAGTGTTGCGATGCTGACCAACATGTGACCCGACATTTGATCCGTTGTGATGAGTTCTACTATCAAACCCTTGGGACAAAACCACCTTACCACTAGTCAAATTACGATTCTGCCCTCCCATATCCCGGCCAGAAGAACGGTTATGTTGAAGTAACAGCGGGTTCGAGGCATCCAATCCTCCTTGGATCGTATTATGAGACTGATCAAAGGTCAAACCAACATCTTGTAGGCCCCACTCGCGGTTTTGACTCAAATCATTGAATATATCATAACTTGGAACAGCCCCTTTTCTTGAAACCTTAGTATCTAAATTAACGTCTCCTTGGAGAGCCGATGATGTGGTCGGAAGATTTGGAATTCCCAGATTACCTCCAAGAGGATAACTACCTGCGCGAGAATCCGTTTTCTGATTCATCGAGAAATTAGCGAGTGGAGAGGGTTGCGATACCGACACCACGGGATTATAGACAGTTGTCGGTGCCATGTCAACGACTCCGCCACGTGTCAACATCTCATTGGACATAACGGGCTGCCTCGACTGAGTTTGAGATTGAGTTTGACTTTGACCTTGAATGTGGATTTGACATTGACCACCCACTTGAATCAAAACCAGATTGTTCATGCCTGGTAAAGAATGCTGGCCCGATTGATGCAAACTCACAAACTGTTTTGGTTCCATGTTGGTAGGAATCCCGGGAAGTAAGTTCATTTGTTTGCCACTATTATTATTAGTCAACTGTTGACTTTGAACTTCCGGATATCTTGACTTCGGGTTTTCAAAGCTGAAAATGTTTCTTTGGTCCATAACAGGCATGGAAATAGTTGACTTTGAGTTACCAGCCCGGCCCAGAGCCGCAGCTTGGAGAGTTGCAAGACTTTGAGGTGGGAGTTGACCAAGTTGACCACTAGCAGCTAGAGCTTGGAGATCAAGCCCGTTAAGTGACGACATTGACCCGAATCCCGGATCTGGCCCACCCATAAAGCCTGCGTTCATCCCTCCTGGATGCTGCGACCCGCTCAGTCTTCTAAGATAGAGACGGTATTTCTGCACCAATTAAGGGCAAATGAGTAATTTCACATCGAAAACTGAAAGAGAAAAAAAAGAACCCGACAAGATGTTTACTTGAAGGTGACTGGCGACATTTTCTCGAGTTAAACCGGGAACATTCATTAACTCCAAGATTTTCTTTGGTACGGCCTCTGAATAAAAAGAGCAAATTATTAATTTCACATTGAGTAACCGTTAACAATACAAAAAGTTTGAAACTTTATCATACTATCGATTCCAAGCTGATTAACCGCTGCAACAAACTGTTGATGGAGTTCAACCGACCAAACGACCCTGGGCTTCTTTAAAGAAGACGATTCATCCCGTTCATCTGCTTCATCATCCTCATCTTTCCTCCTTTTTGTGCTTTTCCAATTATGCCCTTCGTTTGCGGAAGAAGAGTAGTCGGGCTCTTCAGGCTGTTTCTGCTCATCAGCACTTGCTGACTGGTCAAGCTCTTTCCACTCGTGCCTACGTTTTCGAACCACGTGTTGCCATATGTTACGTAATGCCTCGATCCGAACAGGTTTTATTAAATAATCACACGCGCCGTGTGTAACACCTTTCATAACTACACTCTTGCTGTCATCAGCAGACATCACTGTGACATCATCAAGTTGATCAAACTTTATTCACAATTAGATCAAGAAAATTGTGTACAGATCAAGAAATTGAAACCAACTGGATCATGGAATTTAGTTATGAACATTTCATGTCAAACAAAAGATTAAAAACTGAAAGTCAAAATTAGAGATGTTGACTTACTAATTACAGGAAGATCCATTTCAAGCCCAATGTGTTCCAGCAGTTTGAATCCATCCATATCAGGCATATGAACATCACTTATTACAACATCAAATCCATTCTTATTTTCCCTTAAATAGGATAAAGCAACCTCAGCTCTGTTACATTTAGTCACTGCAACATTTTTTACCAAAAAAGTCAAAATTAAAATCCTAAATAAATTCCTTATCAAGTTCAAGATTTGAAACTTTATTATCATAATTGTGAACCTATATCCAACTAGGTTTTTGCCAATTTATAATCTTGTAAAAGATTTCATGGATAGAACAGTATTTGACCAAAAAAAAGTCAACATTCAAATTCCAAACTCAATTCCTCATCAAGTTTAAGTTTTGAAACTTTATTATAATTATACAAACCCTAAATCCAACTGGGTTTTTGTCACTTTACAATCTTGTAAAATATTTATATTATTTTACTTCATATTTGACCCAAAAAAGTCAAAAATTGAAAAAAAGAATAATCAATTCCTCATCAAGTTGAAGTTTTGAAAGTTTATTATGATTCTATGAATCTAAACCCAACTGGGTTTTTGTTAATTTGTAATCTTGTAAAAGATATAAAAATTTAATTATAATAATATTATTAACTTACCTTCATATTTGCAGTGTCTAAGCATCTTTTCCAGGATCATGAGGCAAGTAGAGTCATCATCCACCACCAGCACACGGAGGCCGGCCGGAAACTGATCAGGGACGCCGCCGTCACCTCCGCCGTTGCCGGGTTTCCAAGAACCACCGCCACTTGAAGTGGGCATCATTGATAAGATTTGGGGTGTTTTAGAGAGAGAGAGAAAGAAAGAGAGAGAGAGTGGAAGAAATTATTGGTTGGTGTTTGTGAGATTTATATTGTGCACATGCTATTCTGCTTCAATTTGTAAAGGTTTTATTTTTATTTTAACAATTATAAATTTAATTTAGCTTTTTTTTATATTATATGATTTTACCTCATAAGTTTTATTTTAAGAATTTTTTTTGTTTGATATTACGAGTTCGAATCTTACTCATATGTCATATTTTCGAGTTTAAGGATGAATAACAGTGGATGGATTAGGTATCACGACATTAGACACCTATGAGAGCTCTATAGGGTTTAGACGGTGTTCGGTTATATTATAACTTTGATTTAGTTATTATTAATAATTTAATTTAGATTTTTATATTATGTTATATTATAATATTATTATTCTTTGGTGATTAGAAAGTGGGTCTCTCCGTTGAGTGTGGATCCAGCTCATCTATGATGTTAACTAACCCATGCCAGCCAAAGGCCATATCACATGTGCATACATACATGTCATGGTTGATACATGACTGATTTACCTTTTTTATTATGTGCCTAACTATTATGAAATGTGACATCTTGTATCATTATTAATTTATTAGGATGGTTGTGTACAGCTGAAGCATAGAACTATGTAGGGTTTGGCTCACAGTTTACTAATTTATGGTTTTGTTTAAGGTTTGATATTGAGAATCAATGAGTAAACCGAGTAGCCGTCTTAACATTTAATCTTAGGAATACTAATAATATACTATTTACTATCTGATGAGTTGTATTTATCTTTTTCAAAGATATATAATACCACCTTCTTGAAAGATAAATAAGTTACTTCAAAATATCTAAACTAATTTGTAAAATCGTTAACACATTGGCCGGTTTGGTTTATTGTTTTTAGAAAAGAGAGTTAGTGCGTAGAGATTTCGTCAAACCGACCAAACACAAACACAAAGATGATGATCATCACCGTTTTCATAATTATGAAAACTGTTTATAATTTTTAAGATGTAGTACTAAATGTAAAACAATTTTGAATATAATATATTCGTATTACTTTATTTTATTTTATTTCTTTTATAATAGTTGAAGTTCACACTTCACACTAAATGCATTTTCGTATTTATTTTGTTATCTTCTATTTTAATCAACTATCTTTTAACGTTATGACCATTTCCAACTTCATTGGAGATTTCTAATTCTGTTTTCACAATATAGTTTCATAAGGTTGAGGGGTGTGGGGGGCTTTAATGGGGGCTCCAACCAATAATATTATGACGTGTGGCAGAGAGAGAAACTGAATAAGGGGGGTGTTGGAGCCCCTGGCCCTGGTGTGGAGGGGCTCCAGCAGGGGCTCCAGCGAATTTTTTTTTTTTTTTGGTTTGTTCGGCTCCCAACGGTCAAAAAACCATCAAAAGTTGTGCAGCCTTCTCTCTTCTCCCGCTAACCGGCTCACGCCTGCATTGTTTTTCGCGTTAGCGCCCCCGCTAGCGCCCTGGTGGTGTAGTGTTAGCGCCTGGGGGCGCGAGCGGAGGGGCTCTAGCGCCCCCGTTGAAGCCCCACACCCCTCAGTCTAATTTGAATTAAATACTTAGTTGTTTTATGTGGAAGGTACTAAATTTTATTAAAGCTGACTAATTTTGGACCATCTCATTAGAGTAGTTGACTATTTTAAATGATATATTCCCTTTATATTGCGTAATTCTTCGGTTACTAATTCATTATATTCTTTCTATTTTTCTATTTAACAAATTATAAAATACTTTACTTATTACGTATAGCATTAAATAAATATTGCAAGCATACCTACTATTATAATTTGTAAATTGGTTAAGAAACTAGAAATTATAAGATTTTAAATCAATAGACCATGTGTATGATTTTACATTTGGGCGTCAGGCGATCTCACGGATCGTTAGCGTCAAGACCAAAAGAGATGTTGGCTCTCAAAGAAATTTATCTTTAAAATTTATTTACTTTAATATAATATTCAAAACAAATTTATACTATCAAATCAGATAATAATATCAATATTTCAAATCAGTCTACTGTTTTCGCCAACATCATACATCATAGTCAAATTTAACACTAGCCTCATTTTATGTCAATGGAGTTGAGTAACAATGGAATGTTATCATTTCCACGAAATTTTTTCAAAGTATATTATGTTTGTCAAAGTGTTTACATGCTCACAAGAGGACAAACTAAAAGTAGTAAAATTGCGCAAATAATATGCAAGAAAAAGTTTTGAACACGCATTTGGTGTTCTGAAGAAGCATTGGGATATCAACACACCGCACTACTGCTTCGAACCTTGCTAGGATGGTGACCTGGACCCTTGGAAACCTCTGTCGTTTCAAATTTAGAGGTTTCTTAATTTTCAAAATCATAATATTATTAGAGTGAGCATTTGCTTCACAATTTCTAACTCGTATTTGTTTATTATTTAGTAATTGAGTTATGCATTATTGATCACATACATAAACGTGTTTGGTATATGTTTTGTTGTTTTATGATATGGAAATGCTAGCTACAACGCGTATTGGATATATAAATTTCCCTTTGTGTTCAATGCTTAAATTCCTTCTATAGACCTAAAGATCAAGATGATAATAAATTAATAATATATATACTACAAGGTTATTGACCCGTGTACGACACGGGTGGAAATATAGAAATCGTCAACAAAAAACATATATATTTAAGATGATAAAAGTTTGTTTCATATGTTTATGTGGAGAATTATTTAATATATTTGCAATTCATATTTCTATGTAAACAAAGTAGTTAAAAATATAAACTTACTAAAACAAAAGATTTATAGTACATTATTTGAATAAATAATTTAAAACTTTAAAGATTACAAATTCATAAGCTGCTAAATATTTTCTTATAAACCATATTTGTTATCTTGTTTGTAACTTTACATTGCTTATCCAAAATATGCATTTTAATACAATCTCTGCTATTCACTCTTGAAAAAGCAACATATAATTAACCGTAAGTAAAACGGGTCTCTCATATATATTCCAACTTTTGCTAGAGATATGCTTTGAGTTGTTACAATTATATTGCGCTTATTTATTGTGTCACCAATATCATCAACGATTAACGCTGCAACTTAGAAGTTTTTGGCAGGTTGTAAGTCCTTGCATCTTTTTGCCTTGTTCCAATAATGCACAACTTTAAATCCATATCGGGATCGTTTTTAAAACAATCACTTACCATCCAGTATCCTTGAACCAAGTAATTCATTATTTCTTTATCTAACATTTCCGAACTTATTTTTGTGTCGTTGCGTAAGAAAATGGTTATGTGTTAAAAATAATTTAATTAATTTACTCATAATTTAGATTGTTCATAAAAAAATATTAAAAATAATAGATGATGGTTTAATGATCCAACTTGAGTCATGTCAATTATGATATATAATAAGCAAATCCAGTTATTTCATATAATAATATTTATTTATGACCTTTTTAATAAGGTTTTTATATTTATGCACTATTAATTCAAAGTGGCTAACCAAAATTTGGTGTGATTTATTTTAAAAATAAAACATTCATACCGATATTATTATATTACATTTTGTGTGTATAAAAAAGATATTTAGGAAAATAAACATTTTCACATATTTAAAATATAAATTTACAAAGACTAAAATTTGGTTGTAAAAAATAAATTATCTTAAAATAAAAATAGAAATGTTCAACACGGGTTAGTAAATCAAAGAACCGTTTACCACACATGTGGAAAATATATAATATGTCATATATATGCATATGTTATACACTATAATGAATTGTAAAAAGTTTTATTTCTAAGAAAAAATATAATTATGAATTATAAGGTATTTATAAGAGTAAAATTACAAGTTCAATCATCTTTTTTATTTAAACCATGAACCAAAATAATACATTAAGAAAAAAAGTTGCAAAATCTATTTAATTCATATGCTGCATGCCCAAAAACCTTGTAAAATTAAGAAAAATGTTCAAAAATATATGCTTTAATAGGTTATAGGTTAGGGACCCATGTGCTAAACATGAGAAAATTATATAAAAAAACGTCAATTATAAATATATGTTAATATATTCTAAATTTTGTATTTATATGAACGAATAATTTTATATAAATGTTATGTTTTTGAAATGTATCCAAAAATGGAATATGTAAAAGCCATACCTGATAATTATAAACTTATGAAACTATTTCATTTACTGAACAACTCAACTTTCTTTGAAAATGATCAAATAAGAATGCAAGTATTGTTATGATCCTTAGACTATTCTTGTTTTAACCTATCACATTTAAATACAATCGCATAAAATAATATAAAGATACTCAATTGAATGTTTATGAATCCACTTGTTGACACCATTACCATAAAAATAAAAATCAATCACAAAGTAAAAAAATAAAAATAGAAATAAAAAATATATGTGTGTCAAAATTTGAGAAATTTTAAAATGACTTAGTAATTTGATTAAGTTTAATTTGTTTGAAAGTATTAAAATCTCGTAACAATAATATTATATAAGAAGTTTATAAACGTAATAAAATACAATTATTCAAATATTAATATTGATATGTAATTAAGGAAATCATTATTCTTAGTCAAATCAACTATTAAATGTTTGTCATAGTTATATTAATTATACATCTATATACCGATAAATAATAATATAATTATGGTAATACTTTGAATAACTGATTGAAAGTTTAAAAGCTACAATATAACTTGTTGGTCATTCAAAAAAAACTAAAATATAATAAAATTCTATAAGACCTAAAAACAAAACTATAAATAATAGTGCGATAGTAGCCCAGTCACAAACTCCACATATTGACTCAAGCCGCAACTAACCAATAGTTCCATTATGGGAAAAGTTTTTGGCTTTTATGTCATCAAAACTAACAAACTTCAATCCATACAAGTGACCTTCAAATTCGTAGAGTTTTGACAGATGGGTTTCGGATGTGAAACAAAGCTTGTGTGGACAGTCAATGTATTTGTAAGTCGACATATTGGCTCCAAGAGAAGCTTTCTTCACTATCAAAGATCAATTCTCACCAAGCCATGCATCATGCTTCGGGATGCATGGCATCCTTACATATGCTTGCATTCTATTACCTTGAAACATTATTATTAACATTAGTAGAAAATTGTATGAAAAATATAGTAAAATTAATGAATGTGTAACACTGCCATTTCATGTTGCACGATCATTTCAATGTACCAATCTTCTTCGGGCTTTGAATTATCCTTGAGACGCCAAAGTTTCAGAATACGAAGATTGAGAATACAATCATTGTTAAGAACATCCAATTGGTTCAACATGGTGATGTTTGTTGGCTCCATCTTTCTGGTGGTGAAAATATAAAAATAAATAAAACATTTGTTGATGAACAATAATACTTTTAACAAAAAAAAAAACTAAAAAACAAAATGGGTGATATAAACAACAGAAAATATAAACCTTAGAGACAAAAAAATAAGTCGTTTAAGCTATATTTGGTGTGATAGTGTAAGTCATGGGGTGTGAAAGTGAGGTATTTATATAAGTCATGGAGTGTGATAGTGTAAAGGATAAAATTTTGGAAGATTTGAATAAAAAAGGAATGTATATACGGAATTAATTAAAAACATAAATTTAGGGAATTTGAATTAGCTTTCAAATCATGGACTAAAAATATGGAATGAGCATTAACGGATATTGAAAATTTGAATTAATAAAATGTAATGTTATTAAAGTATATTATAAATACAAATAAATATAAAATAATTCAATTCATATGTTTAAATCTTTAAATATTTAAATCTATATTTAAACATAAGGAATAAATTTATTAAGAAAATAAGTTACTAATTTATTTATTTACATTAATATAATTAATCATCAATTTAATCCCTTAAATAATTACCGTATATTTTGAATTTATTATCAAATCTTCCCAAAATAATTAGTGAATCGGTCAAAATCCGTTTGACTAATTTTGAATCCTTGATTGACTAATTTTAATTTACCCAATGGGTTCAAAATCGGTATCTATATAACTAAACAGCATTAAACAGCAATTTAACAACTCACTAATTGATATAACATATGGTAAGTGGTAATATTATAAATTATAATTATAATTATAATTATAAATTATAAATTAACATAGACTTAAAATTAGAATGACCCTCACATATTAAAATCCTTGATTGACTAATTATGAATTAGTAAATTGGTCAAAATCTGTATTTATAGTAACCCTTAAGGATGTTTAATCAAAACCTTAATCAAATGATATATATAATATAATAACATATTAAAATATAGAAATTCCGTAATTAAAGTTTTCGTTAATAAATTTTATTCATCTATCCCTAATTTACAGATATTTACAATATTGATTACAGATATGAATTATATATATAATATAATAACATATTAAAATATCTCCCGAAATAATTAGTGAATCGGTCAAAATCCGATTGACTGATTTTGAATCACCCAATGGGTTCAAAATCAGTATCTATAATATAATTAAACAGCATTAAACAACAATTTAACAACTTATTAATTAATATATCACATGGTAAGTGATAATATTATAAATTATAAATTAACATATACTTAAAATTAGAATGACCCTCATATATTAAAATCCTTGATTGGCTAATTATGAATTAGTAAATAGGTCAAAATCCGTATTTATAGTAACCCTTAAGGATGCTTAATCAAAACCTTAATCAAATTATATATAATATATAATAACATATTAAAATATAGAAATTCCGTAATTAAAGTTTTCGTTAATAAATTTTATTCATCTATCCCTAATTTACAGATATTTACAATTATTGATTACAGATATGAATTTTTACTCCATATGGTTGAATTTTGATTAAGGATGAAATATCAATTAATTATTTAAAATAAATTAAACATGGTAGGAAGCGTGATGATTAAAATGACCGGAGGTAACATTGATGGTGAACATCTTCATCGATGGTGGAACGTAAATTTCACAGATAAATGAATTGAAGGTAGTCATATGTGGAACAGGAAGGAACCGTCAACGAGAATGGAGGAGTTAAAGAGGAAAATTGATTTGAGGTGCTAGGTTAAGTTATATCATAGTATACAGAATAATAAAAATAACATAAGTAATAAAACTCGTTGATTGATAAAGTAACAATTATATCTTGGATTGATAAATAATAACAATTATAACAAAAACGATTATTAAACATAATTAAATTTAAAGAGAATAATTTAAAGATTTAAAGAGAATCATTAAATAGAATTAATTGTATCTTATTTTAGTTTACTTTTTATTTATTTTATTAACATGAAAATTAGAGAGGTGGTATATATATATATATATATGGAAAGTCTAGGCAACAACCAATAAAAAGAGGAGAAGTTGAGATAAAACCTATTGCTTTAATATATATATATATATATATATATATATAATATAGTAAAGAAGGACAAATTAAGAAGCTACATATTAAGGGATTTAAAAGTAGAATTACATAATTCTCATATTAAAATTCAACATTTATTTAATATAGTTACAATATTAACCCCTCAATTATAATTGAATTTAAAGAATAGTTACAACAATAATCCTTAATCTTTTACCTATATCTTAATTTAATTTTCATTTTTAACCCAAATACCCTCATGATTTTTAAACGTTAATATTTTTTTCATACTTTAATATTTTTTTAAAAAAATTATACCATAAAAACGAGCATATTTTTATCTTTAATTTGAGTACGATATTGCCATAGTTTTTTTTCAGTTAAAAAAATACATTTTATGTATGTGTGTTTGTGACCTGGTTTTGATGGTTTTAAATTACATTGTGAGCCAAACCTTTTGTAACAATTTTTTTTGTCGTCGAAAACCAAGACAGAATCTTTGAAAGTTGAAAACAACTAGCCAAAAGTTAAAGGAAAAAAAATCAACCGTCAAATCAAACCGATAAACGGTTTTACGGTTTCAAACCGAACAATAAACACCCATTTATTACGTGATTACTAAGGTCTGCGTTTCCCGCTGCATGACACGGACACCCGTGTAGCTAATAATAATAGATAATGCACAACTTCTAATATACTAATATATAAAGTACAACTTATTAGATCATTGTTGTCTAGTTTATATTTAGAAACTTTTGGCAAGGGAAAACTAGGCTGGGTAATGAAACCTGAATTCAATGGAAAATCTGAAACCCAAAATATTAGGGACAAGGGGTAATACCCGTTCTATAGGGTAAGAGACGGGTTTGAAATCACTTTCTAAATACGCAGGTTTGGGATTTGTAAAATTGTAATATACTCAATTACCCTATAACATAGTCTTATTTACTCGATTATATTCCTAAGTAACCCAACATATACTACACCTTAAATTTTATAATTTAATCTTAAATTTTATAATTTAATTTGTGGTAAAATTGTTTTATTTTAGTTGTTTGTTTGTTTTGTTGAGTTAGACGTATCATATGAAACTTGAAGTATTACTGTTTGTTAAACTTGTTGTAATTAATTAGTTATTGGCAACATTTTATGTTAATAATTTTTTTTGTTGTAATTGACTAATAGTTATTTTCCTGATATAATCGACTAGTTATAAATTGTCAAAACTCGATGGGTTTTTGGTCGGATTTACTCGAAACCCGCAGATTTAGCCGATAGACGACATGTGATTATCAAACTACTACTTGATGGGTTTAAGACGTGTTTTATTAACAGAGTATGGGTTTGAAAATGCTAAATTTGTCTCAAATCTGACTCATTGTCATTCCTAGAGAAAACATTTTACCTTTTTTAATGGTCAAGGAAAGTCAAAATAGTCAAGAATTATTTTACCTTTTTAAAAAAATTTACCTCAACTACACATTATATATAAGGCCAGGGGTAGTGGGGGTGAAGGAGCTGGCGTGGTCCAGGTGGCGGCCTAGGTGGTTCACGAACACCGCTACACCATTCAGGTGATCAGGGGCGCGGACGAGCCCTGTGGCCGGGACTGCGGGGCAATAACTAGCCGTTGGCTAGTTGGAGTTTAAAAAAATAGCCGTTGGCTATTTAAATGTTTTTTTTACAACCCCATTTTATAACAATATCACACCATTCTCAATACATTTATCTTTAATAATTTAAGAATCTCTCAAGTAGCTCAAATTAAAAACCATGTCGGGCTCGGGTTACAGTAATATCAACATCAACGACACTCAATTTACCGAGGGATTGAACTACATGGACGACAAATCGTTTCAAGCGTTCATGGATATGTCACAATCCGATTATTCGGTCCCGGAAACACAACCGGAGTCGGCACCGGAGAAGCCGGCAAAACGATCCCACAAAAAGAAGGGGAAGAAAACCGGTGAAGCGGATGGTCCTTCGGCACCGGATAAGCAGAAGTCTACTCCGTGGTCTAAAGAAGTGAAACTTGCGTTGGCGAAAGCTTGGATTGAAATATCCCAAGATCGGAACGCGGGTAAATTATTTTGTGAATTTTATTGTTTAATATATCTTTTAAGTTTTGTGTGTACTTACTACATTTTTGTTATTTATTTGTAGCCGACTTTCAAAGAGCTCGAGTTTTTTGGGCCAAGGTTCGGGAATGTTTTTATGATCAAGTGGGGGAGTGGGAATCGTACCGATAATATGTTATCAGGTCGGTGGACCGATACTCGTAAATATGTAGGATTGTTTACCAACATACATAACCGCAATGCTAACCGAATGCGGCCGAGTGGGTCCGATGATCTCGCGGTTTACCAATTCACTTGTGATGAATGGAAACAAGAGGTGTTGAGGAGGTACGGGGTGGTGAAGACGTTTGTAAGGCCCCGTTACCGGTAGCCCTACTTTCGTGTTGGATTTACTCATAAACGTAGTTCTAACATTCGCGGAACATTAAAAACATTCAAACCATTACATTCCATAACCATAATTCTTGTCTTATCGAACATTCATAGTCATTTAAAACAAAACATAGTCTTTTAAAATAAAACATTATAGCAAAATCTTCAGATGGGAGCTTCATCCAACTCTGTCATGTGTCTTCCTCAAGCTACCTGCCTCATTCTACTCACCTGCGTGCATACTAAAAGTCAGCTACGCTGAGCGAGTTCTAGTTAATCACATACTCATACAATACCTTCTTACATTTCATACTTAACCTCTTAACTTTCTTTCATACACATATAAGTGCATATACTTTCATTCTTACCTTCATACTTTTTTTACATACATAATCATACGTTTTAAAGAGTCTTTCGCCCTATAACCTCACAGATATTATAAGGGTCTGGTCCCTAACATCACAGATATTATAAGGGTCTGGTCCTAACATCACATATATTATTAGGGTCTGGTCCCTAACATCACAGATATTATTAGGGTCTGGTCCCTAACATCACAGATATTATAAGGGTCTGGTCCCTAACATCACAGATATTATAAGGTTCTGGTCCCTAACATCACAGATATTATTAGGGTCTGGTCCCTAACATCACAGATATTATTAGGGTCTGGTCCCTCTTCGTTACCATACAACCATGCCTTTCCTTCGTTTATTAACTTTATTGCATTCATACATATAAGCAAATACATTATACTTACCTTATACGTAACACTACAACCTGACAGTACGTGCAATATCCGAAGATCGTTCACGTATTAACAAACAATCATTCATACATTTCACATCATTCATATAAGGCATACACTTATCACTTAGGATAAGTGTATTAACAAACATATCGAGTATGCACACAGCCCCGAAAACATAACACAGAAGTGGGGCTAGAAACTCACCTGGATCCCGTCGCGTGCACCGTTAATCGTTATCCCCTTCTTTAACTGAGATCGGCTAACTGCATATAAGTTATACGTATCAAAACTCGTCATATCGTATCAGATTACTTTAACTTAGTTTTAAGCGAACTTAGCATTAAGCGAACTTAGTATTAAGCGAACTTAGTGTTAAGCGAACTTAACATTAAACGAACTTAACATTAAGCGAACTTATTCTTTAAGCGAACTTAGTATTAAGCGAACTTAGTGTTAAGCGAACTTAACATTAAACGAACTTAACATTAAGCGAACTTAACATTAAGCGAACTTATCCTTTAAGCGAACTTATCCTTTAAGCGAACTTAGTATTAAGCGAACTTAGTGTTAAGCGAACTTAACATTAAGCGAACTTATCCTTTAAGCGAACTTATCATTTAAGCGAACTTATCTACAGTAGAGAACTTATACTGCGAAGTTGATCAGTAGGCGAACTTGCTTGCAAGCGAACTTGCTTGCAGGCGAAGTTGTACGGTAGCAGTTTCGGGCTTGGTTTTGAACCCATAAACATCTCAGTTTTAACGTGAAATCCTTTGATACGATGTTAATAATTCCCGTGAACATTCCCATGGTCATTTTCGGATAAAACTCGGCCGGAAACACATAAAGTTTGGATCTTTAAGCTTAAAACGTTTAAACGATCCGTTCATAAGCATGAGTTCGTTAAGTCTATTTTAATCTTCAAGTTTGTAACTTTACGATTTATCTAGACCCGATCTATCATCCTACCAATTTTCATATAAATCCGGTCATGAAAAGTAAACCTTTTTAACAAAAACGTACCTTTGAAGTTTTTGTCTAATATCACTCGAGAGGCCCAAAACCATATCAAACGAACTCTGATTTGAGTGATTCAAGCGGCCACGGAACCGTCTCGTCCCTATCTACAAACCCATCAGCTCAACTTCGCCGAAAACGGCCGCTACAGACTCTGGAATAGTGAAACAGTGGCCGGAAATCTTCATGTTGAGTTGCTACGGTTTTGCTAATAAAAGACGTACTTCCCGACCTCTGATCGAAGATCTAATCGGTGGGAATCTTCATTTATATACCATAAACACTCGGTTAAAATTTGAGATCAATCCGACGGCTAGATCTCCGGGAATCTTTGTGTCTTTGTGGGTGGTTTTCTCAAAAACGGGAATTTGGTTAAGTGTGTGTTTTGATGGTGTAGGCTATGGTGTAGAGATGAATGAAAATGGAAAGGATTAGGGTTTTAAGGGGTATTTATACTCCCTTAAGCCCATGAACCTTAGGCCCATCTTTCATTTTTGGTCCATAATTAATTACATCTAATTAGCATACTTATCCTTCCATCTTTATCATTTTACTATTTTTCTATTAACTCAAGTAAACTTTTCAATTTTAAATAAATAATATATTAATTATTTATTCTTAGAAATTTCGGGATGTTACAACGTTTGACGAGGGCTACTTGTGGGAAGTGTTAAGAAAGTGCTCGAAATGTATTGAACTATGTTTGGAGGACGTGGCCAATGGGGCAAAACATACAAAAACTAGTGCGTCCGGCACATACGTCTCTTCTAATGGGTCAGAGAATCAAATTGACTTCTACCTAAATTTGTCCGAAGGTCATTTGAAAGACCAAGGTTGTAGCCGCCCTCTGGGTAGGGATCGTGGGGAAAAACGGTTGTTGATGACGATTATAAAAAAAATTAAGGAATTGTCAAGTGACATATTCTCGATTGGTGAAGCTCGACATAAAAGAAACCGTCTCAAGAGTTTGGTTTTTCTAGCCAAAGACTTTAGTCACCTATCGCTATTCGACCAAGCGCTAATGGAAGAAGAAAAAGATCGTATTCGGAAGGAATTGTCGACACAAAAATAAAAACTCTATTTATATGTATTTTTTATTTTCCTTTTTATTTATTTTTTAATGAAGTATTTTAATTTATAATTGTGTGCATAACAAAAAATAAAATATAAATACAAAATTCAATCAAGCCTCAGATCACCTGGACCACTACATCCTCTGGGGCTTGGTTGAGGGGCTTGATTCAGAGTCATGTCATCGCCTACGTGTCGGTTTTTAATTGGATCACTTGAGGCTCAACCAATCCTTATTACCCTTTGCCTAAGTGTAGGGTTAAAGTTTTATTGTAGACAAAACAATACACATTTAGAGTAGTTTTAAGGGGTTATTCACTTATCTGAGTTTGTAATAATAATAATAATAATAATAATAATAATAATAATAATAATAATAATAATACTTAACCAACTTGATATACGTTGATAGTTATTACAAAAGAAAGCTCATAAATGGGACCCATCAATATTCTTGCCACTACCCAATATGTATGTTCTTTGTAGTTGTATGACTGCATCTAATAGTACTTCTATAGTAGTTTGGATATACCTTTAATACTATTGCTGTATTGATAATTAACAAAATTTTATTTATTTTTGTTTTTGTTTTCGTAAGGGTCATACTATTCTCATAATTAAAATGCTTGTATTTTCTGGGTTTTTACCAGCAAAATATGACATTATTTAACAAGAGATCCACCGACTAAAAAAAAGCCTGAGAATGGAAAATAAGTTGAGTAACATGCTAAATTGCTAAGTGATCATTTAAGCTGGCTATGAAAACTTGATGTGATTCATGTAATTCTGCATTTGAACTGGTCATGAAAACTAAGGTACCTTGAACATAAAATTTAATAAAGCTAGTAAATCCCCAAAGCTAATTTATACACGTCATACATCAAATAAATTTGGTGGTGTTCATATCCCTAGGAATTTGCTTGGCTCCCCCGTTAAAAACTAAAAAGTTAAAACACTAGAATATTTACGTTTTTGCCATTTTCTTTACGGATTTACACAAATTGTGGTCAACATGGGTTGTATAATCATTCATGCTACAACTTCCAAAACCTTTTCTAAAGTAAACAGCCAAATTCTGTTTTTTAATAGAAGACACTTGATTGTAAAGCAAAGTATCATTCTATAGTAAATAAAATATATATATTTTTCTTTTCTCTTTTTACATCAACAAATCACTAGTGGTATATACTTTGTGTTGTTATAAAAGTATCAACACTATTTCATGAATTTATTATAATTTAAATAGATCTAATACTTAGAAGTTACGACCATTTGTAGTCGTGGTTTTTGAACTGCACGATCTACACATGCAAAAGAGAGAGCACGAGATAAAATCCACATAGTATGTTGACATGGTTGGTATGTGAGAAAGGAAAATTATTAGTGTGAGAGAGAGAGAGAGAGAAGTCATGGTTGGTGAGGAGAGAAGAGAGAAGAGTATTGTGGTCGATATATAAGGAGAGAGAAGTAGTTGTAAACTTGTAACGTCCCACGTTACCAAATATTGTTACGTTCTAAGGTGAAACAAGAAACACTTGAAATTGATGAACTTGATTTTGGACCTTTAATTGACTAAATTCATTTGGTCCGGATTTATCATTACAAAAACTTGAATAAGATAAAACTCGTAAATACATTTTTTTTCCTATAGTCAAATTTGAAATATAAACCCTTAATTCTCAATCCTTTACTTTATATTGATGACCAGCTTAACTACCATTTATGTTTATTTTTTTTATCATCTTTTATATGAAAAATAACGGCAAAATGTTCTGTTAATTGAAAGAGGTGAAAAACCTAAATTTGATATCTTATATTATTTAAGCAACTGCTTTAACTAAGCTTGGAGGTTAAAGTAACGTCAATATAGCATCTATGCTACTTTCATATGTCTGATTTAAATCCCTACTCCTTATGGTTTTGGCAGTAGTAGCCACTATCTTTTTCTTTAGTCTAGGTTTGATTGTTAGAATATACTCACATGTTCATGGATCCATTAATAATTGAATCCACGTCTACATAGTGTTGTTTTCTTCTTCATTATTTTTTTAAATTTCATATATTTCTCATGAAATTGTCAAATACAAATTTAACCCAAAGCAACATCCTTAACTAACTTTGTTAAATATTCAAGTACACTTGTAGCTAATAAGACAAGTATTGTATATTAGAGTTAAGCGTATTAGACTATTAGAGGCTAAGCCCGATGGAGTTTTCTATTAGGGTTTTGTATCTATACTATTTAATAAATAAAGCTTTCTAAATGACACATGTTATCACTATGTTCATCCTTACAAAATTTTCTCTCCTCTATCTCATATTAAATACATTTCTCTTTTTAATATTTCATTTTCAATTTTTAATAATTTCATCATAACTTAAAAGAATTAATACCATCATAAATATGTTAATTTGTTTAATATAAAATATATTGCAATAGTTATTAATATTATATTTTTATAAGTAATCAATACGAAACGGGTGAGTTTCTTAACTGATTAAAGTATCAAACATTGTTCATGTCAAAACAGTTTAAGATTAAAATGAGTTTTGGTCCACGAGTTGGTTTAAAAAAGTAGTCATTTACATCTAAGTTTTGATATAAAAAATAACAAAGAAATAATTTATGATTTATGAATTTTCTTACAACTTTTTATTTTCAAATTACATAATATGTAGTTTTTTTACCGTATAATATATCTTTATATATGTTATACATTTTTTATTTCATATTATGTTATTACTTAAAAAAAACTTATTCTAACCCATGTGCTACACGGGTAACTAACCTAGTTTCTTTATATAATTAACTCGTTTACATTGCTTCGCTACTTTGAGGACACATAAATATACTCGTTTTGGTGGGCACAATCATATCACTAGCGGACAATGAGCTACAGGCGAATATGCTGATGGTCTAAGATCAACTACTTACAAATGCAACTCAAACTCAAACTCAAACTTATTAATTTATATGATCAACTCTCTTAGTTTTCTATACACTTTTGCTTCTTTCTTTCTCTTATGAGATTTCAACTGCCCCATTCAGCATTTCCACCTTATAACTTTAACTAGTTTTTTTTTTATTAACTACAAACTAGATTATTGACCCGTGTATGACACGGGTGGAAATATAGAAATCATTAAGTACACACATATATAATTTCAAACGGCAATTTTTTTTTGAATTACTTGAAGTCTAATTTCGTTGCACGTAATGTTCTTCTAGTCAATATTCTAAAACAATTTTTTTTGAATTACTTGAAGTCTAATTTCATTGCATGTAACGTTCTTCTAGTAAATATTCTAAATTAAAAACATGCATACTACACGGGTAAGGTAGACCCGCGTAGTACACGAACGGAAATATAAAAATTGTCAATTAAACACGTATGTTATATATTTGACTGGATTGTACATGCACTTGTAAGAACAATTTTTTACTTAAATTTTTTGTTTTAGTAATTTATATTAAATTGGAGGGATACAAAGTTATGGCAATAATAATGATATGATCCGGGTAAGATAATGAAACGAAAAGAACTCGAGAGAACGATAAACTTCAAATAACAATTCGTCAATAATAATCAACCAACAAAAAGGGATACATCTGTGAGGTCTTTGAAGCCCAGCCAAGAGACAAATCTCAACAAAAGATAAAGATAAATCCCACAATTAACGATAGTTTTGAAACTTAAATATGAAATTGAAATAATCTGGAAAAAAAATAATGTTCAGGTCTTCATGTGTTGCTCATCCCGAATTTGTCACTGGGCCATAACCCGAATCTGGTTCTTCAGACGGGTCTCCAAACGGGTCAATTGCAATATTGTATATTAGTAACATATTGCAGACGCTAATATATAAACTGAAGCAATTGGCAAATCCTAAAGATCCAAACCATAAATTAATAAAGCAAAGCATGTAGATCCAACCCATATATTAAAAAAGCTAAGTAAATTGGCACCGATTTAAGATTTATACTATCGTTTATAGTAATTTTCTAAACTTATTGTCAACCAGTTGCATTAAATATGAGTCAACATAGATCTAATGTTGGCCTCAATAATTGCAATACTGAACTAAAATCTTGCATCATGCCTACAGAAAATAAAAATTAAAATTTGTAAAACCCAAACACATATCTTTTAGTCAATAAATAATAAACTTTTAGGAAGCTTTCAATTGACGTGAATCACACCTAAGTAATAAAATTTTCAATATCAATAATCAATAAATAAATAAGCTAAAGAATCAATCAACATAAATAATATTTGATAATGGAATAAAACCTTAATCAGACCTAAATAATAAACTTTTAACATGTAATCAAAAATCAATAAACCAATAACATACATAAGAAAAACCAATAATATACCTTCAAAACGCTACCTATGTAACATTCCATGGATTTACCAAAAGTACCCCTGCCCGGATAAACTTTTTAAAGTAAACTCATACTTATAAATCTAGCATTTCAATCGGATATATTGAACAACATTGGTGAGTAGGATACATGTGTGACATGTGAGTTTTACTTACTTTCACTCATGTTTGAGTTCTTGCCTAACGCCTACCATTGAAGAACGCTTGCTTTTGGTTGGAAGACTAAATCAAGTGTTGTGCGAGACCTCTAAACCACCATCAAACAAACATGTTGGCATCACTGTCTGTTCATCATCATCATCATCATTATCGAACCCATAACCTCACCAGGTGCTACACCTATTAACATTAGTAGTAAATTTAAAAATACTATTATAATAATTAAATAATGGAAACAAATTACAAAAACATTTATTACATACTCTATTATCATATCTACTAAGTTAGAATTAGAACATTATGCTTCACACAAAAAAGTATTATCAGTTTTAAGTCTAGGTAGGAACCAATAAACATTGAATCTTCATTTTACTTTATACCCGAGCCTGGACATGTTAATGTCATAATGACAAGTATTTTCTTCTTTGGATTATAAACAAAAACATCATATCTTTATATATTTAAATAAAAACACAAATAAAATATGTATGTTCTAATGGACCCGAACAATTCTAATTTGTTGCCCTACTTGCCCACTTTGTCACCAATTTCCTGGTTAAATCACCAAAGTGTTACTCATTACTTAATTAAAATATGATTGCAGGATATGGATCAATCCTTATTAGACAGTAAAACAATGTCATGATCTGAAAAAAATATAAACAAAGAAACTTACTAAAACTATAAAATACCTTAGATGAGGAGCCTTTAGAGGGAGCCCACTGATTATCAGATTCTTAATCATCAAGTGCATCGTCAAGCAAGTCACAAACTTACAATCAGAGCAGTAGTAATCTACATGTTAAAACAATAAAGTGTTCAGAATCTTTAACACAAACAGTAACTAAAAAATATCAAATTTTACCTTGATTTTTATCCATAGTTCAAACCAGTCATCTAGGCCATATATAATAACAATTATGATCATATTCAACTCCACCAAAAGGAATAACTCAAGAACACCCAAGTTATCATAATTCAAAGCATGATTTATGTGATCAAACTAATGAAATTGGAAAAAAGTTACTTCCAGTATTGGCATAAATTCTTGTGGTCAAACTACTAATGAAATTGGAAAGAAGTTACTTCCAGTATTGGCATTAAATTCTTGTGGTCAAACTACAATTCAAATCAAACATAAAATTCAAAATTCTACACCATTAGGGTTTCGATTTCCTATTCTAATTTCGAATTATGGTTTATACAACTGATTAAATTAAACAAATCAAGCATATAGCATATAAAAAAGCAAAATAAATAAAATACTCATAGACTAAACCACCATGAAAACAACAACAAAAGCTATACATCCCTTTGGATTTAAGTCCTAATTTCAAATCATTTTGCTCTAAATCAGTAATAGTGATGATAATTTCAAGCCCATATCAAAATCATTATTAAAAAAACTGTTTTTTTGCCAAATATGCTTTATATACATATAGTAACCAAGCGGTTGACTTTATGCATAAAACAGTAGTAACAGGTTATAACGGGTTGAACTCAAAACTGAAAATTGTTATTTATCGTTGGCAGACACATAACTTGATGGTTGAAATTTTTTTTATTTATAATTAATTATCTATGTAACCAAATAGAGCAACATAAAACTAAAAAAAAGTAACTATGGGAATCAAAGAAAATGTTTGTCACCTGCTGTACCTAAAGGCGTTCCACTGTGATCATTTCTAGGATAATCTTCACCAGAATAAAACTGATCAACGTGAGAGAGTTGACAGCGAAAGACCTTAACATTTGATAATAGGAAAGTAGCATTGAAAAAGAGAATAAAAAATCACACATTTTAATAAATTGAATCAAAACAAAATACCATTTATATTTAAGAGTGGTGTTTTCATTGTTCATGTTGGTAAAATAAATACAATTTCTTGAAAAAGCAAGAACTGGGATGGAGAATTACACAAGGGTAAAAATAAAAGTTTACCAAATGAATTATTTACAGAAGATTTGTGCTAACAAAAATGTATTGAATATTTCATTTCATGGTCATCTAAATATTTCAAAAAAAAACTCTAAATCCGTAGTACTTTCAAAAGCTAACCTATGTATGACAGTCGATAAGAATACCACACATTTCCTGTATAATGTCATACTACACAATAAGTAAATGA
The DNA here is from genome assembly GCF_021521415.1 of Bidens hawaiensis. Taxonomy (NCBI): domain Eukaryota; kingdom Viridiplantae; phylum Streptophyta; class Magnoliopsida; order Asterales; family Asteraceae; genus Bidens; species Bidens hawaiensis. The sequence continues at coordinate 620,750 of NW_027491619.1, read as the reverse complement.
TAATATGAAAAGTTTGACTTGATTGATTTATCAACAACTAAAATAATACCTCTGCTTTATTAAATATTTCAGCTGCATATAAGGTGGACATTATGTCAAGAATAGCTTGATAATTTGCATCCTCCACGTTGTTAATAATATGTATTTTTCCTGCACAATGAAATGATTCTTTAAAAATATTAAACACCACGGATTGTGATATTGGTTTACAAAAAATTGAAGACGATATGTTAAATAAAACTGCTTATTAAGGGGGATTATATAATATGATTTAAAATCATAAAATTAGTTTACAAATAATAACCAAATATATATTACAAATAATTTAGGCAAGAATTTAAATTTTTAATGATATCAGTTATCATATAATTCGTAACTGAATGTTTGACTTAACACTAATTTTTCGGTAAAGAATTGAAAAGGAATGTTTAATTTTGGCATTCATTTTAAAGAAAAATTAATTTCCATAAATAAAACAATTATTCATTCAATATCCGAATAAAACTTAAATGAAATTAAACAACATTCAAATAATTGATATTCAAAATCAAAAATTCCAAAAGTGTCAAATTACATATCTTAACATATACCTATAAACGAAAAAATAATAACTGTTAACTTGCTATCGAGATATTACCAATTAACCAAAAACATGAAACAAAATAGGAACGATGGATACCCAAATCATTATCAATCATTAATGTTAATATACAAGCAATAAGTAAATAAATCATATTACATACCTTGTCGAGGACATCCAACGATGGCTAATTGATGTAACTATGGCAGAAACTCATACTCCATACCCTGTTTGTCAAAATTACGGTTATTAAACAAAAAAAATGATACAAATTAACTTGATATCGAGATATTTAGCAATGAAGCAAAAACATGACACAAAAGCAGAACTGATGGACACCCATCTTATTCGATCATTAATGTCCGAAAGGAAATTAGGAGAAACTAATAATCGACTGATTGTTAATGTACGGAAGATAAACAAAACAAAATCGGAACCAATTCACACAAAATATAGGCAAGAATGGCCGATTGAATGGAGGCTTTGGTTGATTAGGTTAAAAGGTTTAGTATGAATGAGAGCGTGTATTGAATTGAAGATGAAAGAAAAGAAAATTGGAAATTGGGTTTTAGGTTAATGGTTACAATAACTATTTTAATTAAGTAATTTAATTATAGTATTTTTGATTTATTTAATTGGTAAGAAAAATAGAGAAGTGGAAGTTATATTTGAAAATTAAGGAAATCGTCAAATAGGAAAGGGACATGTGAAGACAAACTAATTTGTTTTAATAGTATAGTAGGAGTTCATCAAACTTATACAAATTCTAAAATAGTACAAAATGCCAAATATCATTTCACAATTAATATTTATAACAAATATACCTCAAATTAATGGACATTCAGTTTTTTTATCAGCTAAATTATATGTAAATGAAACCTTGAATAGCAAGAAACTAGTAACAATACTACAAAGAAAAAAACTAACAGTCTTAACACCCAAGTAACCTAAAAACAAATGAAACGACCCCGAATCACAAACTTGCGGGTATTTAACCCCACAAAACCAAAAGTAAAACCAACTAACCCCACATAAAGAAACTCTTGAAACACCCAAAAGAAAAACCACAAGTGGAAAAACAAAACTGAAAGAAACAACCTCAATTGATGGACGTGCAAATATGAAATTAAGCATGCCTAATTAAGTATGCATCAAATATATATACCGTCACATCGCCTCAATCAAAAGCCATGCCTTCAGTTGGATAATAATTAACTACGTGAATATATAAAATTTTGTGTTTCCTAAAAGACTAGATGTCAAATGACGCTCTAGATTATCGAACTGTGACCTCCTAAGGAAATCTCTAGATTAGGGCACGTTCGTTTCACGTAATGGATGTAATTGGAATTGGAATTTGAATATGCATAGGATTTGGAATTTGATGACGGAATTGGATTGGAATATGAACATTCCAATAGGATTTGGAATTGGGGAAAACTGAAATCCAAATACTTTGTTAATGTGTTCGTTTGACTAATGAATAAAAATCAAGGAGTTTTTTTATAACAATGACAACGGCGAAAACATTTTAGTTTTTTTATATTTTTTTGTTTTTTATTTATATTTTTCGTTATGATTTTTTTATTATTTTTTATGAGTTTTCTATTAAGATCAAAAACCTTTCAAAAAAATATTTAAACATAATAATAGAAAATTCATAACTCAAAATATAAACTAAAAACAAAAAAAAGTAAAAAAGGTAATATATTTTATTCGTTGTCCTCGTTTAAAAAAAAACTCGAGATAAGATTTCAATGAATTTCCTTGAATTCCTCTACATTTTAGGAGGATTTGAAATCGATGTATTTTAAGGAATTTGAAGAAATTGAATTCCAATTCCAATTCTTTGAACTGAACACACCAAAATGAAATTGGATTCCAATTCCAACGAAACGAACATGCCATGTAATTGGATTTTAATTCCAATTCCTTTGAATTCCCACGAATTCTGTGGAATGAACACACCCTAAGAGAAAACCTAAAAAGGAAAAAAACCACATCACGATACTAAAGGTCTGATTGCACATAAAGTTAGATGTTTCCTAAAATATTAAGGGTATGTTTGGTATAAGGGAATGAAATGGAGGAGGAAATGGTATGAATCAATATCATTCCATTTCTTGTTTAGTTATCGTGTGGAAATAAAATGAAACATTACTTTGTATTGTTTGGTATGCAAGAAAAGACAAAGCAATAAAATAAAACTGGTGGCGAGTGGCCATGATGGTGGATGGTGGACTGTGGTTAGCGATGGCCCGTGGCGGCGATAATGGTAATTGGTGGTGGGTGACGGTGGTTAGCGTGGCAGGTGGCACGTGGGTGGGGATGGTGATGTTTGACGACCGTGGTAGGGGCGAGGGTAGTGGTGGGTGGCAGTGGTAGGTGATGGGCGATGGTGGATGTGGCGGTGTTGGAGGTGATGCAGAGTGGTGGTTGGAGGATGATGTAGGTGAAAGAGAGTGAAATGAAGAAAATCAAGAGAGGTGAATGAAATGAATTTGGAGTTTTTTAAGAGGAATGAAATGGACTTGGTAATGAATGATTTCATTTCATTAATCAACGAAACACTCTTTTTTTTCATTCCACCATAATAGTTTATTTCATCCCGCATCTTATTATAGCATATCAAACTTTACCTAAATGTTAAATGATACGCTAATATAAATCATTGAGCAAGCCAAAGAGGAAGACACAACAGCTTCATCGCACATTTCGAAATAAATCGTTCGACATGATCGCGAAAAAGGTAACGAAAAATATAATTGCCCCAAGGATCATCTAGTACAGATGTTCGTGTTTTATTTTTTTTTTGGTTTTTATCGTCATATTTTATTTTTCTGGTTTTCAATTATGTAATATTTTTAATTTTAATGGAATATTAATTTTAATTACATATAATTGTTTTATTTATTTTTAAATTTTAACAAAAAAAAAAAGTTTTAGGGTACTTGTGGGTAGGTATTTCCAGTTATTTTCTGATTTGTGGGGTACTTGAGGGTAAGATTGAAATAACGTTATTTGATTGATTGGTGAATGAGTAGTACCCATGTGTGTCCCTTTCCCTTTTGGCTAATGACGAACCGGTTGTCATTAAGTAGTAATTATTTTTCTTCTTGTAAAAACATATGTGACACGAATTAGTGACGACTAAAGGTTTTGACAATAAGTATATAGTGTGACCAAATTGTGTTGGTCGTTAATATATGAATCTATTAAAGTTCGGGTTTAGATGTTTAAATACCTAGGTATATGTTTGTGCTAGATCAAATTTTTGATGAAAAGCAATTAAGTAATACAAATTCGAATAAATGTGTATGAAAGCTTATTATGACGCTCCTCTGGTTTAAAGGGTAAAAGAAGACTTAATGTAAGTTGGGATCAAAGACATTTGATCTTTTTATGCTAGCGGAAAGGATGATTGGAAAGAAGATCGGATTTTAGGAGAGGGAACATCACACCACCCATCTTGATACCAAATAAAGATAAAGAAAGATGGGCGGGGTGCGGGTCTCATTCCATCCACACTTGCGATGTATTTTGTGGCCCGGTTCCTAACTGCGTTTGCCCTCTTGTTTTGATATATTGTTTTTTGGTTGTTCATTTAAAAGAAAAATTAGCCAAGTGACATTTCATGTAGGCTGAGTTTACAAAGCAATAGCCAATTATAATATGATTAAAATGTTACAAAATTATTAACAAAAGACTTTTGAACTAATCCTACGTACTTGTTTCTCTCTCTTAATCATCTTCCTTCCACTAACCACTTGGAATTGATTCACATTCGGTTAGTTTATGCAATGGATGATTATACACCAGGCCCAGGCCGTGAAAGCATGCTTCGGCGAAACCCTTATTTTTTCTGAGAAAACAACATTACTTGAAGATGAAAGTCGTGGCTCTTTGAACAATAATGGTGAGTATAACTGATTCTCACTTTGTTGTTTTTTTTTTTTTTTTTTTGACTATGAGTTCTTAATCGACTATCTCTATCTCCCCAGATAAACCCACCCACTGGGCTGCCGGCTCACGCTGTGGCAACCAACAGTAGCAGTCCCCTTATTCCGGTAAGCTTTTGAACACGTTTTAAACAACTCCATTTCCAAAGATTAATAAAGGGTGTTGCTAACCACACCCCACACCGGACCAGACGTCGCGTATAGCTCTTACCGTGGTGTTTTATTTGACGTGACTGATTTGATCGACGACGTCGTTGTCGTCCAACGATTTGATTGAAGCAGACTTTCGTTGACCACTTATACGCCACGTTTAGCGTTTAACGTGGCGTATATGCACATATCAATTATTCAGCTAGAAAGCTTTGTGGTATATATTAGCATGCAAAGATGCATATACAAGGTGTCCAAAACCCCAACTCAAAAAATGTCGTGGCTGTTCGATGGTTATTTTCCGAGCCCGCCGAGGACAAACGAGGAGTCAAGTATTCCGGATTTGAATCAGGCACCGCTGGGGTTTGTAGATTATGAGGAGAGGCGGCGTTACCAAATTTGAACCAGGTATTGTCACATGTTTATTTGGTTTACCCGTCGTTAATCATTTTTAAAATTATATTCGTTAACAATATATTTTGTTAGGAATATTTTGTGCACGACCATCCGCATTGGGATGTGGCGCCTAGCAGCAGTTCGTATTGGTCACAGCCCAAACATGATTATGGTCAGCCGTCATACCATTTATCAGAAGACCCGCCTTACGTTGGCCAGCCTTCGTACCAGTTTAATACCGTTGCCCAGCCTTTGTATCGGTTTAATACCGAGGATCCGTATTCCTGTACTCAACGTTCGTACCCATTACCAGTAGGGGACTTGTATCGGTCACAACCCGAACCGGACCATATTCTTGAAACCCCTCGAGAGACTGGTGACGAAGATTATGACAGACATAATTCTGGTAACAAAGATGATGACGACGATGGTGATAATTACATTCGCGAGGCGACGGTGTCATATAAAACGGATAACGTACGAGACCATACGTTATGTTAAATTAAAATATTTTGTAATTAGTAGTTTGAACGTGTTTTAAATCTGACGTTATAACTGTTTCAGTTATTTTCTTCCCGTGACGAGCTTAAGGAGTGGGCGAAGAAAAGAGGTAGGGAGCATGGGGGGTGTGTTGTTGTTATCCAACGGTCTAGGCCAAACGCCGTGGATCTTGGATGCAATCGCAGAGGCGAACCAAAACTCACCGCCACAATCAGGCGTACCAGCAGTATAAAGAAGGGCTATTCGTTTAAGCTAAAAGGAAGGCACGACCGTGTTGGTGATATTTGGAGGCTTCATGTCGTAAACGAGACGCACAACCACGAGTCGTTCCTCTTTATGGAGGGTCACGCGTATCTAAGGATAATGTCCGACGAGGAGGTTGATATGGTTGCGAGGTTACACACGGATGGCTTGAAGACGCAAAAAATTGTTTCACTCTTACGCAAACGGTTTCCCGGAACGTGCGTGATTGACAAGGACGTACACAATTAGGGGTGACAATCTTGACCCAAACCCTTTCAAATGAGTCAATTTTGAGTTGTTTTAAAAGTTAAATGAGTTGGTTTGGGTAAAAGGTTTTAACTAAATGGGTCAAAATGAGTCATTTGAAATTTCATCCTTTTATTTTCGGGTCAAAATGGGTCGACAAGTTCAAAGAAATGGGTCGATGTGGGTTAGTGTCCTAAGGAAATGTGACATGTTTCGAATCGGAACGGGTTTTCGTACAAGACAGGTTTCGGCACGAAACGAGTTTCAGATCGGAATGGGTTCGATTCAGGTTTCAAGTCAACACGAGTTTCCTCCTGTGACGTGTTGGGTTTTGGTTTCTTTTGTTTCTTTCTGGTCGATTTCGGACTCGTTTAATGTTTGTTTTTTCAGTTTTGTTTTTGTTCGGTTTGAATTCTTTTAGTTTCGTTTTGATTGATTTTTTTGATTTCGATTGATGTGGTCCGGTTTTGGATTTTTGTTTCTTTGTTTCATTTTCATCGATTCTTTCGGTTTCGGTTCGATTCTAGATGTTTTTTTTTATTTTATGGAACGAGGACAACGTATGAAACATTTTAGTGTTTTTACGCTTTTTGTTTATGATTTATATTTCGAGTTATAATTTTTTTATTATTATTTTTGAATATTTTTTTTTGAGAGTTTTTGATCTTAATAGAAAACCCCTAAAAAATTCAAAAAAAATAATTAAAAAATCATAACTTAAAATATAAGTAAAAAACGAAAAATCTAAAAAAACTAAAATGTTTCCGCCGTTATTCTCGTTCAAAAAAAAAAAAAACTCAAAACCCGGTTTGACCCTAACCTGTTTTGACCCAAGCCAAAACAACCCTTTTATTAATTGATTCGTTTTGACCCAAACTCATTTTGACTCATACTCATTTTGACCCATGACTCATTTCAACCCATTACTCGTTCGACCCAACCTAACCCATTTGCCACCTCTATACACAATCTTATAGAGAAGCTGAAAAAAGAAAATAGAGTTGGCGATACCCCAATGCAGGTTCACGTCTTTGAATTTGACTTGTTGCAACAGATGTTTAAAAATATTTATTAACGTCATATAAAACCGGTTGCAGGTATTTGAAAACTTCCTGAATGAGAACGATTTCGTTTATTACACACGGGAGAACTCTTCCACAAACCGAGTGGAGGATGTATTCTTTTGTCATGACACGTCGTTTAAGATGTGGCGTGCGTTCCCCCATTTGTTGTTGATTGACACGACGTACAACACAAACATGTACAAGTGGCCGTTTGTGCAGTATATTGGTGTGACGTCGACGTCGAAGTCGTTCTGTATCGCGCACACGGTTCTACTTAGGGAACGCCAGACGGATTTCACATGGGCACTCGAGCACCTCAAAGGTATGCTCGAGGATTCTATTGAGCCGCGCGTCGTAGTCACGGACAGAGACTCCGCGCTGATGAATGCTTGTAAACAAGTATTCTCGAATGCTACCAGAAACCTAAGCAGGTGGCACATACGGGAGAATATAAAGAAAAAGTGGAAGGGTATCTATGATAGCGAGGCAAGAGAAGATTTCGCTCTATTGTGGACGGTCTTGTGTGAGTCTCCCACGTTCGATGATTACGAATATAACTGCGTAAAGTTGCAAGAAATGTTATGCAATATTGGGAAAGAAAGTAAGTCCCTCAGATTATAAATATACAGTTAGTGTTAATCTAGTAGTACATTTCATAAGTTTGTTTTTGTTTCATTTTTCAGAGGTATGGGACTATATCCATCATAGCTGGCTGGACCGAGACAAGGAAAAAATTGTATCTTGCTGGATGGCCGATCGGTTAAACTTCGGTGAGACTACAACAAACCGAGTCGAAAATCAGCACGCGAACCTGAAAAGGCACCTTAACGGGGCCAACAACGCCCTCCACGCACTTGCGGCTTATGCCCTTGAGGTTATAGAAGCCCAGAAGGTTTCAATCGGCGCAACATTTGAACAATCCCGGATTAAGTTGAAGAAAGACCATAACATTCAGGTTTTTTACATGCTACATTATAAAGTGTTGATTAAGGTTCTTATGCTACTTGAAAAGGAGTATGGAAAGCTTGAAAAGATGACCGAGTCCGGACATACGTGCCGACACCAGTTGCGAACGTCTATGGGGTTGCCGTGTGCGTGTGAGCCGGAGCAACACCTTAATAAAGGTGTTCCTATTCCACTAAAATCGATAGACCCGTTCTGGAGGAAGCTTGACTTCGATCCAGTGGTCGCATAGGTAGAAGAACAAGACTTTGAGGCGGAAATGGAAGAGCTTAAACATACGATTTTGATACGTAAAGATCCAAAACAGAAAAGAAGTCTTTTATCGAAGATTTGGTCTGTTCTTCCTGGCAACTCAAATAAAAAAGAGCCAGAGAAACGGGAGGACCCTCGCGGGCGTCCAAACATAAAACAACAATAAAAAAAGATCGAGGCCGCAAGGCACAGCTCGTATATCCCTTCCTCGTACACCCCTTCGTCCTCACAGAACATTGAGCAAACCCCCTCGTTCTTGGAGCGTTCGCGGTCGCAATCGCAGTCACATTCAAAGCTTAAGATGCCCCCTCCTAAACCATCCAAACGGTCGTCTAAGAAAAACGAGACAGGAGCTGCTATAGGTTTTCCTTTAGTGGTTGATCCGAAAGATGTCGCAGCGGTAAAAAGGTATAAGATCCTTGTCCCCAGCTGGAGTTACCCGTACATCTCAAGGATCACAGACTTAAAGCCTGACGGTAACTGCTGTTTTCGGGCAATTGCTGAGCGCTTAGGAATGGGTCAAAAGAGTTGGAGGGAGGTTAGGGTTGCCATGAAAAATGAGATGGATAGGAACCCAGATTGGTGGAGGCAAGATTAAATACGGAGTAGCTGGAGTATTTTGAGAGGGCCCGTAACCATTTAGAATTTTACGAAACAGTTCAAGATGCGCCTAGCAACCGTTGGTTTCAGTTACCTGCCCACGGATACATGGTTGCTCAAGCATTTAATTGCGTTCTAATACTTCTTGAGCCGCATAGCAGCCAGACTTTTTTCCCGATGAGAGAGGGTCCAAAGCGATTTCGTGACCATCCAGTCTTGGCCATTGCTAATGTTACAGATACTCATTGGTTATATATAAAACTTGAAGGGGATTTCCCGGTGCCGTTGCTGGTGTATACTTGGGCGAGATTTGCAAATGAAGAGGCTTACGGATGGAGGGCCTTGTATGAAAATCCTATAAACGAGTATGTTAGAAGCATGTTAAGTTGGCGAGTTGAATGTGCTGCTGTTGATTTAACCAACTGACTGTATATTTAAATCAATGTCTCATAGACATATATGTTATGCACGTTGCATTTAAATTAAAAATCAACGTGTCCTTATTTTTTACTAATGTTACACCAATTGAAAATCAAATAAACAAACTGTTGGTTTACAAGTATCACTGAGAGGGACTATATACATAAATACAAACGAAGCCAACTACTGTGACGGATATGAACCCGGTCCCGCCCTGATGACCATTGAATATGAAGAACAATGGAAGACGATGACAGAGTTGACCAAAATAGCATCTACACACCCACCGTTAGCTCTTTTCCCACCTGTCTTAGATTGTTCGACGGTTTAATTTTCTTCTAAATAACATCCACACAGAGTTTATTTTGATGAAATATGGTGTATGAGTTTGGGAGAGAGGAGGGGGTTGAGACGGTGATTTATACTGAGTAGTTGTGTGGCACAAATATCTCTAACCGCCTCGTTAAGTTCTAAACTTGGCAGTTATGATACATTATTTTCCCACATATCAGGAATCTTTGTGTACCAAAAGCCTGACGATGAACTAATACAGGTAGGAATATCTTTAACCGCCACGTTAAGCGCTTACCTAGGCGGTTTTGTTCCATTATTTTCTCACATGAGTTTTTCATTACCCAAAGCCTGTCAGTGTACCAATAGAGTCACGATAATTGTTCTACGTGGCGTTTACGTCCCTTATTTTTCAACATGTGAGGACTCTGGCAAATTGCAATACATAAATACGCGACGTTAAGCTTTCTATGTGCTGTTGTAAGAGAATCGTATAAGCCAGTACGTTAGAATCATGTCAAGTTGGCGAGTCATATAAACTTAAAAATCAGTATGTAATTAATTTTAATTAATGTAACACCTATAATGGAGCTATTACATTCAGATATTTTCACCATGTTGACAATGATATATAAAAAACGGTTGGGTATACAACCATCGTTGAGAGGTATTATATACGCAAATATAAAACAAACCAACTAAACAAACTGAAATAAACCCTGTCCCACCCTGATGACCATTGTATCTGATGAACAATGGGAGACGAGCACAAAGTTGTCCAAAATAGCATCTACACAGCCACCATTAGCTCTTTTCCCACCTGACTTATAGTATCCGATAGGTTGTATCTTCTTCAAAATAATATCTACATAGAATGCATTTGGGAGAGAGGTGAAATACCCTTTCTGGGGTTTTGGGAGATTGAGTTGATGATTTAAATTGAGTTACAAATATCTCTAACCTCCCCGTTAAAGTCTTAACGCCCCGGTTATGGTCCACTTGTGTCCGACATGTCAGGAATCTCGTACAACTTAAAGCCTGTCTGGTGTACGTGGAACGCTACGTTAAGTATTATACGCGGCGTTTAGAATGTTGCCATAATTTCAACACCCCGACTATTATAATTGTAACATATAAACCAACATGACCAGTACCTCCAACAAACCAAAAAATCACAAAATATGGAGAACAATAACGACGGGTTTTTCTGTTCTCAACCGGCTCCAAAATCTGCAAGAATGACGGACAAACTTTGGAGGCGTGTAAGGAGGCCGTCTATGTTAGACGTTTCTGGCACGTCGTTAGGTACTCATTCGGGAGGTCCAGAAGAAGTAGATCCTGTCGAACAACACGAATAAACAAAGAAATTTGCGCTTGAAGTCGAAGAGTCTAGGAGTTGGTCGAAGGATGCCGGTGATTTTTATAACAATGGGGATGCACCGTTTTTCCATACTCGTTTCATTACAAAACCGTTAGATCGTAACTTTTGGGGTGCGTTGCTTGGGTTCGAGTCCAACGGGTGTTTGTCATCTCTTGTGAGTGATTATTTTTATTTAAATTAAATTATAAAAAATTATGTACACCATGTATTATTGATACATAATATTTTTATATCACGAAATTGTACAGCACGTTGAAGCGTGGACAATAAGAATGATGCGTGTTAGACAGTCAAGGCTATTAAAAAATCCAAGCGAAGAACAACGTTGGACGGTGTTGCCTTCTGATTTTTACGATCATATGAAAGATGCGAACTCGTTAGCTGCTAGGGAGATGACTGGTGGAAAAGAACCATACCCTCCATTTTGGGAGATTGATTACGTTTATCTCCCCTTATGGATTCAAGAATCGGACTGGCTCCTGGTCCGTATTGACATGCGGACCTTGGTGATTACCCAATATTGGACCGACACGAGATGGAGGAATGAAAAACGACATTATGTTGCGTACAACATTGAGATGATAAGTTTGTTTTTTGGGTGGTTTCTTGATGTTATTCACTATTGGAGCAAGTCCAGTAATCACATCAAGTATGACATGTCTGTTGGTTCGGTTGAGGTAGATGTTCCTCAGGATAATGGTAATGTTTCAAATGTCGGGGTTCTTGTTTGCATGATTATGGAAAACCTTGTTCGAAACAAATCTCTGTTGATAGAAGGTGACGCTGAAGCGGCCTGTGTTAGATACCGTCGTCACATGGCAGACCAGCTGTATAGATGGCATTGTATGTGAATGTAGTATAATGTTAACATTTTATTGAGTTATTTTAAAGTTTGTTGTGATGTTTTTAACATAACATGCCATTACGGGTGGTCTTACCAATCCAACATTCTTTATTTTTTATTATAAAATATAATTTTTAATTCTTGTATTTTTATTAAAAGTGACTAGAAATATAAAACATAATTTCTTTTATAAAATATAATTTTTAATTCTTGTATTTATATTAAAAGTGACTAGAAATATAAAACATAATTTCTTTTATAAAATATAATTTTTAATTCTTGTATTTTTATTAAAAGTGACTAGAAATATAAAAAATAATTTCTTTATTGAAAAAATCCTATTTACTAATAGAAAATTGATAAGTGTCGGATAACAGCGATGATTAATTATTAACATTTATTTTATATTAATATATATATATTTTATAAACTTTATTTGTATTAAAATTTATACCATTGTGTTCATAAAAAAAACTGAAAACCATTGTATTTTTGGATTTTTTAAAAACTTAATTTTTAAAAGCTTTTAGTGTGGAATAAAAAAGAAAAATAAAAACAAAATTACCCTTAAAACTAATTAGTGTGGAATAAAAAAGAAAAATAAAAACAAAATTGACTATAAACCGCCACGTATAGGTCTTAAAGAAGCGTATAATGGTAATGCAATCACACTAAAATCTGCCAAGTGCGCAAACATACCGCGTCTTTAACCGCCATGTTAAGGCATAACCGCAGCGTTTATGACACCCAGATTTTGTCTACAAAAACCCACCCCACCGCCATGTTTTCTAACAAAATACATTATAATCAACCACACCCCACCTCCATGTTTATTATAAACCCCTCCACCATGTTTCCTCTTGACAACGTTTCTCTCACTACCCCCACATTGCTCAAAACACCTACATGTTTTACTCATGGAGTCGGTTACTATTAAAACCAAATGTTGGTTGTGTAGACGCTATTTTGGATTGACATGGGGTTATGGGGGTTCTCGTGGCCTGATTGAACAGTAATATTATCCATCGTCATAAAGCTCAACTAAGCCGATTACAGGCATTGTAAACTCCATTGAATGATAGAGGGAAGAGTTGAGGCTATTGGGAACCTGAAATGCTACCAACGGAGGAGGAACTGGTGCGAATTACACCACTTTCTTCTTACCAAGCCGATAAGCCCAGCTAATAGCCTGTCGTTCGACAGACGGGTTCCAAAAGACATCCAAAAGAACCACCCGAGAAGCCCCATAAAGATGAATTCCTTCAGAACAACATTTTGTAGATGCTAACAACACTTTTAAATGTAATATTTGCTGTGTAAATGCTATTTTTTGAATCTAATATTGTTATTGTGTTCTAAGTAATTTTAAATTTCAAACCCATCACCGTTATGCATTCAAAACCGATCATCACGTGTTCTTATATAATGTATCATAATGATAATGTAACAAATTAAACAGGACATAGACGTAAACGTTAATACACATTATTAGCCCACGTGTTGCGGGGTATTCATAACGAAAACAATAATATATTATAACTGAGACGTGTTTTGGCTGCGCATTGTATGAACTCGGTATTGAATTAAATTTATATCGACACGTAAGTAGAAACATTGTCATTCATATTTAAATTTAGAGTAACGTTACATTGCGAAAAAAAAAAACTTAATGCATAATGTTTTCTTCTCTTACAAATAGTATTAATATAAAAGTAAGAAATTAAATGTTGTAAATTTGTAATTGTCAAATGAAAAGTGAAATGTTCGTATTAACCACCACGGTATGTCCATTACGTTGCGTTTATAGGTAACGTTGAAATCCACAAACTCTGAAAAATCTGCAAACACTGAAAAGCGTTTCACTCTGCAAAGCATGCTAATAGTAATGTCGCCCATGACCCTCGCGTATAGTCATTAACGGAGTGTATAATTTACAAAAATTATTCACTCTGTTAGGATGCCAAATTAAGTCGCACAAGAACAGCCGCGTTAAGCACTAGACCTAGCATATAGTGTGTTCCCAAAAAATCGTGTATAAAACCTCGAACCCCTATCACAACAAACCAAACACTTCGAACATGTTTTTTCAAGTAACTCTCAAGCAAAGAAACTATTCAAATAAAGATGAATATTTCATCAAAATTATCTCACCAATCAATTTATCATCGTCGTTCATTCTCAATTGTGGTGGGTGTGTAGATGCTATTTTCAAGTTCATTGTTATCAATGCAGATGTATAAAATGTAGATAGTCCTCTACCTTTGTACTTCAGATTTGATGACAGTGATGACGAGGACGGTTGTCGTGAGCTGTCTTTCAAAATATGTACAACAACATCCTATTACAAGTGGGATATATGTTGGGTGATTTGTATTATAAAACACCCATCGTTGAGATGTTCAATCATTTGGGTGCGGAGTCGTGACCGTACCGAAATGCTATCAGCGACGGATTACAATGTTATGACCTATTGGTATTTGAATGTAATATTTATAATGTAATATTTGGTGTTGTGTATATGCTATTTTGTAATGTAATATTTATATTAGAAATTCAAAAGTTAAACAAGTACTATAATATCGTCTCTTTTTCGATATCGTTCAATGTTAATAAAATATATATGTACATTGTATACTAATATTAAATGGCGATGAATATGTCCTTGTTTCAAACGTTTCGTCTTTTACGTAATATATAATGATAATGTAATCTTTAAAATGTAAAATATAATAATAGTGTTATAATTTACGATTACATTAGAACGAACGAGCGAGTAATTACAAACTAGTCCTAAGGTTTTTAAAATAGAATCTACACAACAAGGACATTAACGACAATTGCTTCAATTTTCGAACCGCCTGCAACCTTTTGTTCAACAATTAATAGTAATGACACACACCGGTCATTACTCCTCGCTGACCGAATTCCAAAATCCCTTAAACCTTTTGGGGATTTCCGGGACTGTTGGGATTTATGAAGGGGGCCCTCTAGGCACGTTCATCCCCTTCGTTATATATTGATTTTAATAAAGACTCCAAAATAGCATCTACACAGCCACCAATATCCGTTGAACCAATCACGTTAAATTGACCGACGAGGCTGTATTCTATATTAATAATAATGGACTCCAAAATAGCATTCACACAACCATAATTATCTTCTTAATTTCAGACCGAATTTATCGTGGCTGTGTAGATGCTATTTTCGGTCTCCATCGTTATTAGTTTCCAGGGTAATATATTGATGAGAAGGACTTAAATCCTAGACCGATGAGACCGTTTTCTATAATAATAATAATGGACTCCAAAATAGCATTCAAACAGCCACAATTATCTTGTTTATTTCAGACCGAAATTTTCATGGCTGTGTAGATGCTATTTTCGGACTCCATTGTTATTATTTTGCAAAGTATTACCATGATGTATGGGTGGGGGATTAAAATTTTTTTGTTGTATGGAGCCTATTGATATCGCTTGTTTATATAGTGGTTTCTGGGGTCTTCTATACGCCACGGTACGACCTTAACGGTGCGTATGAAGGTTACTCGAAATCCCATAAAGCTGTAAAAGGCTGTCAAACACTGCAAGAGGAGCGTGTTCACCGTCCCAGGAAGCATTTACCACGGCATATAAGGGTCACGCGCATATCTAGAAAATCTAAATACGCATGCAAAGATCTAGAAAATCTGATAAAGCATGCATGTTCAACTCCGCCGCGTAACGTGCATTATGGGGCGTAGTGTCTAGATTTTTATTTTCTCATTATGATAAAGCATGCATGAAGATATGAATCTGGAGTTGTGCAAATTCACCCTGTCTATAAACGCAGCGTGAAACACTAAACGTGGCGTATGGGTAGACCCAAATTTTGTCTACAAAACCCACTACGATTCACCATTTTTTATAAAGACAATAATTTTGTTTACAAAAACCCACTCTGGTTCACCATGTTTTCTAACAAAATACTTTATCATCAAACACACCCCACCCCCATGTTTATCATAAACCCCTCCACCATGTTTCCTCTTGACAACGTTTCTCTAACGACCCCCACATTGCTCAATACACCTACATGTTTTACTCATGGAGTCGGTTACTATTAAAACCAAATTTTGGTTGTGTAGACACTATTTTGGATTGGCATGCGGGGGTGAGGGTTGTCGTAGCCCAATGTAGCAGCCAAATTGAGGTCGTCGTAAATCTCAACGGTGCCGATTACAAGTACTATTGACTCCATTGAATGATGGAGGGAAGAGTTGAGGTTATTAACCACCTCAAAAAAAATTAAAATCATGAATGATGGACCCACATGGGGTTCTTATATTTATATCGTGATTTTTGATGAAAAACTGGGAACCTGAAATGCTACCAACGGAGAAAACCTGTATATCGTACTTCTCCTCCTCGGCCGTGCCAGCTATCATCTACTGGTGTATCACCGGTTAATAGTTTGTCTTTCAATAGACGGGTTCCACACGACATTCAAAAGAACACCCGTGAAGAGACATAAAGATGAATCCCTTTAGAAGAACATTTCGTAGATGTCATCAACACTTTTAGATAACTTTTAAATGTATTTGAAATTTGGGAGAATTTTGGTTGTGTAACTGCTAATTTTTGAATGTAATATTGTTAGGGTATTATCAATAATTTAAAATTACCATTACGTTTGTGGTAGCAAACCATGAAATGATATTATGATGATGATCTTATGATATTATGATGATGATGATGATGATGATGATGATATTATATGATATGAGGATGATGATATGATATTATAATGATGATGACGATGATGATGATGATATGATATGATGATGATGATATGATCAACATGATGATATGATGATGATGATATGATATTATGATGATGATATGATATTATGATGATGATGATGATGATGATATGATATTGTCACACCCCGACCAAAGGCGGCGAAACATGCCGAGGTGTAACGATTGCCCATAAGCGCATGACACTATTTAAAGGGACAATATTTCAAAAACTCATTTCATTTCACAACATAGAAAATGTCACATAACCAAATATTTATAAGTCAAATACAACAAAATATCAAAAAATATAGCAAATCAAATATTGTTCATTTTTGCTAATATCCTAACGGTATTTGTGACGTTTTCTTCACCGAACTCCATAATCAACCTAGATGCAAACCTGTAACATTTCATAAAATAAAGTTTGTCAACACAAAGGTTGGTGAGCAATTCATAAGTTTGAACATATAGATATATAGTAAGAAAAGCCACAAAACTAGTATACAAAACCATAAATAATAGCTATAAACTTGGATAAAATAGTTATCGCTAACAAGTTAGCGACACCTAACTATAAGGGGTTGCCAAATAGTTTAGGATTTTATAGTTATCGTTAATTGCATTACGTTAACGACACCTTGCCATGAGGGGTTGCCAAATGGTCTAGGATTTATAGTTCCACCATCCAAAAGCGATAAACACATAGACAAATAAGCATAGAATACCAAATCGAGCAATTATTCAAGTAAAGTATACAACAACGTTTGTGGTTTAAGACCCAAGTATGAAACATTTAGTTTAGACAAGATGAAATGTCACCAAAAAAAAAAAATAGAAAAACGGGGTATGAAGTTACTCACGTTCAAGTAATAAACTTGAAAGATTGATTATTTGGAGATTTGCCGGAACGACGAGTTTAACGAACAAGGCCTAAAAGAAAAGAAGTTTCGGGTTTAGAAAGGTTGCCTTAAAAATATTTAAATGAAATAATTGTTGCAAAAAAAAGTAAACAATTTAAAGTTCAAGGTTTAAAATGTAACTATTTAAGAATTTATAATAATAACACTTTAAAAATTCAAGTTTGCTCGAAACCGGTTAAATTATCTAACCTTAATGTTTACTCAACCAATGTTAAGTAATAAGGTGGGAAAAATGCTAAAATGCAAGTTCCATTTGGACAAAGATAATAAAACGGGTTTTTAACGAGTGTTCGGGTTGTCGGTTCGGGTCTTGACGAAGGGTCAAACCCAAAGTCAACTTTCCAAAATATTAATTATTATGAGATAACTCATTAAAAAATAACAACACTTAACCAAGTATGTAGATCTATTGTTTTAGAACTAACAACGTACGTTATTCGAGTGTTCGGTTTTGTCGGACCAACTATGTTATGAGACCAAGTTGGATCCAACATTTCCGAGTACTTAAGAAAATCATTAAAATCAGTTTGTAAACTATTTTTAAAGAAATATACATGTCTTGATAGCTAAAAACACACTTGTGTGTCTTAAGCGAGTAAAAATCGGATCGGTTCTGTTTCCATCTCACAAAAAATTCATAGATGGATTCCACATACCCATATATCATAGATCTTGTATAATAATGTACAAATGAATATATTTAAGTTCTACAACTAAAAAGGTCAACAACAAGTCTTTTTAACAAAAGTTAGGTTTGGTTCGGTTTCCATCTCACAATAAGTTCATAGATGGTCTCCACATATCCAAGACTAGTAAATGTGACTAACAAACTAAAATGAGCAGAAGTTAGGCATAAATAATATGTATAAATAAGTTATGTGTGTGTATATATATATCAAGAACTCGAAGTCCTCCATGAAGCCTTACCTTATGACGTTCGAAACTTAACCAACTGGAGTCGGTGAAGTAACTAACAAAGGTAACAAGGGGTGTGTATTATATATATGTTGTACCACCATATTCAAGAGTTAGTAATGTTAGATGAACAAGTTAGAATTAAAGATAAAACTTAGTTTGACTTTTAGAAGCCAAACCTTTAAGAACACAATGAAAATAACCTTAAGATCTTTGAATTTGAGAGAGAAATTTGGAGTTGTAGCAGAGATTAATGGATGGAAAGGGTGGTTTATATATAGGGTAAGTTGAAATGGTCAAGCATAAAGGGTCTTGCATGAAAATGGGGTGTTTTGGTCACATGTATGCATAAAAATAACCAAAAAAACGTGCAGCTGCAGACCTGCCTTCGCGCCCCGCGACCACCCCGTCGTGCCCCGCCAAGGGGTTATTTCCTGATTTTTCAAAAATGGCAGTTTTGGTCCCCGTAGTTCGTTTTAAGTGATTTTTAAGCGTTTTAAAGACCAAATTGAATGTTTTCAAGACCTAAAAAGCGTAAAACAATATCGTAACATAAAATTCATCATTTTGATTATTTCCAAAGTGTCGGTTTACAAAACGGGTCGATTTACATAATAAAAGTTTACAAAACGAATACTATTCGGACCCGAAATTGACGAATGTCACAATATCTACTACTTTAGGAAATTTCGTCCCGAAATTAAGATGAAGATGAAGATGCAAACTAATGTGGATACTTCTCTTTCATTTCGTCTTCTCTTTCCCAAGTAAACTCCGCGCCGCGCCGTGATTCCCAACGAACTTTTACTAACCGAATTCGACTACGCTTGGTTTTCTTCTCGTTGCGATCCATAATCTCAGCGGGTCATTCAACCATAATCATAGACTCATCAACATGAAATTCGTCGAGAGGTATATGGAGATTACCCTCAACTAGGCACTTTTTGAGATTCGAAACATGAAATGTCAGATGAACACCGACAAGTTCTTGCGGTAGTTCGAGTCGAAACGCTACTTTCCCAACACGCTCAAGAATTTTAAAAGGACCAACGAAACGAGGAGCTAGTTTACCCTTCTTTCCAAAACGGACTACCCCCTTCCAAGGAGATACTTTTAGAAGGACAAGATCGTCAACATTAAATTCGATCGGTTTTCGCCGTTTGTCGGCGTAACTCTTTTGACGATTTCTAGCGGCTATGAGAGTCTCAAGGATTTGATTAATGACATCGGTGGCTTCTTGGACCATTTCGGGTCCCGTGATTTGAGCTTCACCGATTTCGTTCCAACAAATTGGGGAACGACATTTACGACCGTAAAGAGCTTGAAAAGGAGCCACATCAATGCTAGAGTGGTAGCTATTGTTGTAGGAGAACTCGATGAACGGAAGATGAGAATCCCAATTCCCACCGAAATCAAGAACACACGCTCATAGCATATCCTCGAGTGTTTGGATTGTACGTTCGGATTGACCGTCCGTTTGAGGATGATAAGCGGTGCTAAGATCGAGACGTGTTCCCAAAGCTTCTTGAAGTGAACGCTAAAAATGAGAGGTAAAACGGGCATCGCGATCGGAAATGATAGACAATGGCAAACCGTGTCGGCACACGATTTCCCGAACATAGATTTGAGCAAGCCGCTCGACCGAATACTTCTCACGGATCGGAATGAAATGAGCAGATTTGGTTAAACGATCGATGATCACCCAAATACTACCGTTGCCTTTTTGGGTGTTGGGTAATTTGGTGATAAAGTCCATAGCAATGTCTTCCCATTTCCAAACGGGAATAGGTGGTTGCTCGAGTAGACCAAAAGGTCTTTGATGTTCGGCTTTGACTTTTGAGCATGTAAGATATTTAGATACAAACAACGCTACATCCTTTTTCATACCCGGCCACCAAAAGGTAGCACGAAGATCGAAATACATCTTATCCGCACCGGGATGAACGGAATAATGCGAATTATGAGCTTCGTCGAGAATACAATTACGGAGGTCATCGCGATCGGGAACCCACAAACGATTGAGAAAGTACAAAAGACCATCGGGTTTGGTTTCGAGTTGAAGTTCAGCTCCACATGATATTTCGTCGTACATGTTACCTTCTTCAACGGAGGTACGTTGAGCTTGGAAGATACGAATTTGAAGATCGTTTTGAACAATGACGCTTAGAAGCAGAACGGATTTAACATTAGCCTTTCGACTTAGGGCGTCGGCGACAACATTCGCTTTACCGGGGTGGTAGCGAATAT